>NW_028318185.1:346071-667142 GCF_062004578.1 Staurois parvus | reverse complement strand
TTGTATGCTTTGGGTCATTGTCCTGTTGCATCACCCATCCTCTGCGGAGCTTCAGTTGGCGGACAGATGGTCGTACGTTTTTCTGCAAAATGTCTTGATAAACTCTGGAATTCATTTTCCCATCAATGACAACAATCTGTCCAGGCCCTGAGGCAGCAAAGCAGCCCCAAACCATGATGCTCCCTCCAACATGTTTTACAGTGGGGATGAGGTTTTGATGTTGGCGTACTGTGCCTTTTTTTAGTGTTGTGTCTTCTTCCCAAACAACTCAATCTTGGTTTCATCTGTCCACAGTATATTTTGCCAGTAGTGCTGTGGAACATCCAGGTGCTCTTTTGCAAACTTCAAACGTGCTGCGATATTCTTTTTGGACAGCAATGGCTTCCCCCGTGGTGTCCTCCCATGTACTCCATTCTTGTTTAATGTTTTCCTTATTGTAGATGTGTCAACAAAAATGTTAGCATGTGCCAGAGATTTCTGAAGGTCTTTAGCTGACACTCTGGGATTCTTCTTTACCTCATGCAGCATTCTGCGCTGTGCTCTTGCAGTCATTTTTACAGGACGACCACGCCTAGGGAGAGTAGCAACAGTGCTAAACTTTCTCCATTTGTAGACAGCCTGTCTTACCGTGGACACATGAACATCAAGGCTTTTGGAGATACTTTTGTAACCCTTTCCAGCTTCATGCAAGTCAACAATTCTTGATCGTAGGTCTTCTGAGAGCTTTTTTCTGCGAGGCATGGTTCACATCAGACAGTGCTTCTTGAAACCAGTAAATCCAAAACAGGTGTGTGTTTTTTAAGGGCAGGACAGCTGTCAGCAACACATCCAATATCATCACACTGATTGGAGTCAAGGTTGGCTCACTCCTAGCTCCAATTAGCTCTGGGAGAAGTCATTAAGCTAGGGCCTCACATACTTTTTCCTCCCTGCACTGTGAATGTTTACATGTTATGTGCAATTAAACCATGGCAACATCTAATGTTTGTGTAGTATTATGTTCAGCAGACTGTGTTCTTCTATTGTTGTGACTTAGATGACGTTCAGAGCACATTTTATGCCCAATTCATGCAAAACTCCACGTAATCCCAAGGGGTTCACATACTTTTTCTTGCAACTGTATGACATTGATTAAGGAGAGGGAGATGGGACATTTTCGAAAAAGAGAGGATATTCTGTACTTTGGAGAAATCTTTTCTCACTTCCTCTTGTGTCTTAACACAATTGGACACAGACGGCAAAAAAAAACTTTTTAGGTTATCTAAAACAGGGGTGTCCAACCTTTTGACTTTCTTGGGCCACACGGTAAGAAGAGGAACTGTCTTGGGTCACACATAAAATACACTAACAATAAGGACAGCTGATGAGCAGAAAACGTTGGGCAGATCACAAGTTAGCAATCACTGATATACTGTAGACAGGGGCGTCCCGAGGCAGGTGCGGCCCGCACCGGGTGACACCGACTGCACGGGGTGACACCGGACCCGCTCCATAAAAAGGTAAGTTGTAAAGCAAGCCGACTTACCTTTTTGTGGAGCGGGTCCGGTGTCACCCCATATAGGTTGCATGCCGACGATCCCCGTAGGATGGATGGGATCTGCGGATTGGGGAGCATAATGGATCAGACTCCGATCCATTATGCTCAATCCGCAATTCTGACTCCGATCCATTATGCTCAATCCGCAGATCCGATCCATTCTGCGGGGATCGTCGGAGGGGGTGTCACCAAGTGTTGCCGCACCAGGTGACACCAACCCTGGGGGCGCCCCTGACTAGATAATGTATCTAAATAATCAAACGTCATTTTTTTGTGATATTTTTTATTGTAAAGTAAAAGGGGGCAACATAAAACTAGTGTAATATTTGACACTGTTTTTAACCACTTCCAGACCGGACACTTTTACCCCCTTCCTGACCAGGGCAATTTTCAGCTTTCAGCGCTATCACACTTTGAATGACAATTGCGCGGTCATGCAACACTGTACCCAAATTAATTTTTTACCATTTTTTTGAGACAGATAAAGCTTTATTTTGGTGGTATATATTCACCGCTGGGATTTTTATTTTTTTTGCTATGTAAATGAAAACGTCCAAAAATTTTGAAAAAAAGTGTTTTTTTTATAAAATTTTGCAAATAAATAATATTTCATCATAAATCTTTGCCAAATTTTATTCCGTTATCTTTTTAGTAAAAAAAAAAATCCAAATTAGTTTATAACCAAAAATTATAATTTTGAAACATTTTTTTTTACATTTGTGTTTTATTATATTATTATTATTTTTTTTTTACATACTGTCACCCTAGCAGTACAGTGTCACCATGGTGACACTGTACTACTTGTGGGGGGTGATGAAGATTTTTTTTTTTTTTTTTTTTTACACTGATTGCTTTTACACCCATATAGGATGTAAAGCAATCATTTCTCTTTCTCTCTGTCTGCATTCTTGCACTCATTGAGAAGTACTGAGTGAGCTGTGATTAGTCACAGCTTGTCACATGGTACAAGGCTGTTGTGAATAGCCTTGTACCATGTGACCTCTGTGATCATTCACAGATTTCACATGTAGTAAGCAATGATGTCACAAGTGACATCTTGCTTACTACTTTGCATGTGATCACTGATTGGCCAATCAGTGATCACATGATCGGGATCTTGTATAGAGGTCCCGTCCGACGATCGGTGTTTCACTGTGTCCGGAGGACACAGCGGGCACTGGCACTGGATCCCAGGGAGCGCGCACAAGCAGGGTGCGGGGAGGCCATTTATAAATGGCCACCCGACCCTGCACTGCCACCGTCCAGTCGTTTATATGCAACGGCCGGTCGGGAAGTGGTTAATAAACTAACACATCAGAATCTGGTTTGATGGATGAAGTAGCAATTCTCAATGAATTCTGAAGGTGCTTATCATATATTTTAGCACCAGTTTTGCTCTTTGTGTTCTTCATCCTTGAAAATATTTGCTCACAAATATAGGTGCTGCTGAAAACTGATGACATGAATAAAGCGTGAATGTGAAGAGTGGGATATTTTTTATTTGGGAAGATAAAACTTATAAAATTCCAGTAAAAAAGACACTGTCAAATTTGTTTCCTCAGCTGTATGTGTTCGCAGCTGAGGAAAAAATCCCCCCAAAAAAATCCCCCAAAAATCAACATTTTTAGGTACGTTTTTATGGTTTGGTGTTGGGCCGCAGTTATTGCTGAATTGGGTCACAGGTTAGACACGCCTGATCTAAAAGAAAAAAAAAAGGTTCTGGCTTTAGATTTATTTTACAGGACTTTGTAAAGTGATCTATCAAATCCTGAATATAATCTCTAAAAATAAAGCATCTGTGAAAGAAAATAAACAATTTATTTAGTCATCATTAAATAGTATAAAATGCTTCTTTAAAGAGTTGTTGTGTTAGCAAATGATGTAACTTTCTTCTCAGTTTAGAGAAAAAAAAATCGGAATAGTTTATTTGTAACGAATGACGCACTACACCAGCTGCTCATAGCAATACAAGCACGGACGTTTGACAAACTGTCTTTGAAATGCCAGAAAGTATTACACTATTATCAGATGAGAAACCTGGAACACAAAAAACTGTTATATCACTAGCAAAAAAAATAAATAAATAAAATAACGTTTATTGATGAAATGCAATTGAAAGTTTAATGTGTTCTGGGTTAAACAGTTAAATGTAATTTATGTGAGCTGTTTAAGCTGCCAAAAGATGTTCAGCTCGGTTAGTTTTTTTTTTTAGGTGAGACCTATGACCTCCTCATTTTCCTCTGCTGTTTAGAAACTGACTTTCCCTCTTGGTCTCTGACTTGCCCTCAGCCAGTACAATAAAGAAGTATCTAGGTCATTGACTTGTCTGCATCCTCAACAATAAAGAAGCAGCTTAGTCACTGACCTGTCCTCAGCCTTGACAACGAAAAACAGCTTGGTCACAAACCTGCCCTCAGTCTTGACAACAAGAAAGTGACATTTCAATAACCTGCCCTCAGCCTTAACAAAGAGGAAGCAGCTTGGTCACTAGCCTGTCATCAGCCTTGACAATGAAGAAGCAGCTTAGTCACTGACATGCCTTCAGTTTTGTCAATGAAGAAGCAACTTGGTCACTGACCTGCCTTCAACCTTGGCAATGAAGTAGCAGCTTAGTCACTGACCTCTCCTGAGCCTTGACCATGAAAAACAGCTTGGTCACTAACCTGCCCTCAGTCTTGACAAAGAGAAAGTGACTTTTCAATAACCTGCCCTCAGCCTTAACAAAGGAAGCAGCTTGGTCACTAGCTTGTCATCAGCCTTGACAATGAAGAAGTATCTGAGTCACTGACCTATCATCAGCCTTGACAATGAAGAAGCAGCTTGGTCACTTACATGCCTTCAGTCTTGTCAATGAAGAAGCAACTTGGTCACTGACCTGCCCTCAACCTTGGCAATGAAGTAGCAGCTTAGTCACTGACCTCTCCTGAGCCTTGTCAACGAAAAACAGCTTGGTCACTAACCTGCCCTCAGTCTTGACAACAAGAAAGTGACTTTTCAATAACCTGCCTTCAGTCTTACCAAAGAGGAAGCAGCTCGGTCACTGACCAGTCATCACCCTTTGATAATGAAAAAGAAGTATCTGGGTCATTGACCTATCATCAGCCTTGACAATGAAGAAGCAGCTTAGTCACTGACATGCCTTCAGTCTTGTCAATGAAGAAGCAACCTGGTCACTGACCTGCCATGAGCCTTGGCAATGAAGAAGCAGCTTGGTCACTGACCTGCCCTAAGCCTTGACAATGAAGAAGTATCTGGATCATTGACCTATCATCAGCCTTGACAATGAAGAAGCGGTTTGGTCACTGACATGCCTTCAGTCTTGCCAATGAAGAAGCAACTTGGTCAATGACCTGTCCTCAGCCTTGACAATGAAAAAGCGGCTTGGTCACTAACCTGCCCTCAGTTTTGACAATGAGAAAGCTGCTTGGTCACTGTCCTGCCCTCAGCCTGACAATGAAGAAGCATCTGGGCCACTGACCTGCCCTCAGCCTTGACAATGAAGATGCAATTGGGTCACCAACCTGCCCTCAGACTGGACAATAAGGAAGCAACTTGGTTCCTATTTTGTGTGTGCGATTCCCCTTCACATCCGTACTAGACCCCCATAAAGAATAAGGATCAAATATGTAATTTTAGGGGGAACCCCATACTTTTTTCTGAGGTCTCCCATCTATAACAGATTGTCATATAGGATAATGATCTGCTAAAGATGAAGGCAACCCCCGGGTGCTTTCTTTACGTGCAGAATGAAGCAGCTGGGAGCTGTCAATTACTGGCAATTTAAATAGTATTTTTTTCAGGGTATGGGCATCCCCAGGCATGTTATTTAAAGCCTACGTTTAAGTAAAATAAAAAAATAAAAAAATCAGCACAAGGGACAGGACTTACACTTAATGAGAAGTGTCTCTGGTGCCAGCTGTTCTAGATGAAAACTTCAATTCTTTGTCTTCCATCACCACCTGGCTTGACAAACTTCAAATTAAAAAGTTGATGGCCATATGTCTATATAGAAATGACTCCGCTCACTTAGCTTCCAGATTATATAAGCTCTTACTCGATAAGCTCACCACTACAACCCCTTATTATATCAGAGAATGGGAGAAGGAATTAGGTAGAGACTTAACTGAAAGCAGTATAAAGAAAATCACAGTACTGGCCCCATTCCTCCTCTGTTATCTCTAAGACCCAAGAATCCTGTTACAAATTTCTATCGAGATTGTATAGGGTCCCAGATGGACTGTCTTGCATATCTCCAATGATTTCCAACCTTTGTTGGAGAAGCTGTGGACAGAAGGGTACCTTTCTACACCTTTGGTGGGACTGCCCCATTCTCCGGCCCTTTTGGGTGGAAGTCCATAACCGAATTACTAAGGTGACCCAACATCAGAAAACAGATGACCCACTACCTATGTTATTTCATGACACACAGAAGTGTTTGTGTGTTCTTACAAACGCTCATTGCTGCCTCGTCTCTTTAATGCTGGCAAATGTCTCATTCCGACTCACTAGAGATCTCTGGTAGTACCCTTAGTGAAAAATTGGTTACTGAAGGTGCAAGACATAATGGAAGCTGAGGATCGGTGGCATGGGTGAACTAAGTTCTAAGTTCTACAAAACCTGGGCCTTATGGTTGGATTTCCACAATTAACACAAAGATTATGGAAGTTTGCTTGAAAGTATAATGAATCTTACACTTTAATACTGAGATTGTTCGACCAGGGAATATCATGTTACTACTTTGATTTTAGATAGTGACTTCATCCCCCTTTTTTCTTTACCCCTTCCCCAATACCCCCAAGCCCCCCCCCCACCCCACCCCCTCGCAAACTAATTCCCCTTCCCATACATTCCCTTTAGCAGGCCCTACATCCAGGAAGTGCTTTCCGCATCATTTTGCAAATTTGTTAATAGAGAAATTCTCTTATCTGGATTGTAGGTCTTTGGAAATACTGCATTTTTGTCGACCCGGACAATTCATATTGGGAATGTTTGTATTTTCATATTCCTTGATTATGTGAAAATAAAGATTTTACAGAAAAAAATTGATGACTGAGCAGTGACTGCATCAGTAAGATAAATCAGGTGTTCAGACATTTGCCAGCCAGCAGGAGAGATTCCTCTTTACAAGTTGTTTAGCATGGATGGAAGAATGGGGAGGGGCTACGTCATCACTCGGAGAGGAGCCGTACAACACGATAGACGGCAGGTGTATGACTCAGAGGCCAGCAGAGGATTTCCAATGGGATATTGCGTTACTTAAACCTGTGTAATTAACACAAGGAGAGGATAATTAGGAGGTCTGGGATAACAAAAGGAGTGTAAAATCCCTGAGGGGATAATCAGCCACCAGAGGATACATCCATTACTCCTAAAGGAAGGATCTCCCTATTTCACCAGCAAAAGTATATGTCCAGCAGGTTCCAGGGAAAGTGAACCGAAAGCGTGTATAGCCTAATTGCAGGCATCAAAGGAGGTGAGCGCACATCTTCACTATTTGAAGGATTCACAAAAGTCACAAATTGAAGAACAACAAGCACCAAGTCACTATATATAAACAATGGTTTATTCAATGGGACTATTATTTTGATGATATTTGGATTCATACTAATCACTATTAATTATTTATGAAGCATTTGGTTATTTTTTATTTATGGGGGATCATCTAAATGCGTTTTAGTTGAGGGTTATTAGTTGGTTTACTATTTTTATTATATTAAATGAGGGTATTATGAATATAAATGAAATTGAGGGTATTAGTAAGTACATCATGTCACTAATAGATGATTTGTGAGCACTTGGTAAAAAAAATTTTTTTTTTCTTTTTTTAGAGAAGTATTTCATGTGGAATTATTTTGATATTTATTTGGAGGAGATTGATTAGTTGAAACTATCTATTTAAATATTTTTTGGTATTTATACCTTTTTTGGTATTTATAACTTTTATTAGTTATTTGTATCATAATTTGAATTAATTTAATGGTAATAATTTAATTATTATTTATTGAGAAGTATTTAGGAGCGCAACATATATTTGTGGATGGAAGAATCTATTAGATTTCTCTCGTTCAGCCCGCAGACTGAAGAAAATCTATGCAAGTCACCTAATCATGTTTGGTTAGCTATAGTGATATACCCAGTCAACATAGAAGACAAATTTGTCCAAGCTGTCCCTACATATTCCTGCAATAAAAATGTGCATTGCTTATTTTATTTTATTACTTACTTTGAAGTTAAGTTGTACTATAACTTAAATCATGGCTATTTTTATTTATATTCTTTTATTGCAGGTACTTATATAGCACTGTCAATTTATGCAGCACTTTACATATATATTGTACATTCACATCAGTCCCTAACCCTCAAGGAGTGTACAATCTAAGGTCCCTAACTCACATTCATACATACACATAGGCTGGCCATACATTATACAATATTCTTGAGATTTTTGGTTTAGATTTACCAAAAACCATATAATAGGAAGTCAAACCTAAAACACTTTCAATTATATCCAGTCAGGCAGGCTCTTACACTACATAGTTGAAGGCAAATCTAAAGGAAATTGGGCAGAAATTGAACAGAAAATTGTATAGCCTATGGCCAGCCATACTGGGGCCAATATAGACAGGATCCAATTAACCTCCCAGCATGTCTTTGGATTGTGGAAGGAAAACCAGAGTACCTGGAGGAAACAACCAAATGGCAATTGACTAGTGCAAAACCGCCTGAAAGATAGTTAATTAAATCCTATGCGGAGTAATATATCACTACAAGAGTGAATGCAATGGTGTATTTATTAGATCACATGGATCATGAAAAGGTAGACATTGACATGGTGAACATGTTGCAATCATATTAAAATCAGAGAATTAAAATAAAGAACCGTGATGACGTCCTGGTCATCTGGGATGGCGAAATAGAGCAATTGGAAAGCTTCCTAATGATTTTGAACCACAATTATAGAAATATAAGATTAACATACACTGTTGATAGTAAAGAGATTTCATTCCTCGATCTTTCGATATCGATACGTGAGAATAAACTGATTACCAAGACTTTTAGAAAGGAAACAGCAGCGAACACACTTTTACATGCTACTAGCTACCATCCTGAGAGCCTTAAACAGGGTATACCAATTGGCCAATTTCAGAGAATTAAAAGAAACTGCTCGGATGAGGATCAATATAAAATAGAATCGATTCAACTCTACCAAAGGTTTAGAGAGAGAGTATTCACATAGAACAATGAGAAGAGACAAAAGTAAAGCTTCATATAAGAATAGAACAGAACTAATCAATAAAGTTAATCCAAATAAAATCGATAAATCAAAGAATCAACCAGTGAGGTTTATACTAAATTTGGACAACAATAAAATGAAGTTAAAAAGATTCTAAATTCACGTTGGCACTTATTAACCATGAACCCAGGAATAGCGCAAATTGTAGGGGAAAAACCACAAATGGTGGCTAAAAGAACCTCTAATTTAAACGATTTGTTGGTTCAATCTGAATTTAAGAAGATCCCTAGAGAAAATTGGTTAACAAGAACTAGTAAAGTGGTAGGTATGTACCCCTGTGGCCACTGTCAAGTTTGCCCTTCTGTACATAAAACAGGTAAATTTTTTAATACTGATAAATCCCAAATGTTCAAAATTAGAAACTTTATTAACTGTTCTAGTAGTAAAGTAATCTATATGATAGAATGCCCATGAGAAAAAAATTTACATAGGGAAAACTAAAAGATCATTGAGAATAAGAATTGGAGAACATTTGAGGGATATTAAGAATGATAATAAAAATAGAAATGAAAAGGAGAGAGAGAATCCCCTGGCCCAGCACTTTAACCCCTTCCCGCCGGCGCCTCCCGGCCTTTAAGAGTTTCAGACGCTGGGAGGCGGGGCAGGGCGTGGTTTAGGGATCATGTGACTGCCATGAGGCGTCGTCACGGTGGTCACATGATCGGGGAAGGTCCCGATCGAAAGAGCGGACTGGGACCTTTCTATGAGTACTGCAAATGTGTGCTGGGAGCGCGCAGGGCGCGCGCTCTCAGCACATATGTTTTTTGTTACATGAACGCAAATGTGTGGCCGCTCGGCGTCTAGGCCCAGATGCTGGGAGGCTGCACATTTGTGTGCGGCCGGCGTGAAGGGGTTAAGGAGGTGCATAAAGGGAAAACTGAAGGTCTCAAAGTAAAGGGAATTTTTCTGTTAAATATCTCCTCAAGGAGAGATGACTTTGATAAGATACTCTTACAGAAAGAAAAGTATTGGATATATACTTTGAGTACTTTATTGCCACATGGATTAAATACTGAACTGAATTTCAAAGTGTTCTGGAATTAATAAAAATAAAGAATATAACAGAAATAGATTTAATTAGAGAAGTTTGGAGAGTATTTTGATATTAATATCCACGTAGCTATTTGATGAATATGATTGAAAATTTAATTTGGAGAAAAGAATACTATCTGAGATAGATTTGAGAAACTTGGCCATTTCCTTAATGTTCTTTCCCAATCATATGTTTTTCTATGGAATTTTTGATTTCAATGTAGTGATGACATTTCAACACAAGAAGGCGACATATGCGGTTAAAAAGGCACAATTAAGGCACTATATAAAGCAATGAAAGAGCTGTCCCCTCCCAGTTCTGACGAAGTCTGCCATGATTGGCGGATGAAACGCGTCAACGAAATGACATCATCACGCTCGGTGTCTTTATAGGCTGCGGTATCCACGAGGGGAAAGAAGCAAGCGATGCAGCTCCATCTTGGATAAGCATGAGGCAAAACGAAAAACTACAAGGCGATTTAAGTGACTCAGCTCGCTTCCACCGGTGGCAAGTACTTGAGTGTTAAGCTGGGTCACTTTAGACCGCAATTTTTTGGAACGGGAATCATACCTAATGCATTAACCTCCCTGGCGGTATGATTATTTCCGATTTTTGGTGCTGAAAGCGGTACCATTTTTTTGCATGGAAATATGTAGTTTTTTATTGTAGGCTGTAATTTTTAGGAATAACTCACTGAAATCTGTCCGAACAAGAGTCTAGTAAACATCCCGGATATGATAAAACTTGAAACACGAAATCATAAATTATAATTTAATTAATAATCATAAAAAATAATAGTATAATAATAATAAATTTAATTCAATAATATAATCAAACTGAAAACACTGAAATTTGAAATACAGAGGCAAATTCGCACATCGCTGAGCAAAGTCGCAAAATAGTTTTCAGTGTCTGATGACAAATTTCCCCACGAATCATTATCACTCAATTCTGCAAGTGGTTCTGATTTACTATCGCTGTTCTCTAGCCGGTCTAAAACCGCTTTTGACATAAAGGGACGCTTTTTGGACTCCATGGACTTTTCTAAGTTTCCAGGCAGAAAGAACAGTCAAAATGTAGGCAGGGCACAGGACAAAGCAGTAGGGACAAAATATATGTGAAATGCATTGAAACAGCAATGATTTACTATATAATAATCATTTTTTAAAAAATGACATTTTTTAAAAATTTCAAATTTGCCGCTGGTTCCGGCGCTCGTACGTCCCAAAGTCACAGGGACCGGAACCCGGAAGACAGATGCCGGCATCGGCCGGAGGAGATGGCCGGGGACGCTGAAGAGGACACATCGTGGGAGCGAAGGACAAGGTAAGTGCTGCAGGGACTCCCTGAGCAACGCTGCATGGTAAGCCCGAGTGTAGCTCGGGGTTACCGCTCTTGGTATTGAAATTTTACCCCGTGCTACACTCGGGAATACCGCCAGGGAGGTTAGTAGAGTCGCTTGAGCCCTACATGAGGGGAATTTTTGGATTCATAAGGTATATTTATACCGTGTGTAATAAAGCCGTTGGTATGGGATATCAGTCTCACATATCCCTATAGGAACCGCACCAGCTCTTTTTAAGAGGAATTTTTGGAACCCCTAGAGGGGCACATTTAAAGGAACCATCAATGCCTGAATGCAATTCCATTGAAATTTCTATATTGACAGCTCTGGACTTCAACTCCATTACCAACCTATTCATGTTTTTTCACTTTCTTAGTGGGAATTGTTTCTGGTCCCTTGAATGGTAATTCTTATTAGTCTTACATAAATGTAACACATGCACTATTATACACATCTTTTACAATCTATATTTATTCCACCCTTAGAATCACTTTATATTTTGGATTCATTTCCATCTATGCTGGTCACTCAGGAAGATCTTTACCCACTATTTATGTATCATGGCACACTCACTAAGAAGGTAATGAGTTGTATATCTATAATCGTATTAATCTGAATATGTGCATCCTACTAGGTTGACATAAAGATGATAAGCCTTTCCCTCTGAATTTATTTTCCACTATCTAATTCCTAGGATTCCATCCAAATATATTGTGATGTTCATGAAGGAACAGTTTAACCGCCTCCCGCCCACCATATAGTAATATGACGGACGCAAGGTGGTTCTCTCGTTCTGGGAGGACGTCATATGATGTCCTCCCATTCTAACTGTGCATGCGCGGCTCCCGGAGAGCGCAGCGTGGCGATCTGCGCACGGCAGATCACCGATCCACGGAAAGAACCGAAGATGTCGGCTTGGTCATGTGATCAGCTGTGTCCAATCACAGCTGATCACATGTAAACAGGGAAATGCCGCTTATCAGCATTTCTCTCCCCACGAGGTGTCACACTGACAGCTCGTGAGGAGAGGAGAGCCGGTAATCGGCATTCCTCGGAGGGGACATGTACACAGATCATCAGAGCACTGATGATCAGTGTGCCCTGATGATCTGTGTAGCCCCAGCAGCGCCACCTGTCAATGTCCATCAGTGCCAGCTCTCAGTGCTCATCCATGCCACTTGCCAGTGCCCATCAGTGCCACATCAAAACCACATTTCAGTGCCCATCAGTGCCACATCAATGCCACATATCAGTGCCCATCTGAGCTGCCTTTCAGTGTCACCCATCAGTGCCAGTCAATGCCAGTCAGTGCCACCTATCAGTGCCAGTCAATGCCGCCTATCAGTGTGCATCAATGCCACCTATCAGTGCCCATCAGTGCTGCCTATCAGTGCTGCCTATCAGAGCCAGTTAGTGCTGCCTATCAGTGCCACCTATCAGTGCCATGTATGAGTGCTGCCTTTCAGTGCCCACCAGTGATGACTGTCAATGCCCATCAGTGCCACCTACCAGTGCCTCCTCATCAGTGCCCATCAGTGCCACCTATCAGTATCCATCAGTGCAGCCTATCAGTGCCCATCAGTACAGCCTCATTAGCGCACATCAATGAAGGATAACAATCACTTATTTACAAAATTTTATATCAAAAACTAAGAAAAAACGTTTATTTTTCAAAATTTTCTGTGGTTTTTGGTTTGTTTAAGAAAAATAAAAAAAACCCAGAGGTGATTAAATACCACCAAAATAAAGCTCTATCTGTCACAAAAAAATGATAAAAATTTCATATGGGTACAGTGTTGCATGACCGCGCAATTGTCATTCAAAGTGCAACAGCGCCTGGAAATTGGCCTGGGCAGGAAGGGGGTATAAGTGCCCGGTAGGCAAGTGGATAAGAAGAAAGTGAATTCACTACGTCATACAGTATGGAACATCAGATGAATACAGAAGGAACTTTCATAGCCTCACATCGATTATTTTTGCCCATACAGCCATTTTGAAGACGCCGAACGGTTCTTTATTTTAATTCTCTGATTTTAATATGATTGCAACATGTTCACCATGTCAATGTCTACCTTTGCATGATCCATGTGATCTAATAAATACACCATTGCATTAACTCTTGTAGTGATATGTTACTCCGCATAGGATTTAATTAACTATCTTTCAGGTGGTTTTGCACTAGTCAACTGCCATTTGGTTCTTTCAAGTATCACTTAGTTTACAATCCACACTTAAGTATAAGTGAGTTGGAGATATTATAAGGATACAGTTTTGTATCAATTAGTATGGCATTTCTTTCTTATTTTTATACCTGGAGGAAACCCACGCAGGCACAGGGAGAACATGCAAACTCCAGGCAGGTGGTGCCATGGCTGGGATTTGAACCAATGACCCTAGTGCTGCCAGAAGGTAGTGCTAACCACTTAATTACTGTGCTGCCCATGACTATCTATATTTTACAATATGATTACTTACCACAGTGGCCTTTGGGACCCTCCGAGCAACCTTTTGTGAGCACCTTCCCTGTCCCCTCTTGTGCGATGGCAAATCGCACGGAAAAACTGCAATGCTTATTCTATTACTTACTTTGAAGGCCAATTGTACTATAACTTAAATCATGGCTATTTTTACTTATTTTTTTTATTGTAGGTACTTATATAGTGCTGTCAATTTCTGCAGCACTTTACATATATATTGTACATTCACATCAGTCCCTAACCCTCAAGGGGCGTATAATCTAAGGTCCCTCACATTCATACATACACATACTAGGGGGAATTTAGGTAGGTTCCAATTAACCTCCCAGCAAGTCTTTGGAGTGTGGGAGGAAACCAGAGTACCTGGGGGAAACCCACACAGGCACAGAGAGAGCATGCAAACTCCAGGCAGTTAATGCCATGGTTGGGATTTGAACCAATGACCAGGCAAGGACTGACCATTTGGAAACTCGGGCACCGCCCGAGGGCAAGGACACAGGGGCCCCATGATTCCCTATTGCCCGGGGGCCCCATGAGTTGTCAGTCAGTGCCAATGACCCTAGTATTGCCAGACGGAAGTTCTAACCACTTAGCCACTTGTGCTAAGGACTATCTATATTTTACAATATTATTTTTATACAGGATTTATATTATTATTATTATACAGGATTTGTATTATTATTATTATACAGGATTTATATTATTATTATTATTATTATTATACAGGATTTATATTATTATTATTATATTATTATACAGGATTTATATTATTATTATTATACAGGATTTATATATTATTATTATACAGGATTTATATTATTATTATTATTATTATTATTATTATTATTATTATACAGGATTTATATATTATTATTATACAGGATTTATATTATTATTATTATTATACAGGATTTATATTATTATTATTATTATTATTATTATACAGGATTTATATTATTATTTTTATACAGGATTTATATTATTATTATTATTATTATACAGGATTTATATATTATTATTATACAGGATTTATATTATTATTATTATTATTATACAGGATTTATATATTATTATTATACAGGATTTATATTATTATTATTATTATACAGGATTTATATTATTATTATTATTATTATACAGGATTTATATTATTATTATTATACAGGATTTATATAGCTCCAACAGTTTGCTCAGCGCTTTACAATATAACGGAAGACAACACAGTAACAATACAGTTCAATACAAGAGGGATAGGAGGGCCCTGATCCTTGGAGCTTACAATCTAGGAATATGATTACTTACAATAATGGCCTTTGGGACCCTCTGAGCAACCTTTTGTCTGTACCTTTCCTGTCCCCTCTTGGGTAATGGTAAATCGCACAGAAAAACTGCCAGTGGTTTTAACATACAGCTGACCAAATCTGTAATGTGCATTTTCTCTGTGAGTGAGATATGATATTTTTAAGCGATTTTATTATTTTGTAGATAAAAATAATTTGAGAAACGTCTGTATTTTAGACGTTCAGTCTATCCCCTAAGGCAGTATTCATCGAAATGCGCTGGGTTATCTACAAAAATAACGTCATGTTTTATACAATATCTGTTGGTAGTCATGATGTTTAGTGGAATATAGAGTGTGAAAATGTATGTTCTCTTGCATGAGAACCTAACAATTTCTCTCAGCGTTGATGAGGGATGTATTTTTTGGATTCTGTTATAATACAGTTTGAATGCATTTACTTATTGTCAGAGACATTAATTGCAGATAATGGTGCCTAAAAAATCCCACCACATAGAGAGTTTGTATTATTACTATTATACAGGATTTATATAGCGCCAACAGTTTGCTCAGCACTTTACAATATAACGGGAGACAATACAGCAACAATACAGTTCAATACAAGAGGGATAGGAGAGCCCTGATCCTGGGAGCTTACAATCTAAGAGTTTATAGTACTAGTAATATAGTGTTGCTTTTTTCATTTTCACTGCAAAAGTGGAAAGGCACAGAAAGAGAACTATTTTTTTAGGAGAAATTCAAGACCAAAGTATTTCAGGATACTACTTAGATTCAATTAACATTCTCTATAAGATAGCAAGTCTTGACTTTTTGCGTTCAGGTCCACTTTAACCACTTGCTGCCCAGCCACCGCATATAAACGGTGGCAGGGCGGCGCTCGTAGGCAAAAGCACGTTTTAAAACGGCTGCCTCCAAAACAGGTAGGGGGCGCGCGCCCGCCCTCCCTGTCTCACGGGTGTCAGCCGATGGGTCACGGCTGGTTTTTACCGGCCGTTTTCCCGCGATTGCCGATAATCGCTAACACAGAGCAGGGCTGCATTGTTTACACACAGCCCTGTTCTGTGTCATTTCTCTGACAGCTTGTGAGAAGCTGCAGAGTTTCTCTCCCTCGATCAGCTCCCCCCTCCCTCCCCCCGTCCAGTACACACCCCCGCCCCCTAGTAAAACACTCCCCTTACACTGCAAATTCTAAAAATGTTAACCCCTTCCTCCCCAGTGACATTAGTACAGTTTCAGTGTTTTTTTTTCACTGATCACTGTATTGGTGTCACTGGGGATGTCAGTGACCCCAAGTCAGTTCCCCCCCCCCCCCAGTGTCAAAATGTCCACCGCTGTCCCGCAGTCCTGCCATAAGTCGCTGGTCGCTGCCATATGTCGCTGATTGCCGCCAAAAGTCGCTGATCGGCGCCATTATTATTATAAATAAAAATTAAAAATTCCAGTATTTTCCCGCCATCTGTAAACGCTATAACTTTCACGTAAACCAATTAATTTACACGTATTGGGATTTTTTTTAGCAAAGACATGTCGCAGAATGCATTTTGGCAGAAATTTATGACTAAATTTGATTTTTGCATTTTTTTTTTACTGGACATGTTTTATAGCAAAAAGTCCAAAATATTGTTTTTTTTTCCTCAAAATTGTCAGCCTTTTTTTTTATAGCGCAAAAAATAAAAACCGCACAGGCCATCAAATACCACCGAAAGAAAGCTCAATTTGTAGGGAAAAAAAGGATGTAAATTTTATTTATGTACCGTATTGCATGACCGCGCAATTGTCCGTTAAACTAGCGCAGCGCTGTATAGCAGAAAAATGGTGTAAATTGCAGTATTTATACCATAGTTTGTAGACGCTATAACTTCCACACAAAGCAATCAATATACACTTATTGGAATTTTTTTTACCAAAAACATGTAGCAGAATACATTTTGGCCTAAATTTATAACCAACTTTGAGTTTACTATATATTTTTTATAGCTGAAAGTAAAAAATATTGTTTTTCTTCAAAATTTTTGGCCTTTTTTTGTTTATAGCGTGAAAAATAAAAAGCGCACAGGTGATCAAATTACACCCGAAAGAAAGCTCTATTTGTGTGAAAAAAAGGACGTAAATTTCGTTTGGGTGCAGCATTGCATGACCGCGCAATTATCAGTTGAATTAGTGCAGCGCCGAGTAGCAAAAAGAGGCCTGGTCATTAAGGGGGGTAAATCCTCAGGTGCTCAAGTGGTTAAAAGTTCTCCCAGCTACTGTTGTTTATGAATGTCCTAGAGCAATATCTGTTTAGCGTGTGATATACTTTAATATACTCAGCAAGCCTCCCAATATCTTCATGAAATGTATGCACAGCAGCATGGCATTAGAGAAGGATAAGCAGAATACAGAAACTTTTTATACATCTCGCTGCGACATTTACAGACTGATACAGTCAAGAGAGATAGGATAAATATTATCTCTACAGGAATGAACACACTAAGTATATCTGATCTCATCCACACTAGTATAAATAATCATATTACTCACCCGTTCACAGAATTCTGTGGGCTGGATTATATCTATTGAGGGCCCCACCTAGTTAATTTCAGAAAATGATTGTGGCACTTTAAACTTAAAGTGATTCTAAAAGCTATATTTTTTCAAGAAAAAATAGCAAACATGTCTATACTTACCTGCTGTGTGCAATTGTTTTGCACAGAGCAGCCCGGATCCTTCTCTTCTCAGGTCTCCCGCAGGCTCTCCTGGCCTCTCCCTCCGGTCGGGTGTCCCCACAGCAAGCAGCTTGCTATGGGGGCTCCCGCTGCTCTGTGTGTCCATTCACACACACAGCGGCGGCTCGGCCTCACTCCTTCTCTCTTCTTATCGGCTCTCTGGCTGTGATTGACAGCAGTGGGAGCCAATGGCTGTTGCTTATGTCTCAGCCAATGAGAAGAGGAAGTCACAGGATAGCCGAGACACCAGTGCGTATCACTGGATCGAGAGGGGGCGTAGGTGAGTATTAGGGGGGGCTGGGGGATGCTACACAGAGAAGGTTTTGTTACCTTCATGCATAGAATGCATGAAAGTAAAAAACCTTGAGCCTTTAGAACCACTTTAAAGCTGAACTCTAGGATAAGAAAATATTGTCTGAATACAAGAGTCATGTGTATTCTTCTTTAAATCTTGGTGTCCTTTATGTATTTCTTCCAGATCTGTACAGTAATCTACTGTGAAACTGTGACTCTGTATTAAAGACCATTCACTGTTGCTCTCTCTCATTATGCAGACTTGTAAGTGGGGGTTGGCTATTGGCCAATGATGGCACCAAATGCACAAGCCCCTGCCCCATTGTGCAGGGTTGTAAGTGGGGCTTGGCTATTGGCCAATGATGGCACCAAATGCACAAGCCCCTGCCCCACTCCTGTCCTTTTGCTAGAACACTATCCTACTTGCTGAGGCCAAACCCTTTGCTATATTGTACCCACACCTTGCCTCTGGCCTCCGCATGACATTCACAGCTGTAGACCTTTATATCTCAAGAAAGGAATGTCCACATATGAGTAAGGTTTCTGCCCTTTACTCAGGAAATGGCATAGCAATCACATCACACTGACATACATTCCAGAGTCACTTGACAATACATAGTCAATCACATAGAGTCCACAGCAGTCACATGTGAAAGCATCTGCAGTACAGAAGGGCCAATCACAGAGCCCTTCTGCCGAAGGTGTTGCGCTGTGTCCAGGAGACATAGGCACACCGAGCGTGTGCAGCTGCGCAGCCACGAGGCCGCACGCACCCAGGTTCTGAGGGACGTACAGGAACATTCCTTCAGAACAGCAAAGGCCCCACCTTGCCGTTTAAGTGCAGTGGCCAGTTGGGAAATGGTTAAACAGCCATCTACCTCCAACAGCCTCCTCTTTCGTCATTAGTACTCACAGGACTGGTTTCTCTGTAGGTACCTCCTCCACAGATACAAATCTCCCAGGACCTGCCAGGGGAATAGGCTTACTCAGGGAACTCTTGGCCTGGCCTAATAGGCCTTCTGCAACCCGCCCTAGCCCCCACCTCCATAAGGGTCAGGAACCCTGGCCTGCAGCCCTGTGCAGGGCCACCAAAAGCTGGCTACATCTGTGCTGGTGTGGGGTGTTTGGCTCCCATGCCCCAACTGCACTAGGGCTCCACCCAATGTGGTGATATTGAAGTATTTAGCTACAAAATTATGTGAGGAAGTGTAAATTTAAGCAAAGAACAGTTGGGGATGCACTGTTGTTTTTAATACTCAAACAACTGAGGTCCATAGACAAAGATAAATTGGGCAACATATGGCCCTCAAAACAACAGTTTGACATGCCTGGTTTAGTCATAGTAAATTATAAATACTCCACCATTTGATTCACATCAGGGTGTATGAACATCCAAATTGAAAAGTTACAAATGTACCGAAAACCAATTGTTTGGACTTTTTAGAGATACATACAGTAACAACTGCATTTATGCTATTTACACACCACCAGCAATGTGTTTCAAAGGCCAATGCTTGTCCTCAATGGTTGCCCTAGCCTTGCAAGCCTCCTGACACCTTGAACACTCTGGGTTCAGACATATTTCAACAGTATAGGATAATAATGGAAGAGACACAATTCTTTAGTAACACCTCTAGAGTAGACTTGTTCAGAAGAGTAGGCTACAGGAATAATGGGTTTAGGATATACAACCCCAGTTAATGCATAAAAACAGAACATTGGTAAAATAGGAATAATCATTTAGCAACTTTTAACAAATTATACAGTTTAAGCAGTAAGCTTTAACTATTAACCCCTTGCCGTCCGCCTGCTGTTGTTAAACGGCAGGGCGGTGGCAGTCCAGGGCCGGGTTGCCGTTCATAAACGGCACCCGCCTTTTCTAGCTGTGCGCGCTCCCTGGGAGCGTGCAGCACCGCGATCCAGTGCACGCTGTGTCGTCCGGACACAGTGAAACACCGATCGTCGGACAGGACCTCTGTACGAGGTCCCGATCATGTGGTCACTGATTGGCGAATCAGTGATCACATGCAAAGTAGTAAGCAAGATGTCACTTGTGACATCATTGCTTACTACGTGTGAAATCTGTGAATGATCACAGAGGTCACATGGTACAAGGCTATTCACAACAGCCTTGTACCATGTGACAAGCTGTGACAATCACAGCTCACTCAGTACTTCTCAATGATTGCAAGAATGCAGACAGAAAGAGAGAGAAATGATTGCTTTTACATCCTATATGGGTGTAAAAGCAATCAGTGTAAAAAAAAAAATAAAAATCTTCATCACCCCCCACAAGTAGTACAGTGTCACCATGGTGACACTGTACTGCTAGGGTGACAGTATGTAAAAAAATAAATAAATAAATAAATAATATAAAAAAATAAAATAAAAATGTAAAAAAAAATGTTTAAAAATTATAATTTTTGGTTATAAACTAATTTGGATTTTTTTTTTTTGCTAAAAAAATAACGGAATAAATTTTGGCCAAGATTTATGATGAAATATTATTTATTTACAAAATGTTATTTAAAAAAACACTTTTTTTCAAAATTTTTGGAATTTTTCATTTACATAGTAAAAAAAATAAAAATCCCAGCGGTGAATAAATACCACCAAAATAAAGCTTTATCTGTCTAAAAAAAATGGTAAAAAATTCATATGGGTACAGTATTGCATGACCGCGCAATTGTCATTCAAAGTGTGATAGCGCTGAAAGCTGAAAATTGCCCTGGACAGGAAGGGGGTAAAAGTGTCCGGACAGGAAGTGGTTAAACTGCAACACCATCAGTAAGAGTGGAAATAAAAGGTTTGTTGACTCATTAGCCCCTTCTAAGCCACTAGTGCCGCAATGCTGGATGCAGAGAAGTATAAAAATGTATATTCCGACATAAATAGATATAAGTATCCTAATTTGAATAATAATGGCCTTATAAAAGAAGAGTACACTTTAACTAGAAACTTGAGTCCCGTGATGTTTAAAGTTCCTGTTATGGTGGTGTCGGTTGTCTTCTACTAGCTATGGTGGGGCCCATAAGCATAAATGAATACAGGTAATTCCAGAAAGTAATCTCCTGATACTGAGGTGTAAAGGTGTCTGCATGCAGTGCTGCTAGATTGATGACAGAAAGAGGTTGGGCATCCACCAATTCCATGGGTAGCACTGCCTTCTAGGAACAATAGTTTTTTGCACAGGCACTTGGCTGTTTATAGGAATGTGAAGAGTTTCTGCCTTGCGGTCTGCCAGAGCAGTGTGCAGGGATGTCTGTGTGAAGACCAGATAGTGACATTTCCTCTACTAATGCAGCCCATAGACAGGGAGAAAACCAGACGTTTTTTTTTTTAGAAAAAATGAAAAATCGGTCATTCAGTGGGCCACTGGACCACCATTGGTAAAAAAAAGTCGGCTGATTTTTGTCCCGTCTACGGCCAGCAAATATAAGAGCGGTGTCCCTGCAGAGAGCTCCGCTATTATATTTGACAGAAGAAATAGAATATGAATAAGAAGAAGAAGAAATAGAATATGAATAAGAAGAAGAAGAAGAAATAGAATATGAATAAGAAGAAGAAATAGAATATGAATAAGAAGAAGAAATAGAATATGAAGAAGAAAAAGAAGAAATAGAATATGAACAAGAAGAGAAAAAGAAGAAATAGAATATGAATAAGAAGAGAAATAGAATATGAATAAGAAGAAGAAAAAGAAGAAATAGAATATGAATAAGAAGAAGAAAAGAGAAGAAATAGAATATGAATAACAAGAAAAAGTTGCAACATTGTATCTATTTGTATCCATTTTGGATACCGATGTTTCTATTCGGATACAAATAGATACAATGTTGCTATACTTTTAAATGTCAAATACAATATCGGACTGAAATTCTTTTTTTTTTTCTTCTTTTATTCCTATTCTTTTTCTTCTTATTATTCATATTCTATTTCTTCTTTCTTCTTTTCCTTCTTCTTGCCGGTCACTGCTCATGCGCATTTTTTAAAATCGGTAAAAAGATCGTCTGATTTGTCCATCAATCATTGTCGCGAAAATCGACTGAAGGACAAAATTGGCCAATTTTTTTCCCAACCTGACCGATAAAAAAAAGTGTCAAAATCACAAAAAACGGCCAACTGATTATCCCTCTAACGAACCGAAAACCGGACGATTTTTTTTTTTTCGGTCTTCCCCGTCTATAGCCTGCATAAGAAGCTAATGTGATCCCGGTATGGTGATCAGCATCACCGCTGTGCAGAACTGATGTGCAGAGTCCCGCAGTAGTAGGCAATCTGTCTCTGGAGGAAAAAGGCAGACCCCCTGTGTTAAGCTCTGAAACCCACGTCAAGAGAGAGAGCCAGTTCCTTTCTGTAGACCATATCTGCTCTCCCAGCAACCTTCTGGCTCCCCAGCTCTCTGTTAGTTGTAGTTCAATCAGCACTCAGAAATACAGTTTATATTGGCTATAGGACTACAGCTCCCAAGATCCCCTACTGTCAGAAGAACTGGATCCACTCTGCTAACAGGAAGTGATGTAGCGCTCACAGTATTGGGCACTAGGGGGATAAAGATTGATCATAGCCTCATCTGTAAATGTCCCTGAAAGGCATGATATAGCTGGCACCTGGCTACACTTATTAGATTGCCCCTATTCTGTTGTCCTCATTGCTTTTTTTTTTTTCCTGGCAAATGTGGAGGGACAGGAAGAAGAAGAGGAGCGGGAGCGGCAGGCCGGAGATTCTGCTGTGTGCGGGAGATGTTTTGATATTTTAATCCTCCCCGCAGCTATCTGGCTGTGTTGGAGATGACGAAAAAAATATCCTGCTCAGGCACAAATTCAAAACAGTAGCTATAGAAACCAAGGAGAAGGCTGAACGTCTTCTATATTAATTTTGTCAGGAAGATCGTTTATATTGGTACGCACACCAAACAGACGGTGTATTATTTACTCCGCTCAGCACATTTCGAGACAAATAAATTAGCAGTGGGGAAAAGAATAACTTGATTAAATGGGGTTCCTTGTTTCCATGAGCAGGTCATTGTGTAAAGCTAGAGGAAAATATATTATTTACCAAAATTCTACAGAAGGTAAGATAAGTATCGGAATGATCGGCCATAGCAGACAGATGAATGCTGCTCACCCAGTCTGGATGGTTTCAGCAAACTGATGTGTGTTAGGGCTCGTTCACACTTGACTGTTTTACCAACGCTTGCCAAACGCCCCTACAGCGTTTGGCAAGCGTTGGTCCGGCGTTTGCGGAGTGTTTTTTTTAACGCTCGGCAAACGCCGCATGCGCGGTTTAGCGGCGGTTGCTAGGCATTTGCCGAGCATTACAAAAACGCCTATAATGAAGTTTGAATGTTGTTACCGCTCCGCAACTGCACCGCAAACGCCGGCCGGGCGTTTGCAGAGTGGCACGATAGACTAGGGTAGGAGGCTTCAACGCCTCCTGACTCGACCAGAGGCGTCCGTTTTGCCGCACCGCCCCGCTGCCGCTCCCGTTAGAACAGCACCATGTGCTGCAATGGGCAGAATTGTCCGAGGCGTTTGGGAAGCGGTAAAAACGCTTCCCAAACGCCTTTCTGCCGCTAGCAAACAAGGCTAGTGAGAACGTAGCCTTATGGTAGTAGTTTATCAAGATATTAAAGGATACGAAAACCCTGATGATGAACTTCTACTTGCTGCTATTTGATCTGTTGACCCCTTCACACCACCCCTTGGTGGCCCTTTAATTAGGCTTTTTTTTTGTAATGAACTTTTTATTGATTTTCAAACATTTACAACAAACTGAGTTGTATGGAGACACAACATGACAAACACAAACCAGAGACAGAGAAATAGGCTCATCCATGAGAGGTACTTAGGTATATACAATGTCAATATATAACAGTGAATTAACAATTATTTTCAAACAATTGAGTAGATTCCCTCTTAGATTGTAAGCTCCAAGGAGCAGGGCCCTCCTTTCCCTCTTGTATTGAACTGTATTGTTGCTGTATTGTCTCCCGTTATATTGTAAAGCGCTGAGCAAACTGTTGGCGCTATATAAATCCTGTATTATAATAATAATAATCAGGGGCGGACTGACAATTTGGAAACTCGGGAACTGCCCGAGGGCCCGGGGTCAGTAGTGGGCCCCATGAGATGCCCCTGGTACCTTTTTCATAAGCTGTTTTGAGTTTGGGCAAGGACACAGGGGCCCCATGATCCCCTATTGCCCAGGGGCCCCATGAGTTGTCAGTCTGCCCCTGATAATAATAATAACAAGTCAGAACTGAAAGTATCCCATGGTTCCCAAACTGCCTCAAAATTGGGAACAGAGTTAGCATGTAAAGCAGTGAGGTACTCCATTTTTCTGATCTCAGCTATAACCTTCACCGAGTCCGATAGTGTAGGAGGCTTATTAGAAAGCCAATGCATGGGAATGGATCTCCTGGCCGCCGTTAGAATGTGGGAGGAAATTTGGAGAGGCCGTAAAAAAGTAGTCCCAGCAAAATGTGGATGGACTCAAATGAAATAGGATCTCACAAAAGCAGCCGCAGTAGGTTAAGAATCTCTCTCCAAAAGGGTGCAATGCACTGGCAAGCCCAAAAAATGTGAAAAAGAGTGCCGGTTTCCTCGCCAATTAATTAATTAGGCTTCAATGCCCAGGAGGTGGCTTAGCTTCTCTATCATGTGACGGCTGTGTTTGGCTCCTGATCAGAAGCTGTGACCGAGAACTGTCGGTGAGAGCTTGGTCACTGCGTTGGGAGAGTATTCCAAAAGATGAACAAAACAGAACCAGCACTCAAATCTTCATGCAAACCAAGGACATGTCAAAATGCCAACCGAAGAGGTGCTGCCCCTCTGAGATCGGGTAATCTGGCCACTGGTGGAAAAAAAACAAACAAGGGGACACTCTCATCGTGCATTACCGTGGTGATCCACGTATTTATTGATTAAAAAAAGATTATATACTCACAAACCAACGTAATAAAAAGCAGTGCAGGTGGTCCACAAAAACAGTCACAATATGGCTGTGTCTAATGATGCGGATATGCTAACGCGTTTCGGGAGCTGTACCCCCTTCCTCAGAGCTCCTCAGGCCACCAAGAATACACATGTGTGAAGGCTGCGTGTTAAAGCCCAGTTTTCCTGCCACAGCATATATGCATTACGCAGCTGGCAAGAAGGTAATTGTACCACTGGAGGAGTTTTTTTATCTAAGTGCAAAAAAGACTTGTTGATCCTGACAGAAATCCAGTCATGTCCTGTGCACTCTGCATCATTGTCGTAGCCTCCCTAGCAGTATGATTATGTCAGTATTTCTGTGCTCAAAGCGGTACATTTTATTGCATGGAAATATGTCTTTTTTTATTGTAGGCCTGTCATTTTTAGAAATAACTCACAGAAATCTGTCCGTACAAGAGTCTAGTAACCATCCCGGGTATGTTAAAATTTGAAACACAAAATCATAAATTATAATTTAATAAATAATCATAAAAAATAATAAATTTAATTCAATAATATAATCAAACCAAAAACACTGAACTTTGAAATATAGCGCCAAGTTCGCACATCACTGAGCAAAGTCGCAAAATCGTTTTCAGTGTCTGATGACGAATTTCCCCCACGAATCATTATCACTCAATTCTGCAGGTGGTTCTAATTTACTATCGCTGTTCTCTAACCGGTCTAAAACCGCTTTTGACCTAAAGGGACGCTTTTTGGACGCCATGGACTTTTCTCAGTTTCCAGGCAGAAAGAACAGTAAAAATGCAGGCAGGGCGCCGGACAAAGCACTCGGGACAAAATGTATGTGAAATGGTTTGATACAGTAATGTTATACTATGTGATTTTAGTGAATTTAGTGAATGTCACTTTTTGACATTTTTAAATTTCCCGCCATTCCGTCCCCCCGTACATCCCGATGTCGCAGGGAACGGAACCTAGAAGACAGATGCCGGCATCGGCCGGAGGAGATGGCCGGGGACACTGCAGGGGGGACATTGTGGGAGCGCAGGACAAGGTAAGTGCAGAAGGGATCCCGGAGCAACGCTGCAAGGTATTCCTGAGTGTAGCTCGGGGTTACTGCTTGTGGTACTGAAACACTCGGGAATACCACCAGGGGGGTTAAACAACAGAAAGGAAGGACAAAACTGCACTCCATAGAGTCACACCATGAACCTTAATGAAAGCAGTTGGCCTCTGACATAGTCCCCACCTTCAGTCACGTCTGATACATTTCACCCCAATTAGACTTGTTCGCAGAGGTCAATCAGGATGAAACACATCAGTTTTTGCGGCTTATGGTGGTGACTGTCGGAAGCTAACTAGTTGGATGTCATGGTGTGACTCTATGGAACGTGATTTTAGCCATTATTTTTGCTATACATGCTAAGTGGAATGGGCTCCTAAAGCCAGCACCTGGTGTGAAGGGGGGACTGGAGGGACACGCTCAGGACTTGCAACGGTGTAGTCTTTTCTTCGTTACCTTATATCAGCAAGTGTGTTAGGACTTCAGACCCCCCCCCCCCATGTTATGGAGCTAAGGGAAAGGGGAATGATTCTGTAGTCCTAACACTTGCTATACCATTTTTGAGACAACCCTGCAGAGTGCACAGGACAGCACTGGATTTCCAGCATTTTCAGCAAGTATTTTTTTGTACTTTTCAGACAGATATAACAAAACACTTTCAATGGTATATTGAACCTACTTCCTGTCCTAGGGTGCTCACCAGGGAAAAATAAAGGAAAAAAAGCTTGATATAAAAAAAAAACATCACATCTAAGGAGTGATAGATGGTAAGATTAACCAATAGGGACCCAGACAGCTATAGAAACTTTTTCAAACTTAAAAAAGGTATTAAACCCTAACAAACTGAGATTTAGTTATATGTATACAACTGTCATATATATTAATTTTCCTCCTGCTACTATATATGACCGCTTCACTGTCAAAAGCGGTGTGCGCTGGCACCTGCCGGGTCCCTAGTATTCAGTGATGTCTCTTGCCCCCATTCATTGGCTGGCTTGGAATCCCCCAACCATGTATTTAAAGGGGCAAAGCGACAGTGGCCGACATCATTGTCCAAATATGGCCACATGGCCAAATTTAGGCATTGACATTCGTGATAAATGGCCATAAACATATTTGATTAATATTAATAACATCACTTGTTATTCCTAGCCTTTTGTTTACATGTAGCAGTGGGGACCGGGAGATGTGATTTGTGGTGAGAGCAGTGATGGGATCGGATGTGTCCATCAGTTGGTAGAGTATTTCTTTTAGCATTGTCAGATTTGCATCATGGAACATTATTTATTTATTTAAATAAAGGATTTGTAAAAAAAGTGTGTGCTTTTATTTACATTTTTTTGTGAATGAGAACTGGTACTATGTACCCCTGTCTGTAACATGCTCACCTCTGTCCACGAGATTTTTGTCTCCCACTCCCTTAATCTACTTGCAATGACAGAAACTTGGCTTCAAGCATCAGATTCTGCCTCTTCCATGGTACTCTCCCATGGAGGCTTCCACTGGGCTCGCTCACCCAGATCCAGTGGTCAAAAAGGAGGCAGAGTTGGTTTGCTTTTATCCCCACTGAGCACCTTTCAAGTCCTTCCTACCCCTCCCTCTCTATGATTCTCTTCTTTGGAGACTCACTGTATTTGTCTATTTTCTCTTATTTATCTAAGAATCACAGTGATCTATTGGCCTCCTGGCCCGGTGTCCCGCTTTCTTGATGACTTCTCTGTCTGGCTACCCTACTTTCTCTCCTCTAAAATACCCACTATCATTCTTGGTTATTTCAACATCCATATTAATGTTAAAAGCCCAGCTACATCCCAGCATTTCAACCTAACCTCATCTTTTGCCATAACACAATGGACACAGTCCTCCACACACTCGGGGAATACCCTTGACCTTGTTTCCTCCCATCTTTGCACTCCTTACAACCTCACCAAGACCCTTGTCTTCAACCACCTATCCCTCCAAGCAGCAAGCAATTACTTGTAGAAACCTTTGCCACTTTAATCCTTCTCTTTTCTCCTCTGCAACTGACCACCTCTATGACGGAATCTCTCTCCTGTCCTGTCATGGCCACTTCTGTTTACAACAGCTCACTTTCATCCACACTGGACTCACTCGCTCCTCTAATTGTAAAAGTATCAGGCCCTGAACATTACAACCTTGGCAGACTGACGACACCATCTTAAGAGACATAGTCGTGCACTGGAGCGATTGTGGTGTAAAACCAAATCCCAGCATGCACTCACCCAATATAAATCTGCCTTCTTAAAATACTATTCCTTCCTCCATGCTGCAAAACAAGCCTACTTTGTCACTCTTATTAATTCCTTGTTATCCAGTCCTCATCATCTTTTCTCTACTTTTAACTCTCTACTTTCTCCACCTCCACCTAGTACTTCACTGCTCACAAGATTGCCAATCATTTAAAAAACAAGATCGATGCAATTCGTGGGGGCATCTCCACTGCACATATACAGTATCTATCCCACTTACTGTAGCATACCCTATACAAAATCACCCTCAACACTTTCCTCTTTTGACCTTGCTACTACCAAAGAGGTCACTAATGTTTTCTCAGAAACTTGCCTCACCATCTGTCCCCTGGATCCTGTTCCCTCACAACTTGCCATGGTCACCCTCTTCTTCTATCCTATGCTCCCTCACTCACATCTTCAATCTCTCCCCCTCTACTGGCACCTTCCCCTCCCCTCTAAAACATGTGTTGATCACCCCCCTACTTAGAAAGCCCTCACTGAGCCCCACTAACCTGAACAACCTAAGACCCACCTCCCTGCTCCTGTTCACCTCTAAACTCTTCGAATTCTTAGTCTACAGCCGTCTGAGCTTCTACCTCACTGACAACTACCTTCTTGACCCCTTATCGTCTGGCGTTCGCTTACTACACTCCATTTAAACTACCCTACTAAAACTTACTAATGATTTACTAACTGCTAAAACCAATGGACAGTACTCCATACTCTAACTACTAGACATCTCTGTAGATTTTGATACTGTTGTCTATCCCTTCCTCCTAAAAAAAAACAAAAAAAAACAAAAAAACAAAAACCTTCTCTTCCTTGGCCTTCGGGACTCTGCTCTCTCCTGGTTCTCCTCCTACCTATCACAGTGCTCCTTCAGTGTTACCTATAACTCTGTCTCCTCATCTTCATTTCCTTTTTCTGTAGGGGTCCCCCAAGATTCAGTCTTTGGACCTCTTCTCTTCTCCTTCTACACTTCATCCCTTGGTCACTTGATAAACTCCCATTGCTTCAATTATCATCTCTATGCTGATGACACACAAATCTATATCTCTACTGCTCACCTCACCCCTTCAATCTCCTCTCACATTACTAACCTACTAAGTGACATATCGGCATGGATGTCACTCCACTTCCTCAAACTCAATCTTTCCAAAACTGAGCTCTTAGTATTCCCTCCAGCCCGTGCCCCCTCCCCTGACTTCTCCATCAAGATCAATAATACAACCACTAGTCCCTCCCCTCATGCCAGGGTGCTATGTGTAATCCTGGACTCCCATCTGTCCTTTCAGCCCCAAATCCAATCACTGTCCAAATCTTGTAGACTTCACCTCCGCAACATCTCCAAGATACGGCCCCTTTTAACCACTGAAATCACTAAGCAGCTTATTCACTCCCTTGTTATCTCTCGCCTTGACTATTGTAACTTCCTCCTCATTGGCCTACCTCATTGCAGGCTATCCCCTCTTCAGTCTATCAAGAATGCTGCTGCCAGACTCATCCACCTTACCAACTGTTCTGGGTCTGCCACCCCTTCTGTCAATCCCTCCACTGGCTTCCCAATGCCCAATGAATAAAATTCAAAACATTAACAATAACACATAAATCCATTTTCAATTCTGCCCCAAATTACACCACCAATCTTGTCTCCAAATATTAACCAAACTGTCCTCTTTGCCCCTCCCAAGACCTCTTTCTCTCCATCTCCCTTATCTCCTCCTCTCAGACTCATCCCCAGGACTTCTCCAGAGCCTCGCCTATCCTCTGGAACTCTCTACCACAATCTGTCCGACAATCTCCTACTCTGTCCACTATCACTAAAAACCTATCTCTTTAGAGAAGCTTATCCTGCTAATAACTGAATCTTCAATTTCTCCCATCAGTTCATCCCCCAAAGTTATTACCTTTTGTTCCACCAGCCCCTCCCTATTAGATAATAGGCTCCCAGGATCAGGCCCTCCTATCCCTCTTGTATTAAACTGTATATTTGCTGTATTGTCTCCCTTTATATTGTAAAGCGCTGAGTAAACTGTTTGCATATATACAGTGCCTTGAAAAAGTATTCATACCCCTTGAAATTTTACACATTTCGTCATGTTACAACCAAAAACGTAAATGTATTTTATTGGGATTTTATGTGATAGACCAACACAAAGTGGCACATAATTGTGAAGTGGAAGGAAAATGATAAATGGTTTTTAAAATTGTTTACTACATTACTACAAGTTTTTACTACTACACTACAGTGATCACCACTGGCTTTTGGGTCCCGTGCTGATCAGCTGCCTTGCTACTTAGTGAACACACAAGAAGTCACTTGGTCATGGGCACCAATCAGAGAATACTTTGCATTTTCTCAAGGAATAAAAAGCGTTCTCTGATTGGATGAGGTAGAGAGGCGGGGAATTGATGTTACTATCCTAACTTTGTTCAACCATGGAACACTTTACATTCATTGAGTGTCCACTGAATGGTGTTCACATCCAAAGAGCGTCTTCTTGTGTGTATGAAGCAGCAGGGCAGCTGCTCGGTACGGGAAGACAGTGTCAATCACTTGTAGTAGTGGTACCTAATACAGTGATTTCCAAACTGTGCAGCTTTGAGCAAAGTTGAATAACACCCTTACTATAGGTGTAGGCCATTTATGTACTTCATGAAGCCTGAATGAAAAACTCCCTGAGGTGGCATTGCCCCATCCTGTCTTGTTGCTAAGCCATTTCTAGGACATTCCTAGCTGTTACTGATCGCATCCACCATCACTGGAGTGAGCTCTCATGAAGAAGGGACTCCCTTTGAAATGCGTCAGCCTGACTTTGAGAGTCTTCCCGCGTGATAAGACTCACGCTGGTCTCACGCTCCTAAAGTTTTGTTGAGGATCTTATATGCTTGTTATACTTCTCTGTTTGTGAGTATATTTTTAAATTCAATAAAATCACATTTACTGAGGTAATGCGCAAGGTTGGTGCGCTTTCTTTTTGTTTCACTTACAGTACTGATCGGGTTTCCCCAGCCTTGTTTAGAGCCGCACAACCTTTTATGCATTGGTGGTGAATTTCTACCAGTTCCGTTTCCATCCATTCACCCTTGCTCTGGGTCATAGAGCTCAGGAGGTGTTGTTTTTGTTTCCTCAGGACCACTGCATCAGAGGAGAGAGAGGGTTTGAAGAAGAGAAAGAGCTTGCTTCAGTGATAGTGGATGTTAACAATAACAGCTGGGTGTATCTTATCAACAAGGCAGGCTGGGGAGAAGCGATCTAGGAGTTTTTCAGCCAAGCTTCAGGAGGTATATAAATGGTCTACACCTATAATCCAACATATCCTTTTTGTGGTAAAACATATAAATCCCACATAAAACCCAAAATTAAAATCTACAAATGTAATCAATTTATACAATCAAAATAAATATTATTCACTTAAACTTAAAAATGTGTTCAAATTAAATTCACTCCCAATTGTGTCTCAAAATCACAAAAATAAAATTACATAAAATAAAATAGAATCCCAATGTGTCCAAAATCCAACTTCCAAATTTTTTCACTTCAATCCAGTTAAAAGGAAATTGATCCTAAATATTCCATGAAAACCTCAAAAAAAAGAAAATTCATAGTGTATTATCTTTTTTAAATATATGTACTTCACTCTGTGCAAAAACACAAAACCACTCTTAAAATAGTATAAAGAAAAAAAAAAACTTAAAAAAGAAAAAAATAAATAAATAAATAAAACCCAAAACGTGAAAAACTCGTGATCACTCCAACCACTTGTGAATAGTGATACTAGGTACTAGTACCCTCTTTAATCCAGCCAAAAGTGATACCAGGTACTATTACCCTCTTGAAGTTATTCTCAAGCATGGGCTAACATAGGGAATCCATATCTTTCAATCCTTAATTTCAGGGGTACTCCTCCAAACTCCTTCATTAGACCCCACAGGGTCAACACGCTTTGAGGATCAAGTGATCCTGTCAGAATGGGTCCCTCTCAGGCTTTCCCCTCACGTCTCCAGCTTCCAACAGACTAACAGCCAGCTCCTCACAGGATCATGATAAGACACAAACAGAGACCCTCCATAGTGCAACCGGTTTTTATTGCATCAAATTTAAAATACTACACCTATAGCAAGGGCATTATTCAACTTCATGGGCAGTTTTTTTAGCAGATGCGAACTAACTCTTTAAGGAAAGCCATACTCTCTTGGTAGGCATCACTGTAAAAGTGGGGCCACCAACAGGCACTGTTAGGTGTCTGCTCATATTTTGCCAGGTTCATCCATCAAAACTGCATGTAAATTCATTCTGTGCAAATGGGGTGTAGCCAGGGGCGGACTAACAACTCATGGGACCCCCGGGCAATAGGGGATCATGGGGCCCCTGTGTCCTTGCCCAAACTCAAAAAAGCCTATAAAAAAGGTACCAGGGGCATCTCATGGGGCCCCCTACTGACCCCGGGCCCTCGGGCAGTGCCCGAGTTTCCAAATGGTCAGTCCACCCCTGGGTGTAGCATTTCTACAGACAGTGCACATCCAGTCGGTCTAGGCCACGCACAGTCACCATCCATGCACTTTGGTAGTAGAGTAAAGGTGAGCTATGCTTTAAGCCAAACCTGTACATAGAGGACAAAAGAGAGAAAAGAGAGGGTGCAGCTAAGTGCAATATTTAAATCTTTATTAATGTAAATTAATTAAAAATTGGCCATTCACATGTCTCATACAGGAAACAGGCACATAAGATATGAAGAGCTATCCCATCCAGCCTGGAGTCAGCTCTACCCAGCCATTAAGGAATCACCACTGCTAGAAAGTCCCTCCCCACTGACACAGATCCAGCTAAACTTGCTCAGGGAATCCCTGTGACGTCATCAGGTTGAGGTGCTTGTGGCTACACATTTCGGGAGTCTGTCCCCTTTCTCAAGCCTCACATTTTTTATTTCTTTTGCATTCAGGCCAAAACAACATGTTTTCTTTAGCCCCAACCATTTGTTGCTTGCCACCGGAAGCCAAAGGAAACACATGGTTCTTCGGGGAATGGAGGAGCATGTGACTCCCTCCAACCTAAAAAAAAAAAGGAAAACTAAGGACTGAAAGCTCCAATTTATTAGATATTTGATGTGTGGTTTTGATACACGTTCAAGGTTGTGAAGACTTCCTGAGTTAATCACAGTTGCATTGTTTTCTTAGAAGCATTGGCAGTTCCTGGATTGAAAGGGGTTACCTTTTTGCTTTCAGCTGCCTACAAAGGACATACAGATACCCTGTCGACTGCGAGAGTCTGGAGTCCATTGAAGCTAATCAGACAATGGCACAGATCGTCACCGAGCATGCTGTGTCACTTAACTGCGAGGGATAAACTGCCATATCCTTCACACTATCACTCAGAAATAGATCGCCCTTTCAGTAAGCGCTGAGCATCAGGAGACAACCACGCGGGGTGCAGGTGACTAAATTGGTCTGCCTCCGTAATATCCTGCCTCTTTCATCAAGAACCTCTAAAGTACAGTGGAGGCTTTGTCAATCTGGATGTCAGGAGCGTAGCAAGGTGCCAACGTTCATGCGGAATTCCGCTCAGAAAGCAACGAGCGTCAAGTGTGACATTTCAAGATTTCAATTGTGTTTGCAGTTGACCATTGGGATGAAAACAGTCAATAGAGCATTGTGTTGGCAGTCTTGCTAAGACATTGTGTGAAGTTATAGAGAGAAGAATAGGGCTCTTAGAGAGATATTTTTAAGTATCGATTTTAATCATCCTTCTGGTTTCCGCTTTTAAACGGGGACAACCAGAGCTTAAATTGACATGGTGCTGAGTGGAAAATAGGTATAATGGCCCAGCAGAGAGGGACACAGCTCAGAGCCAGGAACAGTACAATAAAGAAAGTGCATCTAATCTAAAGATAGCAACATGTTCATTTATCTATTTGTATCACTTTGTACTGTTCTTTGTCTACAGTAAATTGTCCATGGGTGACAATCACCCACTCAGTTATCTGAGTACCTGAGTATACACTCACTGGCCACTTCATTAGCTCCACCTTGCTAGTACCGGGTTGGACCCCCTTTTGCCTATAGAACTGTCTTAATTCTTCATGGCATAGATCCAACAAGGTGTTGGAAATATTCCTTAGAGATTTTGGTCCATATTGACATGATGGCATCACGCAGTTGCTCCAGAATTGTCGGCTGCACATCCATGAAAAGTGATTACAAGGCAGGATGGATCCATGTTTTCATGTTGCTGAAGCCAAATGATCCTTCCATCTGAATGTCGCAGCTGAAATCGAGACTCATAAGACCAGGCAACGTTTTCCCAACCTTCAATTGTCCAATTTTGCTGACCTTGTACAAATTGTAGCCTCCGTTTCCTGTTCTTAGATGACAGGAGTGGCACCCGGTGTGGTCTTCTGCTTGCTGTAGCCCATCTGCTTAAAGGTTCGACGTGTTGTGCATTCAGAGTCGGTTTTCTGCATGCCGTGGTTGTAACAAGTGGTGTTTTCTGTTACTGTTGCCTTTCTATCATCTAAAACAAGTCTGACAATTCTCCTCTGATATCAATAGTTTTGTCCACGCAACTGCCGCTCACTGGATATCTTCTCTTTTTCGGACCATTCTCTGTAAACCCTAGAGATGGTTGTGCGTGAAAATCCATGTAGATCAGCAGTTTCTGAAATACTTCAGCAAGTCTTTTTTACCAGATGCCTAAATGCAGTGAGTTGCTGCCATTTGATTGGCTGATTAGCAATTTGTGTTACCAAGCAATTCTACAGGTGTACCTACTGTAATAAAATGGCCGGTGAGTGTGTATATATATATATATATATATATATATATATACACACACACACATATACATTTAGTGCTCAGCATAAATGAGCACTATTAAAAAGTAAAATTTTAATCAATATTTCAAAGAAAACAAGAACAATTTCAAAAAATTTTACAAAACTGAGTTTTATAGAACATTTTTTTAGCTCATTACATGGAAGTAAGGGTAATAATATAACTTAGATTACAAAATCTTCAGTTTTACTCAAATTAGCTAATGCAAAAATGAATCCACCCCACAACAAAAACTACTCCATCTAGTATTTTGTATGACCTCCATGATTTGTAAGGAAACCATCAAATCTTCTAGGCATGGAATGAACAAGTTGGCAACATATTGCAACATCGATCTTTCTCCATTCTTCAAGAACGACCTTTTTTAGAGCCTAGATGCTGGATGGAGAGCGATGTTCAATTTGTCTCTTCAGAATTCCCCATAGGTGTTCGATTGGGTTCAAATCAGGAGACATACTTGGCCACTGAATCACTTTCACCCTGTTCTTCAGAAATGCAACAGTGGCTTTAGATGTTTGTTTTGGATCATTGTCATGTTGGAAAAGTGTACAACAACCAAGGACATGAAGTGATGGTAGCATCTTCTCTTTCAATATAGAGCAGTACATCTGTGAATTCATACCATCAATGAAATACAGCTCCCCAACACCAGCAGCACTCATGCAGCCCCACAGAAGGACACTGCCACCACCATGTTTCACTATAGGCACCATGCATTTTTCTTTGTACTCCTCACCTTTGTGACACCATACAGTTTGGAAGCCATCCGTTTTAAAAACATTTATCTTGGTTTCATCACTCCAGAGTACAGAATCCCAGTAGTCTTCTTCTTTTTCAGCATGGGCCCTGGCAAATTCTAGGCGGTCTTTCTTGTGCATTGGCTTTAGGAGAGGCTCCCTTTGTGGATGCATGCTATTCCTCTGCAGTGTACGCCATATTGTGTCACAGGAAACAAACCAGTTTAGCTTTGTACTTCTTTAGCTAACTGCAGTGAACTTGCATGGCCATTTTCTTCAACCCTTCTCATCAGAAGATGCTCCTGTCGAGGTGTTAACTTCCATGGATGGCCTGAATGTCTCTGTGAGATGATTGTAGTTCCACAAAATTTTGTATCACATTTGCTACAGTATTCTGACTGATAAGTAAAGCTTTGCTAATCTTCTTGTAGCCCTCACCTTTCTTGTGTAAAGAAATTTTCTTTCTTAGATCTTGTGACATTTATCTTCCATGTGGTGCCATTGCCAACAGCATCAAATGGGAGGGGTTTTCTTTGTTAAGTAACGCCCGTTTATGAATAACTGTCTGCTGGACACCTGTTGAATGAATAATTAGACTCACCTGTAATTGAATTCTTGTTAATTAGGATTTTGTTGTCTAAAATTTAGTTTTGCTCCTAAGACTTTCATTGGGGTGTATTTATTTTTGCAACATGGTCTTGAATGAATTTGTTAGGAAAAATACTTTTTTGTATGTGCAAATTCAAATGTGAGTCATTGACACCTGAGCATCACACCTACACTATATGGCCATAAATATGTGGTTTCCCCTCCAAATGTATGAGTTCAGGTGTTTCCGGTGAAGGGCACTGTTAATACTGCAGCAAAGACAACAACATTTTAGGTATTTGTGCTCTTCCAGCCTTGTGGTGACAGTTTGCAGAAGATCCTTTTTTGTTCCAGCATGACTGTGTCCCTATGCACAAAACCACCTTCATAAAGATGTGGTTTGGTGGGTTTGCTGTGGAGGAACACAAGTGACCTGCACAGAGCCCTGACCTCAACCCTAATGAATACCTTGGGTAAGGTCTTCTCTTCCAACATCAGTACCTGAACTCACAAATGCTCTTTTGGTTGAATGGGCTCAAAAATCTAAAAAAAATTCAGAAGACTGGAAGCCATTTTAGCCAGAAAGGAGGGCCAACTCCACCATTGGTATCCCCAAACTTATAGCATAATGCTGTTACTTTAACTCCCAAATCTATTCTCACCCTGTGCTCACTACCCTCCGGTGCATTTACTGACTTTTACCTCCACTCCTCTGTCAATCCAATGCCTACTTCTACCTCACAAACATCACTAGCAATACCAACATCACTAGCAATTGCCAAGAATTTCTCTCTCCCCCAAAAAGTATTTAAAACGTGCCGCTACCTTTTTATATGCTTTTACGTGCGTAAATATCCTACCCAGCTTTATACTTCTACAGTATGTAATGTTAAGGATGGGGCTGGGGCGTTACGTTCACCACAATTAACCAGGTCTGTACTGTGCTGGCAGATCTCATGATCATCTATAACCTGGATGCACACACTGTCTGACCTAAGGTGTAAAAGGTATAAAGATCTCAAGACTTTGGTGCTACATTGTATGTTAATGCACTTAAGAATTACTGTCCCTCATTCTGTCCTCCTCTAAGTGGGAGAGGGCCTGGTATTGGGTACCAGGGGGAAGGAAAGACATACAGAGATTGCAAGGAAGTGTATTAACATGAACGTTCCAACACTGTAACAGCATCTATATAGCAGTACCAATTGGACAGCTGCTCACCTGATGATACCTAGGTAGGCCTAAGAGGAACAGGAATTCCTACTGTCCTCCACTCTCCCTGCATGGTGATTGCTGGCCACCTCTGCCACCTCTGCAGGGAGGTCAAGCTATCCCTGCCTACACTCCAATTACACATTGCTAGCTATTCTAAACAATAGAAGCTGCCTATTAAGTCCTATTTATAATACAGCTCTGAAGAAAAAAATAGAAATGTAACAAATATTTTAAAAAGCTATATTTAGGTACATGGTCAAATGATAGTTGGGATGAAAAAGCACATGTACATTCAGTTTAGGGAAAGACTGGACAGGGAGTCAGAGGATAGTTTCCCCCATGGGTCAGTACTTATAAGATATGTTGAGTTGATGGACTTGAGCCAAGATTCTCCCTATTTCAGACATTGATCAAAGTGAGATCTGTAGTCAGTGTCACATAATTGGAGTTACAGTTGCAAGAAAAAGTATGTGAACCCCTTGGGATTACGTGGAGTTTTGCATGAATTGGGCATAAAATGTGCTCTGAACGTCATCTAAGTCACAACAGTAGAAGAACACAGTCTGCTGAACATAATACTACACAAACATTAGATGTTGCCATGGTTTAATTGCACATAACATGTAAACATTCACAGTTCAGGGAGGAAAAAGTATGTGAGGCCCTAGCTTAATGACTTCTCCCAGAGCTAATTGGAGCCAGGAGTGAGCCAACCTTGACTCCAATCAGTGTGATGATATTGGATGTGTTGCTGACAGCTGTCCTGCCCTTAACAAACCCACACCTGTTTTGGGTTTACTGGTTTCAAGAAGCACTGTCTGATGTGAACCATGCCTCGCAGAAAAGAGCTCTCAGAAGACCTACGATCAACAATTGTTGACTTGCATGAAGCTGGAAAGGGTTACAAAAGTATGTCCAAAAGCCTTAATGTTCATGTGTCCACGGTAAGACAGACTGTCTACAAATGGAGAAAGTTTAGCACTGTTGCTACTCTCCCTAGGCGTGGTCGTCCTGTAAAAATGACTGCAAGAGCACAGCGCAGAATGCTGCATGAGGTAAAGAAGAATCCCAGAGTGTCAGCTAAAGACCTACAGAAATCTCTGGCACATGCTAACATTTTTGTTGACACATCTACAATAAGGAAAACATTAAACAAGAATGGAGTACATGGGAGGACACCACGGAGGAAGCCATTGCTGTACAAAAAGAATATTGCAGCACGTTTGAAGTTTGCAAAAGAGCACCTGGATGTTCCACAGCACTACTGGCAAAATATACTGTGGACAGATGAAACCAAGATTGAGTTGTTTGGGAAGAACACACAACAATATGTGTGGAGAAAAAAAGGCACAGCACACCAACATCAAAACCTCATCCCCACTGTAAAACATGGCGGAGGGAGCATCATGGTTTGGGGCTGCTTTGCTGCCTCGGGGTGTGGACGGATTGTTGTCATTGATGGGAAAATGAATTCCAGAGTTTATCAAGACATTTTACAGGAAAACGTACGACCATCTGTCCGCCAACTGAAGCTCCGCAGAGGATGGGTGATGCAACAGGACAATGACCCAAAGCATACAAGTAAGTCAACAAAACAATGGCTGCAACAGCACAGAATACGCCTTCTGGAGTGGCCCAGTCAGAGTCCTGACCTCAACCCGATTGAAATGCTGTGGCATGACCTTAAGAGAGCGATTCACACCAGACATCCCAAGAATATTGCTACACTGAAACAGTTTTGTGAAGAGGAGTGGTCCAAAATTACTCCAGATCGTTGTGCAGGTCTGATCTGCAACTACAGGAAACGTTTGGTTGAGGTTATTGCTGCCAAAGGAGGGTCAACCAGTTATTAAGTCCAAAGGATCACATACTTTTTCCTCCCTGCACTGTGAATGTTTACATGTTATGTGCAATTAAACCATGGCAACATCTAATGTTTGTGTAGTATTATGTTCAGCAGACTGTGTTCTTCTATTGTTGTGACTTAGATGACGTTCAGAGCACATTTTATGCCCAATTCATGCAAAACTCCACGTAATCGCAAGGGGTTCACATAATTTTTCTTGCAACTGTATATAGCTACCTGCTAAAGATGAGTTAAGGTTCAGGCTGAACTCAGCCCAAACCCGCATGAAACTGTCAAGGGATGGCAAGTTGCCAACCCAATAAGCTTTTGACCAGGGGTGGGGAGGCTAGTGACATCATTGGGGTAATATGGCCACACGGCTATATTTGGTGATCAATGATATTGTACAAATATGGCCATGTGGCCAGAATATTGTAATCATGATGCATATTTTTCTTACATTCAAAACTTTACAGATGGTATTCATCAACCAAGTTGAAAAGAGGCAAGCTAGACTATGCTGAGATTCTGTAAAAAGCTTATAAAGCTTTATAAAGTTATTAATGCTATTATTCTACTGTAATATTTCTTGATTAGGGCATGGATATAAGAAAGAACATTACATTATACAACTGTAATAGTATATGTAATACTATTTGATTCAAATGATAGACAAAGAAATGTATCAAAAGTACACTAGGCAGAAGGGTGGGGAATTTGTCTCATCACCCTCTCCTGATAGCTAGCATGACTCAACAAAGAAATTTAAATTACAGTTTAATATATTTTGTGTTATATTATTTATCTTGTAGTCATTTATTACTAAATTTGTTTTCTATTTTTTATGCATGAACAGAAGTAGCATTCATCTTTGGGCGGCACAGTGGCTTAGTGGTTAGCACTTCCGCCTGGCAGTACTGGGGTTGTTGGTTTGAATCCCAGCCACGGCACCACCTGCCTGGAGTTTGCATGTTCTCCCTGTGCCTGCGTGGGTTTCCTCCCGGTACTCCGGTTTCCTTCCACACTCCAAAGATATGCAGGTAGGTTAATTGGATCCTGTCTAAATTGTCCATAGTATGTGTATGTATGAATGTGAGTTACGGACCTTAGATTGTACACCCCTTGAGGGTTAGGGACTGATGTGAATGTACAATATATATGTAAAGTGCTGCGTAAATTGACGGCGCTATATAAGTACCTGAAATAAATAAATCTTTGAGTACTTTGATCCTTAAGGTATTTCTTCAAGTATATGAAGTATCAAAAATATCAGTGTAGTCAGGTAGTGTTGGCTCTTAAAGGGGGGAGAGCATGTACAACTCAGCACAGACTCCAGTACTCCTGTGCTGCTGCAATTCCACTCTCTCCCCCCTCCACAGGCACCTGTTGGCTGTAGATGCAGTCCATTAATGCTGGGAGCTCCAAAGGCTCATGGAAGATGTAGTCCCCAGGAAAACATGGCTGCAAGGGAAAGGCTGTGTGGGGGCTACAAGTCCCAAGAGGGGGAGGTGCTGACAAAGGAAAGTGAACTGTGAAAGCTTGCAAAAGGAGGACAATCTCACATGGAAAGGTGTGCTGGCTGAAACTATTGTGTCAAGAGGGTGTTGAGCTTCCAACAAGGAGACAGTAAATGCTGCTTAGAGATGTTGGAGAAAGGACAAGTTCCAGCAGTGGGCTTCACTCAGGGGAATATCCTCACTGAATGCAATGTGTACTGTCACACACTGCACCCAGTGAGGATTCCTGCATGCCTGTGTTCTCCACTTCTCCCCCTCCACTTCAATCTTCTTCTCAGTCATTGGTTTCTAGGACCGCCAGTGTCCTAGCAACCGATGACGAACTTTGCAGCCGCCCACGTTAGGTGGAAACAGGGGCGGACTGACCATTCGAGCACTCGGGCACTGCCCGAGAGCCCGGGGTCAGTAGGGGGCCCCATGAAATGCCCCTGGTACCTTTTTTCTAGGCTTTTTTGAGTGTGGGTAAGGACACAGGGGCCCCATGATCCCCTATTGCCGGGGGCCCCATGAGTTGTCAGTCCACCCCTGGTTGGAAACCACTCTTGTGCTAGCTTCATGACCCTCCAGATTTGCCACCTGTATCTGGCTCCCACTTACTGCCTCCCAGCATCTCCCACATGGTAAGGGGACTAAAGCTAAATCAATCAAATGGATAGCACCCAGGGCACTTGCTGACATCTCCTGCGAGGTGCCACGGGTTACAAACGCAGACATAACCAGCATCTGCCCCCCCGGCGGCTGCATGTAATCGCTGCACTCAGAATGCCTAGGGAAGCTTCCCCTAGGCTTGTCCCGGCACCTGAGGTTTGTTCTGAGAGGGGAGATTGGGGGAGGGGGGGGAAATAGGATTTGTGCTGGGGGATATTTGTAGGAACATTTGTACTAAAGGGGGGGGGGGGGAGATTGTGCTTAGTGAACAGGGCAATAAGAGAAATTGTGCTAGAAGGTGGGCAAGGTCATTTATGCTGGGAAGGATTAAAAGGATTTGTGCTGGTAAATAATTTGGAGGCAAAAGAATCTGTATTTGGGGGCGAGGGGTTCTTCTTGTAGGAGGATTTGGGGTTAAAAAAGAGAATTTATACTAGAAGGTGGGGTATAGGAGGAAGATATTTGCTGGGAGTGGGGTTTGGGGGAGGATTTGGATTGGTAAGGGGGATATGGGAGGGTAAGAGGATTTTTGCTAGGAGAGTTGGGGGTGGATTTACTGTATGCTGAGGGAGGATTTCTGCTGGGAAGGGGAATTTGTGCTGGGAGGGGGAATTTAGGTGGGGGGTTAAGAGGATTTGTGCTAGAAGGAGGTATTGGGGGGATTATTTGTACTAGAAGGGGAAATTGGGGGGGGGGGAGATTTGGTAAGAAAGGGTACTTTTTCTGGAAGAGGGAGATGATTTGCGATGGGAAGGTGAATATGGTGGGGGAGGATTTGTGCTGGGAAGAAGGATGGGATTTGTGTTTGGGGGATTTGGAGAGGAAAGGTAACTGCACTAGGAAATTTGGAGGGATTGAAGAGGATTTAGGTGGGGAAATTGTGCTTGGAGAGGGATTTGACTAGAGAAGATCAATGCTAGAGGGAAGCAGGATTTGCATAGGAAGTGGTGAGGTGCAGATTACTGCTGTATTTTTTTGGAGGGGGGGAGAGAGCGCATATTTTTGCTGAAAGGTTAAAGTGGGGGACAGTATTGCTTGTGGGAGGAATCTCCTGACCCCTACACTGTACGTTACACACCCCGGCACTCTTCCTTTTGTTCTCCTGACCCTAATGTGCATTAAAACTCCTGTCCCCATGCATTCTGTGCATTTTATATTACTGACTTCAGCACTCTGTGCATCACATACTCCAGACCCCTGCACTATGTGTATTATACACCCTGGTCCCCTGCACTCTGCATTATGCATTCCTAAACCCAACACTGACTGCAGCACTTCTGCCTTACTCCTACCATATGTAGCAGAAGCTTTCTTTATTTTTGTAATGGTTGTGCTGAGATTCATATGTGCCTGTGAGACTCTTGCTTGTGGTAAAGGCTATCAAAGTATATTTTGTAGGTACAAACCATTTTTTTAACCATGCCCTTTAAGCCCCTTCCACTGTTAACAGTCTGGCCACACCCACTTTTTGGCCTCAAGTGTCCCTCATTCTCAAGTTGGGAAGTATGTGTGTGTATATCAGGTTAGACTGCCTTTGCCACCCTGATCAGCCAAAATTTCTACTGCTACTGAATGTGGGAGTCCTCCTGCCCAAAGAGCGAGGCCTAGCCTGCTGTGATTCTATCGAGAGAGGCACAGCTACGGCTGCCACAGTCCAGGTCTGCTTTTAACATAACAAGGACTGTGGGAGCTACCTACAGTCGAATCCTTGACTCTACTTGATGCCCAGGAGAGAGAGGAATCTTTGCAGTGGAATCCAGAGTGGTGAGATACCTTTGGCCACAATCTTAGTTACATTCTTGCTTTGAGGGAGGGCATTATCCCCTTCTGCAACCTCCAGAGATTTCTCTTTTGGAGAGCATCCCTTTCTTGCTTAGAATACAAAACCCCAACTAAAGTGCTCCAACGGTGACTTTGGGCGCCAATTCCAGCCAATGACAGATGGCCAGGGGTAGGGTGTCTTTGTGTGCCATGTATGTTTCTCCCATACTTAGAGCACCTCTTTAAGATAGGGTCTATGAGGACAGCACTACCCCTTTCTGTAACCCCCAGGTATTTGTCTTTTGGAGAATTTATCTTTCTTGCTGAAATTATAAGACTCAATTAAAGCACTCCAACAATTCTAGTAGGAAAGGTAATATCAGGGAATGTGCATGTGCGTACTTCTGCATGAACATTACCTCAATTGTTCCCAAGTCTCCTGGCATTAGCACAGTCCTATTTAAGGGATGCTCTAACTCGGTATCAGTATTGACCGCTCTTCAGCATGCTTCTTGCTCCCTCTGCATGTGATTCCTGTTATCGACTTGGCTTCCTCCTGACCTGATTTGGATTCTGCTCTGTTCTTCTGTTTTACTCATTCTTGACCTCAGCTTTATCCCTGACCTTGATCCAGATCCTGATTTGGTACTTGGCAGCCCCCTCATTGCTGACCTTGTCTTGATATTGACTAGGCTTTTTCCATTAATTCCGCAGTAAAGTCCTGGTATAGTCTTGCTTGATCTTCCATGAGCTCTGTCATCCTGAAATTTCACAACCCATAGTTCCTTTTTAATGTCTGCTGAATCTCATGCTGCCTGATGCTCCAGACCACACATCCTGCTGGATCTTCCTGGTCCATATAGTTGGTTGGTTATGGCCAGCTCAGTGGACTGCTTTAAAAAAGTCCTGGATTATTTCTTGGATATACAGAATATAACTGGTTACTAACATTTATAGGTAAAGTTGATCCAGGGAATATCCGATTGCCTCTCGTGGGATCAGGAAGGAGTTTTTTTCCCTGGAGGAGCAAATTGGATCATGCTTTGCTGAAGGTTTTTTTTTGCCTTCCTCTGTGGGTGTAGGATTAAAACTTTTTTTTAGTTTTAATGGTTGAACTGGATGGATTTTTGTCTTTTTTCAGCCAGAAAACTATGTAAACATCTCCACTTGAGAGTTCTTCAAGCTTCATCCTCTGGCACTCATGCTTCTCCTGTCCCTTTGCACCCTCTGTTCCACCTTCATGGGTGCTTGGGCAGGAGACACAAAAGGCCATCCTCGTCATCTCGGTCACCTATCAGGTAATTACTTACAGTCTTATTTTACAAACTGTAAAACAGAACGCAAAATACAAAAGATGGAAAAAAAATAGAACCTAAAAACTAAACTACCTTAAACTTTTGCCACCCGCCCTATGGCCAAACGCTATATGGCGTCCTCCCGCACATGCGCAGATTGCGCTCCTGCAGAGCGGCGCAGTGGCGCGATCTGTCACCGGCCGTGTACCTCGGATACGGCCGATGACAGATCTGAGTATCGGCCCCATTGCCGGTACCATGTGACCTGCTGTGACCAATCACACCAGGTCACATGACAGTTGTATACAATGGATGGCTTCATTCATGCCATCCATTGTATACTAGTGTCTAGCTGTGAATGGTCACAGCTAATCACATGCACATGTCATGTGATTAGCTGCGGCCAAATCACAGCTAAGCACAAAAAAAAAAAAACCCTGAATGAATCGATGTAATTCAGGTAAATGCTTGCTTATAGCAAAGTAATTCTTTGTTATAAGCAAATTGTGTAAAAAAAAAAAAATACTGATCACTTCCCCAAAGTAGTACAATGTTACTATGGTAACATTGTACTACTTTGGTCATAGTGAAATATGAAAAAAAAATCTTTAAAAAATTTAATAAATAATAAAAAAAATAAAAAAAATAAAAAATATATATATTTTTTTTTCCATACTGTCACCAGTCAGTGTCCCTGATCACCGCCATGCCAGTTATATGATGACGCTGTACTGCACTGGTGACAATAGTGAAACTAATTTTTTAAATTTTTTCATTTTCTGAAAAATTATGACAAAAAAATACAACTTCAAAAAACTCGCCATTCCTCTTATGAAGTACGTCGGACTGTCTACTTTGCAAAAAGGGGTCATTTGGGGGATATCTGTCCTGTTCTGACATTCTTGGACCTCAAGACATTAGATTGACTGTCAGTACTTCAGGATTGATCAATATTCAGATCTATACCATAGTTTGTGAACTCTATAACTTTCCTACAAACTAAAAAATACATCCTAATTTGGGTTATTTTCACCAAAGACATGTACCAGAATACATCTCGGCCTAAATTTATGAAGAACAATTATTTATTTGCAAACTTTTATAACAGAAACAAAGAAAAACGTGGGGGGTTTTTTTCAAAATTTTTGGTCTTTTTTTGTTAATTTAGCAAAAAATAAAAACCCTGGCGGCGATTAAATACCACCAAAAGAAAGCTCTAGTTGTGTGAAGAAAATGATAAAATTTTAGTTTGGGTACAATGTTGTATGACCGCGCAATTGTCATTCAAAGTGTGAGAGCACTGAAACCTGAAAACTGGACTGGGCAGGAAGGGGTAAAATTGCCCGTTATTGAATTGGTTAAATACACCAAAATAACACAATCTCGAAATAAAAGAGCATCTATTCTATTTTTTCAAGCAATAGTCACCCACTTCCAGTTATCACCGCATGTGCTGTCATAGTCAGATTCCGTGTTCTTTCAGTTCTAGATTTCTCAAAGCATTATTGCTGATACATATCTCCAGCACATCATTGTTTCCACATCATCAGTACATGGAAGAATGATAATAAGCTCTATCATGTCAAACCTTTTTAGCCTTCCAGATAAAATTCCACCGCAAGGATCTGATTCTTCTACAGAGCGCTGCCAAAATGTGCATCAATGTGTTAAACGAAGTGCAGCGATGTTAAATAAAATTGGTTTGGCCTTATTATAAACTGTGTAAGGTCTGATACTAATGGCTGGAAGGAGGAATTTTTCAGCTTGTATTGCGAGGTGTCACAGTGCCATCTAACGGCTGTGACGTGTTTCTGGAAAATCCGGGGCATGGTTATATAAAGGGGACCTTCCAACAGCTTTACGAGTTTGCATAGATACATTCCTGGCAGATCACAATATACAGCAACAGTATCATTTCTCTAAAGCTTCACCCAGGGGCGGACTGCCAACTCATGGGGCCCCCGGGCAATAGGGGATCATGGGGCCCCTGTGTCCTTGCCCAAACTCAAAAAAGCCTATGAAAAAGGTACCAGGGGCATCTCATGGGGCCCCCCACTGACCCGGGCCCTCGGGCAGTGCCCCAGTTTCCAAATGGTCAGTCCGCCCCTGGCTTCACCCTTTGTTACTGAGCTCCAGCCCAGGGCCTTTGCCTAGGATGACACAATGCCATCAACCTGCTACAGGTAGGAAGAAGCATTTCCCCCAATGATTAGACTGCAACACAAGAAGTGAGGCTGATGCAGGGGCTAAATTGTGTCAGACATTTGTGAACACAGCCAAAAATTGCCCAGGCATCAGGATTGATAGGATTGTGTTATCTTTGAGCCAATATCTCAATTTTAGAATGTAGATTGCTAAAGAGTGCCTCAACAATGATGGCTCCATCCTTCTATAGAGATTATTTTAACTTGTTTGGACCCCTTCTCTTCTCTGTTTACACCTCCTCTCTTGGTCACCTAATGACCCCCCATGGCTTCAAATACTTCGATGACACCCAAATCTATCTCTCTACTCCTCATCTCATTCCTACAGTCTCCTCTTGCATTACTAACTTATTAACTGACATATCAGCATGGATGTCACTCCACTTCCTTAACCATTTCCATACCGGGCACTTTTACACCTTCCTGCCCAGGCCAGTTTTCAGGTTTCAGCGCTATTGCACTTTGAATGACAATTGCGCGGTCATACAACATTGCACCCAAACTAAAATTTTATCATTTTCTTCACACAACTAGAGCTTTCTTTTGGTGGTATTTAATCACCACTGGCGTTTATATTTTTTGCTAAATTAACAAAAAACACCAAAAACTTTGAGAAAAAGCACATTTTTCTTTGTTTCTGTTATAAAGGTTTGCAAATAAATAATTGTTCTTCATAAATTTAGGCCGAGATGTATTCTGCTACATGTCTTTGGTGAAAATAACCCAAATTAGGATGTATTATTTAGTTTGTAGGAAAGTTATAGAGTTCACAAACTATGGTATAGATCTGAATATTAATCAATCCTGAAGTACTGACAGCCAATCTAATTTCTTGAGGTCCAAGAATGTCAGAACAGTACAGATATCCTCCAAATGACCCCTTTTTGCAGAGTAGACAGTCCGACGTATTTCATAAGAGGAATGGCGAGTTTTTTTTGTCATAATTTTTGTCATAATTTTTCAGAAAATGAAATAATTAAAAAAATTATTTTCACTTTTTTTTGTTACATACTGTCACCAGTGCAGTACAGCGTCATCATATAACTGGCATGGCGGTGAACAGGGACACTGACTGGTGACAGTATGAAAAAATATATATATATATAACTTTTTTTAATTTTTAATTTTTTATTAATTTTGTTTTTTCAGATTTTTTTTTTTCAATATTTCACTATGACTAAAGCAGTACAATGTTACCAGAGTAACATTGTACTACTTTGGGGAAGTGATCAGTATTTTTTATTTTTTTTTGCTTACACAATTTGGTTATAGCAAAGAATTACTTTGCTGTAAGCAAGCATTTACCTGAATGACATCGATTCATTCAGGGTTTTTTATTTTTTTTTTTGTGCTTAGCTGTGATTTGGCCACGGCTAATCACATGACACAGCTGGGCTGTGACTGGCCCAGCTTGTGCATGTGATCGCTGTGACCATTCACAGCTAGGCACACTAGTATACAATGGATGGCATGAATGAAGCCATCCATTGTATACAACTGTCATGTGACCTGCTGTGATTGGTCACAGCAGGTCACATAGTACTGGCAACAGGGCTGGTACTCAGATCTGTCATTGGCTGTGTCCAAGGTACACGGCCAGTGACAGATCGCGCCGCTGCGTGGCTCTGCAGGTGCGCAAACTGTGCATGCCCGGGAGGACGCCATATAGCGTCCACCCAGAACGCTGAGGGATTTTGCCGTCCGCCAAACGGCCATTGGCCGGGCGGCAAGAGGTTAAACTAAACCTCTCTAAATCCGAGCTGATAATATTTCCTCCCCCTTGTGCACTCCGACATGACTTTTCCATCAGGATCAATAATACAACTATCAGTTCCTCCCCTCAAGCCAGGGTACTTGGTGTAATCCTAGACTCTGGCCTATCCTTTTGGCCCCAAATCCAATCACTGTCAAAAGCCTGTACACTTCACCTCCTTAACATCTCTAAAATTTGCTTTTTTTAACCACTTGCCCTCCAGAGGATTTACCCCCCTTCCTGACCAGGCCATTTTTTGCGATACGGTGCTGCATTACTTTAACTGACAATTGCGCGGTCATACAACACTGTACATAAATTAAATTTATGTAATTTTGTTCCCACAAATAGAGCTTTCATTTGGTGGTATTTGTTCACCTCTGCAGTTTTTATTTTTTGCGCTATAAAAAAAAAATATTTTGAAAAGAAAAACATTTTTTTTTACTTTTTGCTATAAAACATATCCAATAAAAACTTTTTAAAAATAAAATTTCTTCATAATTTAGGCCAAAATGTATTCTGCTACGTCTTTGCTGAAAAAAAATTCCAATCTGTGTGTATTAATTGGTTTACGTGAAAGTTATAGCGTCTACTAATGGCGGTATAGATACTGGAATTTTACAAAAAAAAAATTTATACTAGTAACTCCCTTCTCATAGGCCTACCTCTATGTAAGCTATCCCCTATTCAGCCTAGAATGAATGCTGCTGCCAGGATCATCTACCTTACCAACCGCTCAGTGTCTGCCATCCCTCTCTGCCAATCCCTCCACTGGCTTCCAATTGCCCAGAGAATTAACCCCTTCACACCAACGTAACACAAATACGCGGCCTCACAGAACTGGGCTTTTTTCCGTGGGGCCGCGTACCCTTCTTTGTGCTGGGAGCGCGTCGCACAACGCACTCCCAGCACAAAGACCGCGGTGTCGCTGAGAGCCCCGAATCCCGTTCGAATGATCAGGACCCAGGACTCCCGATTCTGGGTCACATGATCGCTGTGATAGCCTATGATTGGCTATCAGAGTGATCAGTCACTGTACAGCCCGCCCCACTTGTTTTTTTTTTTCCCTCTATGAATGGAGGAGAGAGATACATTGTATCTCTCTCTCTCCTTGCATAGAGGGGAAAAAACTTTGTTAATAAATAAATAAATATAAAAAAAGAAGAAAAAAATACATAGATCAAAGTTTGATCTAGTTTAGTGCCAGTGTTAGTGTTTGGGTCAATGTCGGGGTCAAAGGTCAAGGTCAAAGGTGAGGGTCAAAGGTCAGGATTTATTATTATATTTAAATTGGTATTAGTGTCAGTGTGTTTTAGGTAAAAAACAAAATGCGCACTATTGTTTCTGGGCTGTACTACGGGTACGAACAACAAATAACATACACATATATGGTATCGCTGCGATTGTCAAGAGCTGGAAAATGTATTTTGGGTTGTTCTTTGGTGGTAGGTTATGGTAGTAACAAGAAACACACAGCTACATTAAAAAAAAAAATTAAGTTTTTTTACTATTTTGGGCCAGTTTTCCTTTGATAATAAAAAAACGATCAGGAGCTATCCATTACCAGTTACCACCAAATGAAAGCCCAATTTGTCCTGTAAAAAAGGTATAATCCACCTGGATGTACAAAGTAGTTGTGATGATATGTACGGTTTTACTAACACATGTCAACGTTGCAAAATTGTGCTTAGGCATTAAGATTTGTTTTACCCTTAGGCATGAAGGGGTTAAATTCAAAATACTGACAACATACAAAGCCATCCACAACTCTGCCCTGAGCTACATCACCAATCTTGTCTCCAAGTATCACCCAAAAACTGTCCTCTCCGTTCCTCTCATGATCTCGTGCTCTCAAGCTCCCTTGTCTCCTCCTCCCATGCTCGTCTCCAAGACTTTGCCAGAGCCTCTCCCATCCTCTGGAACTCTCTACCTCAATCTGTCCAGGTATCCCCTACTCTGGTTGCCTTTAGGCGATGCCTGAAAACTCATCTCTTCAGGGAAGCCTGTCACGCCCCCCGAATCACTTTATCACTTCCATCAGCTCATCTCCCACAGTCATAACCTTTTGTACCACTTGCCCCACCCTATTAGACTGTAAGCTCTTATGAGTAGGGCCCTCTTAATCCTGTTGTTTTGATTGAATTGCAGCTGTACTGTCTCCTTTTATATTACAAAGTGCTGCTCAAACTGGTGCTATATAAGTCCTGTATAATAATAATAATAATTGTTTGCTTTAAACTTACATGTTTATAAAGTGATACTCACCACGTGTGTTTAATTGACATTATCCCTTTTCTTTCTGTATGTGGATGATGGCACTGTAATTATTTTAATAAAAAAAAGAAATATCTAATTTCCTAATTGATATACAGCTGACACTTTTCCCAGCTCTTTCCCAGCCTGTCTGAAAGGAAGCAGAATCAGGAGGAGCTTTTACTCCTCTGCTGCTGATCACATGTTCATAGAAAAAAAAAAAAGCCTTTGGGATACAGAGTAAAAATAAATAATTAATAATTATTTTATTTAAGTAAACTGTTTTAAATGTCATACAAACATACTGTATATATGAAATCAAATCTTTATAATTTTTTTGGCAATAAACCGGTGTGGGAAGATTTCTGCCGTTCAAAGGCCTGCCCCTCCAGAATAACAGGGAGGTGAAGCCTCCAACAATCAAGATGTAATATTCCACCACCCCCATTGTGTTTAGCTGTTAGTGGGCATGGAGGAGGAGGGAGGAAGTGGGCTGTCATTTACCACTCTGTATACACCCAAATGTGTGACTCTATAGTCATATGGACTGCTCAGATGTGATAGGAAGGAAATGCTCAGCATAGAAACTCACTGAAAACCGACAGTACAAACAAATGGCAACCACCCCAATCTGTAACTGGCCTATGCAGCAAGGAACACATGGAAGGGCAACGCATGTCAAAAAACAACAAACAAAAATTCCCAGCTCACCTATCTGCAGAGGCCACTTCACGGTACCCCAGTATATCTGCAGTCCTAACTCTATAAATTTTGAGACCCTCCAAAGTTGGAGCACATATATTGTGTGCACAATTATTAGGCAAGCTGTATTTTTGAGGATTCATTTCATTATTGAACAACGACTGTGCTCTCGGTCAATCCAAAATGTAAACAAACCTCAAACCTGAATATTTAAGAAAGTGAAAGTGAAAGTTAAAGTGAGATTTTGGCTTTCTTAGGAGAATATCTTCGTGTGCACAATTATTGGGCAACTATTAGTGAGCAGAATGCAACTAAATGAAAAACAAAAATTTTCCAATCTCACTGGTTTATTTTCATCTGTTAACCACTTTCCCACTGCCCTATCATAGAACTACTGCTACAGGGTGGCAGGGCTGTGCAAAATCACGAATATATATGTGATTTGCACTTCCGAGTAAGGTGCCCTAACCCCGCCGCCATTGGCGGCTAGAGATGTCAATCACAGGGTCCTGGCTGGAGATTCCCCGCTGGCACCCGACAATCATCGTGTAGTACTGACAGGGGAAAGACCTGTGTGTAAACAACACAGGCCTCTCTCCTGCCAGCAAGGACATGCTGCTGTGTATGTCTCTGCACAGCATATCTCCTTAGTAAAACACACACCACACACTGTTAACCCTTTAATTGGTCCCAGATGTTAACCCCTTCTTGTCCAGTGTCATTTGTACAGTGTTAGTGCTTTTTAATAGCACTGATCACTGTGTTAGTGTCACTGGGGATGTCAGGGGAAGTTAGTCAGTTCCCACCCCATGTCAGAATGCAGTCCCGCAGTCCTGCTAAAAGTTGCTGATCGCCGTCATTACTAGTTTTTTGTGTTTTTCAAAAACAATGAAAATAAAAATTCCAGTATCTATACCACCAATTGTAGACGCTATAACTTTCACGTAAACCAACTAATTTACACGTTTTGGGATTTTGTTTAGCAAAGACATGTCGCAGAATACATTTTGGCCTAAAGTTATGAAGTCATTAGATTTTTTACATTTTTTTACTGGATATGTTTTTTAGCAAAAAGTAAAAAATATTGTTTTTTTTTTTTTGTTTATAGCACAAAAAATAAAAAAAACGCACAGGTGATCAAATACCACCAAAAGAAAGCTCTATTTGTGGGAAAAAAGGCCATAAACTTCATTTGGGTGCAGCCAGACCCAACCAGAAAGTGCAGAATCACGTATATTTACGTGATTCTGCACACAGCGGCCACGATGTAGCAGTAAAGCTGCTATAGGGCGGTTGCCAACTGGTCAAATATCACCAAAAGGAATCTCTCTTATAAAAATTTCATTTGGATACAGTGTTGCAAGACTGAGTAATTGTCAAAGTGCGTGACAGCGCTGGAAGCTGAAAATTGGCCTAGGCAAGAAGGGGGTTAGAGTGTCCAGTATTGAAATGGTTAAAATCATTACACACAACACATCCTCAAAGATACCTACTAAATATAAAAGATAAAACTGCATGATTGTAATTAACAGTTCCATCAAACCTTTCAGTTTTATATTTATACATTTAAGTGTTAAACATGAATGTATTATAAATGAAATGCAATGTACACTTGTATAAAAAAATTAAAGAAACACTTTTTAATCAGAGTCTAGCATCAAGTCAATGAAACTCCTGTGATATTGATCCGGTCAGGTAAGTAGCAGAGGGGGTTGTTAATCAGTTTCAGTTGCTTTGGTGTTAATGAAATTAGCAATAGGTGCACTAGATGGGCAACAATGAGACAATCCCCAAAACAGGAATGGTTTTACAGGTGGAGGCTCCTGGCATATTTTTCCCTACTAATATTTTCTGACTGTTTTCCACTAGTTTTGCATTTGGCTAGGGTCAGTGTCACTACTGGTAGCATGAGGCTATACCTGGAACTTACAGAGGTTGCACAGGCAGTCCAACTCCTCCAGGATGGCACATCAATATGTACCATTGCCAGGCTTGTTGTGCCTCCCAGCGCAGTCTCAAGAGCATGGAGGAGATTGCAGGAGACAGGCAGTTACTCTAGGAGAGCTGGACAGGGCCATAGAAGGTCCTTAACCCATCAGCAGGACCGGTATCTGCTCCTTTGTGCAAGGAGGAACAGGATGAGCACTGCCAGAGCCCTACAAAATTACCTCCAGCAGGCCACTGGTGTGAATGTCTCTGACCAAACAATCAGAAACAGACTTCATGAAGGTGACCTGAGGGCCTGACGTCCTCTAGTGGGCCCTGTGCTCACTGCCTGGCATCATAGAGTTCAATTGGCTTTTGCAATTGAACACCAGAGTTTGTAGGTTTGCCACTGGCTCCCTGTGCTTTTCACAGATGAGAGCAGGTTCACCCTGAGCACATGTGACAGACATGAAAGGGTTTGGAGAAGCCGTGGAGAACGTTCTGCTGCCTGTAACGTGGTTCAGCATGACTGTTTTGGTGGTGGGTCAGTGATGGTCTGGGGAGGCATATCCATGGAGGGACACACAGACCTCTACAGGCTAGACAATGGCACCCTGACTGCCATTAGGTATCAGGATAAAATCCTTGGACCCATTGTCAGACCCTACACTGTTAAAAGTGGGTCCTGGGTTCCTCCTGGTGCATGACAATACTTGGCCCTTAATCAAATGTATGCAGGCAGTTCCTGAAGGATGAAGGAATTGATAGCATTGAATGGCCCCCATGCTCACCTAACCTAAATCCAATAGAATACCTTTGGAATATTGGGTTTTTTGCCTTCCTCTGGATCAACTGTGGTTGTAGGATTATAGCTTTTTTCTTTTTTTTTTCTTTAATGGTTGACCTGCATGGACTTTTGTCTTTTTTCAGCCAGACTAACTATGTAATTCTGTAACTTTCACGCGCTCTCATGAGTCCTCACAGTTTGTCTATTTCCAACATGCCTGAAGCCTTGTAATTGAACATTGGCCACTGAGAGTCTCCGTTGGGAACCCTACAGTGACTCTATTTTGATTTTCTTCTATTTGGAGGCGCATACCAGTGTTCCAAGTCCTATCGCATTGGAGATGACTTTGCATCACCAAACGACACTATCGAGCTCCCAATCCGGCATTGAAGACATTGTCTGCTCTGTTTCCACTTCAGTTGGCCTCCCTGCTCCTGCCTGGATTTTTGTCTTGGCACTGGGTAGGGCTGCTGCCTTCTACTCATGGCTAACCGCTTCCCCCATATAGGTCAATCTCCATTAGATGGAGATTATACTGTAGTATACAGTCTTTGGGGGGCCTCAGCTGAGTACTCCTCGGGGTGCACGCCCAGACCCTCTACACTCACTGTTCGCAGTTGGCGAATTTCTATATTGGTTTATTGTTTTTTTCATATATTTATTTTGTATACTTTCTGTTTTTGATTGAGCACAGGTATATTTGGATGTTTTTGACTTGCATGAGGTTAATGCTGCCTTTTCTGTGCATGTTGTCCCCTGGGCTGGGTCTCCTGAGGTGTGGATCTCAGCCTTCTCCTCTAGCCGACACTATGCTGTCCCCACTGTTGGTGGTTTCTTATAATGTCCACGCCATGTGCTCACCATCCAAGTGAGGGAAATTATGGCAGGAACTCCGCCGCTTACACCCAACAGTCCTATTACTTCATTTCCATTTCCATTTCACGGCAACTTCCACACCTAATCTTCTACAGTCAATATTTAACCGATGGATCCTGTTTCCTTCTCCGATACCTAAAGCTGGTGGTGTGGCAGTGGCTATTCATAAGTCGTGTCCTTTTATACAGTACCCCTCACCCATATAGCTGACCGGGAAGGAAGATATTGATTCCTTAAGGGCACTATTAACAAAGAGTTATACACTACAGCTAATGTTTATGCTCCTAATACCTGCACCATTGATTTTCTCTCCACTGTATTGAGGAGAGTTCTTGAGTTTAAGGAAGGCCTCCTCTTACTTGTCTTCCCCCGGACCCTCAACTGGACACCACATTAGGGAAATCATCCTTCTCCTTTAAAGCTCTTAAACATTTCTGGAAACTTTTACAAGACATCCAGCAAGGGAAAGTCTGTGTGGGACAAGTTCCAGGAGGGGGGTTGCTGAGGAAGGAAAATGAACTGTGAAAGCTTGCACTGGGAGGACAGTCTCATGTAGAAAGGTTGAAGCTTTTGTGACTGCTCAGAGGACGCTGAGTTTCCTGCAAGGACAGTGTGTGCTGTAGAGAAATGACATATGCTGCTGCTGGGAGACTGCAGGGTGAGAATTTTATTGCTGGAGGAAAGGGGGCCCTGTGTGCTGCACTGTGTGTATAGCAGGTTCGTCTGCCAGAGAGAGACTGCCTTTGCCACCCTGATCAGGCAAAACCACTACTGATGCACTTGGATTTCGCTGCTGAACATGGGATCCCATCTGCCCAAGGAGAGAGGCCAACCTGCTGTGATCCTATCAAGAAAGGCACGGCATTCCAGGTCTGCTGTTGACACATCAAGGACAGCGAGCACTACCTACATTCGAATCTGTGACTCTGTATAGGATGCCCAGGAGAGGGAGGCATCTTTGCAGTGGACTCCAGTGGTGAATGGCCTTTAGCCACAATCTTAGTTACATTCCTGCTTTAAGGGACAGCATTCCTCCTTTCTAGTTCCTAACATGGCTACATGACTGTATTTGTTGGTCAATAACATTGTCCTATTGCTGCCATTTGGCCATATTAGGTCAATAATGTCACCAGCATCTCTGCACCTTTGTTAAATGCAGCTGTGGGGCAGGGAATTCTACTGACTGGGCCACTGCTCCGCTATCATGCGACAGTTTGTTGCCGGTTAGGCCTGAACCTTAGCTCATCCCTACTACCCAATTTCTCTTTTGGAGCGTTTCCTTTTTTTACTGAGATTACATAACTTCAATTAGAATGTTCAAACATTGACTTTGGGATCCAACAATAGCCAGCAACAGATATTCATCACTAGCCAGTGGTAGGATGATAAGGAAGGATGGTGTCTTTAAAACCCCTGTGTGTTTCTCCTATAGTTAGATCACCCCCTTAAGGTAGGGTCTATGAAGATAGTGGTACCCTTTTCTGGAACCCCCAGACATTTGTATTTTGAGGAATTTACCTTTCTTGCTGAGATTAAAAAACATCAATTAGAGCACTCCAACGTTAACTTTGGGCCCCAACGGCGGCCACCGACAAATATTCATTACTGGCCAGTAGGATGATGATAAGGAGGGACTGTCCTTATAGCTTCCAAATGTATCTCCCATAGTTAGGACACCCCTTAAGATAGAGTAGAAAAGGTTTAAACATTTTCCCTTGAACCAGGTTGTTGATTCTGTTATTATACAATATGCAAACTGTTATTGGTTTAACTGTTTATTCCATTGTTTTACCACTGTTGATGGTATTGTTGCTGTTATCTTACTCTGCTGAGCTTGTTGCTCACATAAACAACCCTTCTTGCAGTCCTGCTGTGGCAGAAGGTGTGGTACTGTAGAGCTGGTCAGCAGTACCAGCAACAGGGAAACCCAAACATTAGCATTTCTTTGGGGGGTAAGAGATACATAAATATCAAATCATAGGGTAAACTGATAGTGGAAGATGTACAAAAATGTGTCATGATAGGCCATGTCCTTTAGGAAGACCCATCTTTCACTGTGTCCACTAATCAATGCAGCACCATGGCACTCCTTGCATGAAACATATTCTTTCCCTACAGAAATCTCTACCTATCATGAAAGGGTTAGTTGGCTGAATTTACGCAAAAGTCAAAAGGTCCCATTCCTCTTCTGATTCTAGCAGGAAAGGTACCGTATTTTTCGCCGTATAAGACGCACCTGCCCATAAGACGCACCTAGGTTTTAGAGGCAGAAAACAGGAAAAAAAAAAATTCTGAACTAATGGACTGCAGACACAGTACAGGAGATGACCAGAGACTGCGGACAGCACAGGGATGACCAGAGACTGCGGACAGCACAGGGATGACCAGAGACTGCGGACAGCACAGGGATGACCAGAGACTGCGGACAGCACAGGGATGACCAGAGACTGCGGACAGCACAGGGATGACCAGAGACTGCAGACAGCACAGGGATGACCAGAGACTGCGGACAGTACAGATGACTGCTGACCTTTGGGGAGGGAGGGGGAGCGGGTACCTGAATTTGACAGTTACCAGATCTTACCTGTTCCTCGATCCAGCCGCGCGCTGTCTTCCCGGCTTCTGTAATGGCGCTCGGCATGACAGCCGGGTGCCCAGTGCGCATGAGCGAGAAGCACTTGCGCTTTGTGATTGGTCCGGCGGCTTCTGGGATCTGTCATGTGTCCCAGGTACCGCCTTACCATTCACAAAGCGCACCGCTTCTCGCGCATGCGCACTGGGCACCCGGCTGTCATGCCCAGTGCCCACACTACAGAAGCCGGGAAGACAGCACGCCGCTGGATAGAGGAACAGGTAAGGTCCCGCTGCAGAGCTGAGCGGCCGGCCCGGTATTCTGACACGGCCGCGGTGGAAATACCGGACCGGCCGCTCCATATTCGCCTTATAAGACGCACTGACATTTTCTCCCCAGTTTTGGGGAAGAAAAAGTGTGTCTTATACGGCGAAAAATACGGTAACATCAGGAAATTCCTATTAGCCAGCTGGCTTGGAAATATGTGCATACTTCTGCACAAACATTAAGGCGACTGGGCACATGTATGCTCAGAGTCAGTATTGGTGCCAGATGGCCTACTTAAGGGAGACTTTAACTTGGTGTCAGCGCTGACAGGTCTTCAGCATGTTCCTTGCTCCCTGACTTGTTTTCTGCATGAGATTCCTGTTATCGACCGACTTCCTCCTGACCCAATTTGGATTCTGCCTGTACTTCTGTTCTGCATAAGATTCCTGTTATCGACCAGGCTTCCTTCTGACCTAATTTGGATTCTGCTCTGTACTTCTGTTCTACTCATTCTTGACCTCCGCTCTATTGAATGCAAAATAGAAAAACAAAAAGGGTGCACCGACCTAGTGCATTATTGTTTAAAATAATTATTGAAAAAAACAAGGTAAGTATTATACTCACAATGAACATAAAAACACAGGCATAGTACACCGAACAAGATAATGTATCCAAGCAGCATCTGAATCCATACGATGGAACCCTGGATGACCAACTTGCTAACGCGTTTCAAGGCTACAACCTCTTCCTCAGAGCCAGCACTTCAAGAGTCTGCACTCCTCTTATAAAGGCTAATAAATGATGACAGTGGGCTGTATCAAGTCCACCCGACGGCGGAGAATAGCATTACATGACCCATTACATCTGATTCCAATCTTGGATCAGATGACAACAACAAAAAAAAAAAAAACACATTCACATGTTGGTAGATAATAAATGTATAAACACTTACACTTCTTGATCTCAGCTCTATGCCTGACCTTGATCCAGCTCCTGACTTTGTACTTGGCTGTGCCCGCTCATTGCTGACCTTGGCTTGATCTTGACTACATTTTGCCATTGACTTTGCTTCATGCCATTGTCGAGTGCCTACCTACCTTACATGCTGATGAGCTGCCTGCTTCTATGTATAGTCCTGCTATATGATTGCTGAGCTTGATCCTCCATGAGCTCTGCCATCCAGAACTTTCGCACAAGCCAGAGTTTCCATTTAACGTCTGCTGGTTATCCTGCTGACACCTTGCCTGATGCTCCTGCACGCATGTCCTGCTGGATATTCTTGGTCAACATCTCCAGTTCTTTGTTCTCCAAGCGTCATCCTCCAGAACTTGTGTTCCTCCTGTTTCTTTGCACCCTCTGTCCCACCTTCAGGGTGCTTGGGCCACCCTCGTCATCTCGGTCTCCTATCGGGTACATGGCAGGTAATTATTTAGTCTTATTTTACAAACTGTAAAACAGATCACAAATACCAATCAAATATGAAAGACGGAAAAAAATAGAACATGAAAATAAAACTACCCTAAATACACCAAAATAACACACTGGAAATAAAAAGAGCAGACGTTTATTTTTTCAAGCAATTGTTGGCCAAGCAGTCAGAGACTTGCAGTTATCACCACATGTGCTGTCATAGTCAGATACATTGTTTCTCCAGTTCTAGATTTCTCAAAGCATTATTGCTGATACATATCTCCAGCACATCATTGTTTCCACATCATCAGTACATGTAAGAATGATAATAATAAGCTCTATCATGTCAAACCTTTTTAGCCTTCCAGAAACACTCCAGATAAAATTCCACCGCAAGGATCTGATTCTTCTACAGAGCGCTGCCAAAATGTGCATCAATGTGTTAACTAGTTGCAGACCGTAGATGGCCGATTAACAGCTGCACTGCGGCCGGCCAGTTCTTCCAGAGGAAGCTTTGTCCCTTTTAGATGCTAATTGGTGACCATATGCCTCTGCCTTAATTCTGAACACATCTTATATTATTATAACATGGAATGCTAAATCTACGTTGTCATATTTTCTACAGATCACATCTCAGCTACTCAAATCTTTATATTTATGTCACATCTCAGCTACTCAAATCTTACATGTATGTTACACTAGGGTTGGTGTCACCCGGTCCGGAAACACTTGGTGACACCCCCTCTGATGATCCCCGCAGAATGGATCAGATCTGCGGATTGAGCATAATGGATTGGACTCCGATCCATTATGCTCAATCCGGAGATCCGATCCATCCTGCGGGGATCGACAGCTTTCTTTACAACTTTCCTTTTCTTGGAGCGGGTCGGGACAACTGCGCATGTCCCGGTTTCAGGCACGATCAATCAGTGATAGCAGTAGTTCTATCATCAATTGATCGTGCCTGAAACCGGGACATGTGCAGTTACTTCAGGTGGGACATATCTACATGGGAGACACATCTTGCCGATACACCAGTGTCACCCCGCCGGATCGTCAGCATGCAACCTATATGAGGTGACACCGGACCCACTCCAAGAAAAGATAAGTTGTAAAGAAAGCCGACGAATCCCCGCAGGATGAATCGGATCCATCCTGCGGGGATCGTCGGCTTGCTTTACAACTTACCTTTTTGTGGAGCGGGTCTGGTGTCACCCCGTGCGGTCGGCGTCACCCAGTGCGGACCGCACACCCCCCGCACCTGCCTCGGAATGCCACTGTTTCTGTGTAAAGACTTATAATATACTTCAGGAAGTTTGTCCTCAATCGCCATTCCCTTGGGCATCCCATACACCCCTTGCCCCATCCAAGTTCTACCTCCCTATTAAAACTTCAAACAAATCTCAAGGACTGGTTTCTGTCTCCTGGTACACGTCTGACTGGAAAATGCGTATTGCCTGGCTGTGCAGGACTATAGGGGGGCCCAAAACTCAGCAACTCCTAAGGGGGTAGTGCTACATTTTGGAGCATGGAAGGTTTTGAAGATTTTACTGGTCCCTGGTCTCAATAAGGTTGAGAACCACTCATCTAAATGACAACCAGGGGCGGACTGACAACTCATGGGGCCCCCGAGCAATAGGGGATCATGGGGCCCCTGTGTCCTTGCCAACACTCCAAGCACACCCACAAAAGCCTATAAAAGGTACCAGGGGCATTTCATGGGGCCCCCTACTGACCCCGGGCCCTCGGGCAGTGCCAGAGTGCTCGAATGGTCAGTCCGCCCCTGATGACAACAGAGCCATACAGATCTAGATCCATACAGAGAGATGAAAGGTGTCTAGCTCAGACAGCTGTGTGTAATCAGAGTTTCAGCTACTTGGTCCTTAACAGGGGCACTGCCCGAGTGACGAGGTCAGTAGGAGGCCCCATGATAGGCTCAGTCCACCCTTGGAGTTGCCCACATCTTTTTTTGCAGAAAAGCAGAGGTTTGAGGTGGGAGAATGCAGTGAACCGTGAAATACCTGCCGGTAGATGTTGCAGTGCTGGGAGAGGACTCAGCAGGACTCGTGCTGACCGGGATGAGAAAGGAATGGTGGAGCCATTGGGATGAGGGCAGCGGCAGCCGCTGTGGCCGCATGTCCTATTGGGAAGTTCAGCAGAGGAGCGCCCAAACAGCACCGTGGGGAACAGCAAGTCGGACCAGCAGCATCACTATGGGGGTGCAGACCACACCAGGATGATACCAGCAAGAGGGGTGACACCCAGAGATGCTAAGGGGGTAACGCACTTTAATAGGGGGGCCCGGCAAGCTGAAAGCTTCAGGTTTCTGCATGCTCAGTGTAGCAGCCAATAGTTCTACTTATCTGAGTATGAGGGAGGGACAAGACAAATACACTGCACTGGCTGCAGCGACAATTGCTCCTCCCGGTCATCTTTGGCCAATCAGCAAATACTACCCCCCCTCCATTCTCCAGCCCACCACATTTGATTGCAAATTGAAGATGCTAATAATAATATTGAATAATCACAATAAATCCCAAATTTCTGTATAAGCACACTTCACCCCTACCCTTAGGATGATCTTTATACAATTTTTATTTATTAAGGATAATGCACTATGTGGTTTTTATGTTTTTGTTTTTGAGGTAAATCAAGTTGCTACAAGAGGCTGAGGATTTGAACCAAATTTTGGACACTTGGATTTATGGATTTATTTATTTATTTATTTTTCAAAGGGATATATGATTTTTGCAAGATTTTTTGATTTATCCTTGGGACTTTATTTTATTCACAGATTAGAGAAAAGGTTTATTATTATAATTATTTTTATCACTGAGCATATTATTGTTTATAAATTGAAGATGCTGGTGGTTGAGTTTTTCTACACGGAGCTCTAGCAGGGCTAGATCTAGCTTGTCTGATCTGGGGGGTGCAGTAAAAAAAAGTCAGGGGGGCATAATGTCTACACACTACCATTATATCCTCTCCTCTCTTAGCTCCCTACAACTCCATCGAGCTGCAATAAAAAACACATTTACTAGGCCAGTGTTTTCCAACCTTCAATCCCAGCTGAGCAAGGAAGGGATTGAGCAGAAAATAAGGACAGCAGTGCATGTAGCCCACCATTGCAATTGATTGTCCTGGTCAGGTTGTGCCTAACAGTGGCAATGTCTTAAAGTGTTACTACACCCAGGACCCTGCATTCACTATATCTGCTCTCCCCGGACCCTGCATTCACTATATCTGGTCTCCCCGGACCCTGCATTCACTATATCTGGTCTCCCCGGACCCTGCATTCACTATATCTGGTCTCCCTGGACCCTGCATTCACTATATCCGGTCTCCCTGGACGCTGCATTCACTATATCTGGTCTCCCCGGACCCTGCATTCACTATATCTGGTCTCCCCGGACCCTGCATTCACTATATCTGGTCTCCCCGGACCCTGCATTCACTATATCTGGTCTCCCCAGACCCTGTATTCACTATATCCGGTCTCCCCGGACCCTGCATTCACTATATCTGGTCTCCCAGGACCCTGCATTCACTATATCTGGTCTCCCACAGTACACACAACATGGAAATGCAATTATTTTGCAAATATAGACTGCTAAATAACTTTTCTCATCAGCAGTTAGAGCAGTCTTGTGACTTCTATCAGTGTCCAGCAGAGCACATGATAAAGCTTGTAAGAGGAGTTTTCTTTCTGCTCTAGGAGGATGCAAAGCCCCTGACCTCTGTCTGGAAAGTGTTGATTAGCCCTGTGCTGATCACATGCGCTCTCCCAAGAAAAAAAAAACTCTCTAGAAATACACACTAAACTGTGCAGAATGGCTACGGGTTCAGTCTGACTTATCAGGAGATAAGACGTGGACATTTGAACAAGAGGAGGAACAGAGAAGACAGGATCAAATGGCATTTTTACACAATGCAGAGGATTAACTCCTTAGGTTTAACATTGAGTATGACAAGCATACTTTACTGCATATACAGACCGATTTTACTGTTGTGGGTTTAGTAACACTTTAAAGCAGGATAAAAAGAACCTGAGCCTAGTCCCAGTATACTCTCTACACATATGCCATAGTCCTTGTACCCATGTAGTCCATCACCTTTACCCTCAGCTTCTTTAGCAAGGCAATGGTCGTCTTGGAGGTGTGTTTGGGGTCGTTATGTTGGAATACTGCCCTGCGGCCCAGTCTCCGAAGGGATGGGATCATGCTCTGCTTCAGTATGTCACAGTACATGTTGGCATTCATGGTTCCCTCAATGAACTGTAGCTCCCCAGTGCCGGCAGCACTCATGCAGCCCCAGACCATGGCACTCCCACCACCATGCTTGACTGTAGGCAAGACACACTTGTCTTTGTGCTCCTCACCTAGTTGCCGCCACACACGCTTGACACCATCTGAACCAAATCAGTTTATCTTGGTGTCATCAGACCACAGGAGATGGTTCCAGTAATCCATGTCCTTAGTCTGCTTGTCTTCAGCAAACTGTTTGTGGGCTTTCTTGTGCATCATCTTTAGAAGAGGCTTCCTTCTGGGACGACAGCCATGCAGACCAATTTGATGCAGTGTATGGTCTGAGCACTGACAGGCTGACCCCCCACCCCTTCAACCTCTGCAGCAATGCTGGCAGCACTCATACGTCTATTTCCCAAAGACAACCTCCGGATATGACGCTGAACACGTGCACTCGACTTCTTTGTTCGATCATGGCGAGGCCTGTTCTGAGTGGAACCTGTCTTGATAAACTGCTGTATGGTCTTGACCACCATGCTGCAGCTCAGTTTCGGGGTCTTTGCAATCTTCTTATAGCCTAGGCCACCTTTATATAAAGCAACAATTCTTTTTTTCAGATCCTCAGAGAATTATTTGCCATGAGGTGCCATGTTGAACTTCCAGTGACCAGTATGAGAGAGTGAGAGTGATAACACCAAATGTAACCCACCTGCTCCCCATTCACACCTGAGACCTTGTAACACTAACGAGTCACATGACACCGGGGAGGGAAAATGGCTAATTGGACCCCAATTTGGACATTGTCACTTAGGGGTGTACTCACTTTTATTGCCAGCAGTTTAGACATTAATGGCTGTGTGTTGAGTTATTTTGAGGGGACAGCAAATGTACATGTTATACAAGCTGTACACTGACTACGTCACATTGTAGCAAAGTGTCATTTCTTCAGTGTTGTCACATGAAAAGATATAATAAAATAATTACAAAAATGTGAGGGGTGTACTCACTTCTGTGAGATACTGTGTCTTTTATAGTTTGTGGACTTTGACTTTCCCACAGACTGAATCATATACACTGATTTGGGTTATTTCCACCAAAGAAATGTAGCAGAATTAATTTTGGCCTAAATTTATGATAAAAGATTATTTATTTGCAAAATTTTATAACAGGAAAAAAAAGAAAATGCATTTTTTTCAACATTTTCTGTCTTTTTCCATTTATTTCGCAAAAACTAAAAAACCCAGTGGTGATTAAATACCAGCAAAAGAAAGCTCTATTTGTGTGAAAAAAAAGATAAACATTTCATATGGGTACAGTGTGGCATGACCGCGTAACTGTCATTCTGCGCTGAAAGCTGAAAATTGGAAAAAGGGGTTAAAGTATTTGGTACTGAAATAATTTAAATCGTTACACACCAATACAACACGTTCTCAAAAATCCCTACAAAATATAAAGGATGTTAATTAACCATTAGCCGCCCGGCCTATAGCCGTTTGACAGCGGCAAAAATGCCTCACCTTTCCGGGTGCACACCATTTGGCGTGCTCCCGCGCATGCGCAGTTCGCGCGGTTGCAGAGCTGCGCAGCAGCGTGATCTGTCACCGGCCGTGTACCTCGGACACGGCCGATGACAGATCTCAGTGTACCGGCCCCCGTTGCCGGTACCATGTGACCTGCTGTGACCAATCACAGCAGGTCACATGACAGTTGTATACAATGGATGGCTTCATTCATGCCATCCATTGTATACTAGTGCCTAGCTGTGAATGGTCACAGCAGGTCACATGCACATGTCATGTGATTAGCTGTGGCCAAATCACAGCTAAGCACAAAAAAAAAAACCCCTGAATGAATCGATTTCATTCAGGTAAATGCTTGCTTATAACAAAGTAATTCTTTGCTATAAGCAAATTGTGTAAAAAAAAAAAAAAAATACTGGTCACTTCCCCAAAGTAGTACTATGGAAACATTGTACTACTTTAGTCATAGTAAAATCTTAAAAAAAATCTTAAAAAAAAGTAATAAAAAATTAAAAATAATAAAAAAATAAAAAATATATATATTTTTTTTTTTTCATACTGTCACCAGTCAGTGTCCCTGATCACTGCCATGCCAGTTATATGATGATGCTGTACTGCACTGGTGACAGTATGTAAAAAAAAAATAGTGAAAATAATTTTTTTAATTTTCCGAAAAATTATGACAAAAAAAATACAACTTCAAAAAACTCGCCATGCCTCTTATGAAGTACGTCGGACTGTCTACTCTGTAAAAAGGGGTCATTTGGAGGATATCTGTACTGTTCTGACATTCTTGGACCTCAAGAAATTAGATTGGCTGTCAGTACTTCAGGATTGATCAATTTTCAGATCTATACCATAGTTTGTGAACTCTATAACTTTCCTATAAACTAAATAATACATCCTAATTTGGATTATTTTCACCAAAGACATGTAGCAGAATACATCTCGGCCTAAATTCATGAAGAAGAATTATTTATTTGTAAACGTTTATAACAGAAACAAAGAAAAACGTGTTTTTTTTTCAAAATTTTTGGTCTTTTTTTGTTAATTTAGCGAAAAATAAAAGCCCAGCGGTGATTAAATACCACCAAAAGGAAGCTCTAGTTGTGTGAAGAAAATGATGAAATTTTAGTTTGGGTACAATGTTGTATGACCGCGCAATTGTCATTCAAAGTGTGAGAGCGCTGAAACCTGAAAACTGGCCTGGGCAGGAAGGGGTAAAATTGCCCGTTATTGAAATGGTTAATAAGGTCTATCAAGCCCACCAGTTTTATGTCTAAATTGAATTTTTAAAGATGAGTGTAATATGAATTAGGCATAAAGATAGGTCCAAAGCAAAAAACAAACAAAACAAAAATAATAATAAGCAAAGGGAAAACATGGTGAGACTAACAGGGGAATCAAGGAGATACAGGGTTAATCTAACAGCAGATATTGGGATAGGAGGTACGTACCAGGATTGGTGGGATGGAATGCTGGGAGGGGCTGCAGGGGTGGTTAAGCGGTCGCTGCAAGCAGTGGGAAGATGACGGATGGAGAAGAAGTTTCCCACCCTCCCGTCCCCGAGGTCTGGTTGGTTGTGGTCGGTGGTACAGTGGCTTTGTGGTTGGGGGTCTTTGGAGATGTTCTTATTCTACTGCGTTACTTCAGTGTAAGGACTATGGTATGGCGTCCTTGGTGGTATCCCAGTTACTAAGGGGTTAGCTGGAAATTTGGGACATGGAGGTGTTTGCGGAGAGTTGGGCTTGTCCCCGAGCCGGTGCATTGCGGCTGGGAACCTTTAAGTGTTTCTGCTGATGAACTGTGGTTGGTTCTTTAGGGTCTCCAACAGGGGCAGACTGACAACTCATGGGGCCCCCAGGCAATAGGAGATCATGGGGCCCCTGTGCCCTTGCCCAAACTCAAAAAACCCTATGAAAAAGGTACCAGGAGCATCTCATGGGGCCCCCTACTGACCCCGGGCCCTCGGGCAGTGCCCAAGTTTCCAAATGGTCAGTCTGCCCCTGGTCTCCAAAAATCGGCAACCTTCCTATGTTATGATCCTTATTATGTTTCTGTTTAACCACTCGCCCTCCTGAGGATTTACCCTCCTTCCTGACCAGGCCATTTTTTGCATTACGGCGCTGCATTACTTTAATTAACAATTGCGCAGTCATGAAACGCTGCACCCCAATGAAATTTACGTCCTTTTTTTTCCACGAATTGAGCTATCTTTTGGTGGTATTGGATCGCCTGTGCTTTTTTTTTTTTTCTTGCGCTATAGGAAAAGGCCGACAATTTTGAGAAAAAAAAACAATATTTTTGACTTTTTGCCATTAAACATATCCAGTAAAAAAATTTAAAAAATCAAATTTCGTCATAAATTTAGGCCAAAATATATTCTGCTCCATGTCTTTGCTAAAAATAAATTCCAATACGTGTAAATTAAATGGTTTACATGAAAGTTTTAGCATTTACAAATGGCGGTATAGATACTGGAATTTTTTGTATTATTTATTTTTACTAGTAATGGCGGCGAACAGCAACTTATAGCGGGACTGTGGCGGTCATTCTGGCACTGGGGGAACTGACATGCCCAGAGACACCAAAACAGTGATCAGTGCTAAAAAAAAAAAGCTGTACTAATGGCACTGGGCAGGAAGGGGTTAACTTTCCTTGCCGATCAAAGGGTTAACTGTGTGCTGTGTGTTGTTTTACTTGTGTCTGTGCTTCACTGTAATCGCACTGCTTTGCATGGCTGTGCTGTGGACAGCCATCCAAAGCAGTGTGCATGAGCTGACAAGGAGGAGAACTGTATTGTTTACATCATCGGGTGCTAGCGAATAATCACTGGCCGGGACCCGGTGATTGACAGCCGCGGCCATGAATGGTGGACCAAGTAGGGTGCGCGCCTCCTACCCGGAAATGCAAAATCACGTATATATACACAGGTGAAACTCGAAAAATTTGAATATCGTGCAAAAGTTCATTTATTTCAGTGCAGCAACTTAAAAGGTGAAACTAATATATGAGATAGACTCATTACATGCAAAGCAAGATAGTTCAAGCTGTGATTTGTCATCATTGTGATGATTATGGCTTACAGCTCATGAAAACCCCAAATCCACAATCTCAGAAAATGAGAATATTACATGCAATCAATAAAACAAGGATTGTACATAGAACAATATTGGACCTCTGAAAAGTAGAAGCATGCATATGTACTCAGTACTTGGTTTGGGCCCCTTTTGCAGCAATTACTGCCTCAATGCGGCGTGGCATGGAAGCTATCAGCCTGGGGCACTGCTGAGGTGTTATGGAAGACCAGGATGCTTCAATAGCGGCCTTCAGCTCTTCTGAATTGTTCGGTCTCATGTCTCTCATCTTTCTCTTGGCAATGCCCCATAGATTCTCTATGGTGTTCATGTCAGGCGAGTTTGCTGGCCAATCAAGCACAGTAACCCCACGGTCATTGAACCAGGTTTTGGTGCTTTTGGCAGTGTGGGCAGGTGCCAAGTCCTGCTGGAAAATGAAGTCAGCATCCCCATAAAGCTCATCTGCGGAAGGAAGCATGAAGTGCTCCAAAATCTCCTGGTAGACGGCTGCGTTGACCCTGGACTTCATGAAGCACAGAGGACCAACACCAGCAGATGACATGGATCCCCAAATCAACACAGACTGTGGAAACTTCACACAGTACCAGGTACCAGGGGTATTTCATGGGGCCCCCTACTGACCCCGGGCCCTCAGGCAATGCCTGAGTTTCCAAATGGTCAGTTCGCCCCTGTATGCACGTGTATGTGCGTTTGTGTTTAGAAGCGGTTTTTAAAGATAACCTCAGGAGACCTTCCCTTATGCCCAGAATGCACTGAAAAACAGTACAAAATTAACTATTTCAGACATTTTGAGAGAAATAGAGAGAGCAGAAGCAGAGAGAGCAGTATGTGTTGAGATTAGCTGTCTTTTTTTTTTTTGTGGTGTTTTATGTGTTCCGGCTCATTTCTGTGCAGAAATTATTGCAGCAGTGTCTAACATATTTTCTTTCATGCAAAACCTTAAAGTATGGTGTGCCGGATCCATTTGAGTACCGGGAAAACAATTTGCATGCATTTTTCATGATGAAGAAGGGCTCTGGACAGCATCTGGAAATGAAAGAGTTAAAAAAAATTTCAAACGCAAACACCTTTAAACGCAGATAGCTGTGTTTACAAGCATTTGGCGTTTGAAACACTGAAAAAATCTACTGCTGAACGCAAGTTTTCTGTGTTCAAAAAAACGACTGTAAACTCAACTGCCTGTAAACGATGATGTGTACATGGACACATAGGAAAACATTAGGGCGAGTTCAGGGCTGCTGAAAAAAACGCAGAAATGCTCCTGAACTTCAGTTTATCAGCTGCAGTGTACATGAACCCTTACAATAATGAACCCTTACATTGGTTCAAATCCCAACCACGCCACCACCTGCCTGGAGTTTGCATGTTCTCCTTGTGCCTGCATGGGTTTCCTCCGGATACTCCAGTTTCCTCCCATACTCCAAAGACATGCTGGTAGGTTAATTGGATCCTGTCTAAATTGTCCCTAGTATGTGTATGTATGAATGTGAGTTAGGGACCTTAGATTGTACGCCCCTTGAGGGTTAGGGACCTATGTGAATGTACAATATATGTGTATATACACACAACGTGCTGTGTAAATTGATGTTGCTATACAAGTATCTGTAATAAATAAATAATAATAGGAATGTAATGTATATCTGGGCATCCTAACTTTGCCTTATGTGTGGGTTTTACTTTTTTAATCATTTTATAACCTTTTTACTTTATGTTCCTGCCTTAGAAACGTTCAATTATAAAATGCAGTTGCATCGCCACCTACTGATGAAGTAGTATATTGTGTCAAGAATAAAAAAAAAATCTGTGCATGAGAATCATTGAATATTGCTGGCTGGTCCCTAAACTACCAAATTTTGTAAGGAACAGCGGGACTGGAGTCTGTAAGGGGGGGGGGGGGTGTCTAAGTCTACTGGCAGTACACATTGATTATATATGCTGCAATCCTACCTACAAAATCCTCCTTAACAACTTGCCAACCGGGCACTTACACCCCCTTCCAGTCCAGGCCAATTTTCAGCTTTCAGTGCTATCACACTTTGAGTGACAGTTGCGCAGTCATGCAACACTGTACTCATATAAAATTTTTATAATTTTTTTCACACAAATAGAGCTTTTTTTTGGTGGTATTTACTTGCCGCTGGGTGTTTTATCTTTTGTGCTATAAACAAAAAAAGAGCAAAACATTTTGCAAACAGGTCATTTTTCTCTTTCACTGATGTGCGTTGATGAGGCTGCACTGATAGGCGGCACTGATGAGCTGGCACTGATATGCAATAATGATGGGCACTGATAGGCGGCACTGATGGGCACTGATAGGCAGCACTGATGAGCTGACACTGATATGCAACAATGATGGGCACTGATAGGCAGCACTGATGGACACTGATAGGCAGCGCTCATGAGCTGGCACTGATATACAACAATGATGGGCACTGATGGGCACTGATAGGCAGCACTGATGAGCTGACACTGATATGCAACAATGATGGGCACTGATAGGCGGCACTGATGGGCACTGATAGGCGGCGCTCATGAGCTGGCACTGATATGCAACAATGATGGGCACTGATAGGCGGCACTTACTGGCAGCACTGCTGGGCACTGACTGGCAGCACTGCTGGTCACTGATGGGTGACACTGATGGGCAGAACTGATGGACGGCACTGATGGGCACAGGTGGGTGGCACTGATGGGCACAATTGGTGGCACTGGTGGGCACTGGTGGGTGGCACTGCTGGGCACCGATCATCAGGGCACTGATCATCAGTTCCTTGATGATCGGTGCCGATCCCTCCTCTGACAATTGCCGGTTATCGGCAGTACTTTCCTCACGCTGTGACAGCTTGAGGAAAGTGCTGCCGATAACCAGCAACTGCATTTACCAGTGATCTGCTGTGATTGGCCTTTTACCACCTCACGTGATCAGCTGTGTGCGTAGGACACAGTGATCATGGAGATAGCTGTGTGCGTGCCCCCGGGGGCGCGAGGGAGGACACGTTCTGGGAGGACATCATATGACGTCCTTCCAGAAGTGGCTGGCCGCAGTGAAGCCGTCATTCAGCTATCTGCGGTCAGCAAGTAGTTAACCAATTTATCTCAAGTGAGCTTCACAGACAAACCTGAAGAATCATCTTTAAAATTGTAAAAAGAATATGGGCAAAGAGCTTACAATTTGTCTGAGCCTACCTTGCAGAACATCAGAAGTTGGAAACTGTTTAGCACACAGTGATTGCTGAAGCAATAGACACTTTGGTCAGGGGTATGTAATGCACAGTTGTTCTTTATCAAATACCGCTTTCTGCATTGACATACCTCCTTAGATCCAGTCTGTCTGGAGAGTATGGTCACCTGCTGACTTGGCACCATCCACAGGCAGCTTAACTCTTCAATAAGACACAGAAGTGGAATCCAATGCAATTTTACTTTAGATAATTGCAGTGCAGAGGATGTTTTTTCTGGCTTTTGAAGTGTAAGAAGACAATGACTTTCCTAATCCCTTTCTCTGTAAAGAACTAACCCTGACTGAGGAAGCATGGAAGAAACATGGTGGGTATGACTAGGACTGAACAAAACTAGTAGGACTGCAGGACAGAAACAGCTACCGATTTACATAGGTAAACAACTTGTAGTGGCTCTCGTGAAAGAACTGTCATCTCAGCCCTAATTATGTGATTTTTTTTTCCTAAATCAGTCTTCACCTTCAGGAAAATGTTGCTTCCCTCTTCCCTTATGGGTCCCAGGCCCGCACTGGCCTTAGGGTACACCGGGCGTTTGCCTGGTGGGCCAGGGCTGAATGACCTAACAAGAGCAAAGCACAGTCCCCAGTGACAGTCTCCAGTTCTCAGACAGTTTTCCTAGCCTGGCCACAGATCACAGTAGTTGCCCGGCAATCTGAGCTTATAAGCAGGTGATACGCACTCAGCGCTCTCCATGTTCAACAGCTCCCCGAACTCCACACTTCACTGTCAGGGGCTCGGCAGGAGGAAGAGGAAGAGTAGGAAGAGGTGTCCCTGGCTACACTAATCTAACCCCACTTGGGAATGTGCAATCCCTATGGACACCGGCACCATGCCAGCTACTGGAATCCGGTCAGATATTACAGGCCAAGGTGTGCTGTGGACGGTTCGGGATCTGGAGTGTGCTAAAATAAATGGAGGAGATCATCCAGGCGGATGGAACTCAGTATGATAGACCTGACCTGGCTAGGAGCGTGTGATGGAGAGAACAGCCCAGGGGTGTACTGAAAGGAGTGAGTTGTGTTCAGAGCAGACCATCACAAGCCAGGATCCTACTTTTTATAGACCATTCCCTTAAAACGGAAACAGGAGCTTCGTACAAATGTATTAGAGCTCATGTACTGTACACGGGGCGTTTGGAAAACTCTTCTGAATGATGGAAACTGACTGCTGGAAAACGTAGGTTAAAAAAACGTTGGTTTAGCTATGTTTGCATACCGTGTTTATGTGCGTTCACGCTTAGAAGCGTTTTTCTTGTTCAAACTATTTTTATTAATAGTAAATCAGAGTAACATAAACTGGGAGACATTACCATTATACATTGGACATTGTAGTGATAACAAAACAGAAAAAGTGAAGATCACGATACAAATGTCAATATTTTTCCGACAAAAACAGGTAGTCAAGAATTTATAACAAATAACATAATATCGTTGGTCAATCAGGGTAATGGCTCACAAGGGCATTAAAGAGGGAGGGAAGTTTAGAGGGGAATCAAACAGGGGAAGGGGGGCAGGGGAGAAGGAATAGCAACAATGACTCCATGAACTTTATCGAGTGTATGACAGCGCCTATGAGCTATGTATGAAGGCTATTAACAATACCCATGGGGCATAGCACACAAATCAAGGAAGGAGGAGTGATTCGTCAAAGTTAGGTGGAAGGAAGCGCTCTACCCAGGGAGTCCATATACACAAGAATTTCGGGATCGTGTCAAGAATTGTGGCTTCCACTTTTGCATGTATCATGGCTTGTGTTAATTTGGTTTTGACAGCCGCAACACTTAGAGTAGGGGATTTCCAGGATTTCGCTATAATCTGCTTAGCCGCCGTCGTGACTTGCATAAGGAGCTTGAATTGCGAATTGGAGATGCCATGGGGGCGTTGATTGAGTAGGGCTGTTGCTGGATCAGGTCGTAGAGTGATAGTACTGAGTGTGGATAGTATGGTGAAAATTTCAGCCCAAAAGATTTGGGCTACTGGGCAGTCCCACCAAATGTGATAATGTGTTCCTGGGTCCGCACAGCCTCTGAAACAGTTGGATGAATAGCTAGGGGTAAATTTTGCAATTCTCGCCGGGACTAAGTGCCAGCGAGTTAAGACTTTATAGTTCGTTTCAAATGCTATGATGTTCTGCGAAGATGATTTTGTGTTGGCCCAAATGTGGTCCCAATCTGATGAGTCAAGTCCCTTACCCAAATCCTTTTCCCACCTATGGGTGTAGGGAGGGGGGTGCGCAGTAACCGAAGTAGTGAAGAGTGAGTATAGGCATGAAATAAGACCACGCCTGTGAGGGTCTTTATAACACGCCCGTTCAAAGAAAGACATAGCATCTGGTTGATTGGTTACTGTCGCGTAAGGGGCGTAAAAATGTTGTAGCTGCAAGTATCTGAATATCTCAGAAGCTGGAAGACTATGCGTTTCCCGCAGCGAGGCAAAGGATTTAAACTTATTCCTCTCTAGAAAATGATGTGTACGGAGCAGGTTAGCAGAGGTCCAGGCTTGGAATAATAGGGGTGTCTGCCAGGCTGGGGGAAAAGCTCGGTTTTGGAGAAATGAGAGCATGGGATTATGTGGCGATTGGAGGAGATAACGGACTTTCAGTTTGTCCCATAAGGATAAGAAGTGGGATGTGATGGGGTTGGTTATAGAATGGCAGTCAATTGGCCTCAACCAGAGCAAGTTAGCTGTAGATAGGGGGTCGCACTCTATCGATTCGAGGGCAACCCATTGAGGGATTTCAGAGGTTGCGTGATACTTAGGTAACTGGGCTAAATGCGCTGCTTGATAGTACTTGGTAATGTCAGGTAGGCCGAGGCCTCCATTAAGCTTAGGGCGATATAGGGTGGAGTGAGGTACACGAGGGTGAGTATTGCCCCATACGTAGGAAAAGATGCGACGCTGCAATGTGCAGAGGTAGTGAGGGGGGACTGGGACTGGGAGGACTCTAAATAGGTATAGGATTTTTGGGAGAATTGACATCTTAATAACTGTTATTCTGCCTAACCATGCAAGGGGAAGGGAAGACCATTTAGTCAGAAGAGCAGAAAGATGGTTTAGCATCGGTAGGTAATTTTCTGCGTAAAGGTCTGATAACTTAGGTGTCAGCTTGATTCCCAAGAAGGGGATATGACACTGTGACCAAGGGAATGGTAGGATCTGCTTCAGATGTGCCAGCTCTGTAGGGGGGAGAGAGATATTAAGAGCAGTTGATTTATTAGGATTTATTATTAAGCCAGAGAGCGAGCCAAACGCCTCGAGAAGCCGGAGTAGGGAAGGAGAGGAAGTCAGTGGGGATGTGAGGAAGAGCAAGACGTCATCCACAAAGAGACATAACTTATGATGTATGCCTCCTATCTCGAGTCCCCTGACATCCGGATTAGCTCTGATTAAGAGGGCCAAAGGCTCTATAGCCAGAGCGAAGAGCAAGGGGGACAGAGGGCAGCCCTGTCTCGTACCTCTGGAGATCGGGAACTGGGCTGACCTGTGCCCCAAATACCTAATTCTGGCCGAGGGCTCTCGATACAGCGAGAGAATCCAGGTTAAAAAGTGTGGGCCAAAACCCCAGCGGTGTAAAATGTAGTTGAGATATGGCCATAAAACTGTATCAAATGCTTTCCGGATATCTAAGGACAGGAAACAGGCGGGAATATTGCGAGACTTGGCTAGATTTGCCAAGAGAGATGCACGTCTGACGTTATCTCCTGCTTGTCTAGTTGGGATGAAGCCCACTTGGTCGTTATGGATTAGAGAGCCAATACACATATTAAGGCGTATGGAAAGGATTTTCGCTAACAATTTGATATCAATGTTCAGGAGAGAGATTGGCCTATAATTGGACCATTGCGTGTCATCGGAGTTTGGTTTTGGGATCATTGAAATGTTCGCTTGTACTGTTTCAGGGTTGAAGGCTTGGCCAGGTAGTAAAGCATTAAAGGCATTAGTAAGTATGGGTATAAGGAGATGGGCAAATTTTTTATAGTAGGTGGCTGAGAAACCGTCCGGTCCCGGGCGTTTACGCAGTTTTAGGCTTTTAATAGCTTCCAGGGTTTCGGCTGGGGAGATGGGTTGCTCTAGTGTCGCTATTTGGCACTCTGAGAGTTTCGGGAAAGAAATGGAGGTTAGAAGGGTATCAGCTTGTGTGGAATCAAAATGTGTGGAGGAAGAGTAAAGCTGTGACAGATGCTTATGGAAAGTCTGTAATATGTGCTCAGGATTACTAGTGAGGTTACCAGAAGAGGTGCGTATCCGGATAGGTCTAGTGGGCTGGTCCAGCCTGCGAAGTGAGAGGGCCAGGAACGTATTGGGTTTATTTGCCTTACTATAATACTTGTGCCTAGACCTACGAAGTGAGAGTTCCGCTTGGTCCGTGAGAAAGAGATCCAACGCCAATCTAGATCGCTCTAGGGCCTCACGGTTGGCAGGTGGAGGGGTCGCCTGGAAGTCTTGATGGGAACGATCATAGGTCTGTTCCAGTGAGAGACGTTGTTGTCTTTTGGCTTTATTTAGGAAGGATGCTTTGCTAATGCAAAACCCTCGCAGTACCGGTTTATGTGCTTCCCATAATAGGAGAGGAGAGATATCAGGCGATTGGTTAAGAGAGAAATAGTCCTTGAGGGCGGCCTCGATTTCTAGACAGTGCGCTGGATTTGCGAGCAAGTTATCATTAATGATCCAAGAGAATTCTGCGGGGGATGGGGCTAATGAGGCCATGGACGTGAGTACGGCGCAATGGTCAGACCAAGGGATTGGAATTATTTCAGATGTCAGGAGCCGGGGAGAGGAGGCGGTGGTAATGAAAATATGATCTATCCTGGAGAATGACTGGTGGGGGTGAGAATAGAAAGTGTATTGGCGTTTAGCCGGGTTGAGTTCCCGCCACGTATCTATCAACGAATGACGTTGTAGTATGGCTTGGAAGGTGTGTTTAGAGGTAGGGGCAGGGGAGGGATGAGGAGATTTGTCAAGAAAGGGATATATTACACTATTAGAGTCTCCGCTGACAAATAAAGTACCGCGCTTATGATGGTCTATAACTGAGAGTATGTGGGAGAGGAATGGTAAGGGATCTTGGTTTGGGGCATAGTATGCAACAATAGTGACATCCACATCTAGGAGTTGCCCTACTAGCAAAAGGGAACGACCCTCCGGGTCTTTGATTTTGGTGTGTAGCGTGAAAGGTGTTGTGCGATGAAAGACTATCAGTACCCCCCTGCATTTGGTGGTTGCCGAGGCTGTGTAGACCTGAGGATAACGGGGACCGAAAAATTTGGGGGTAGAGTTGGGGGTGTAGTGTGTTTCCTGTAGACAGACGACGTGAGCTTTAAGCGTAGCAAAGGTTCGGAAAGCCTTATTACGCTTCTGTGGGACATTAAGGCCCTGTACATTCAGGGTGAGGATAGTTAGCGAGCCCATGGTGAGAGTGCGTAGTGGCTTGAGTAGCGTGGCATCACCAGGTGGGATGGAGCCTGACGATTATTGTGGGAGATGAGAGCATTGCGGAGTATGTTGCGCAAAGTCATGGAGTCATGTTGGGGGGAGGGAGGGGGGTTACGGTATGGGAAGGGTAACATGGAGAAAGGGGTGTAGGAGGCCAGTTAAGGCCTAAAAGGCGTGTTCCCAAGGACACCCTGAGTCAGGGTGGGCAAGGGAGCAATAGTAGCCCAAGTGTTATGAAATAGCCAATAACACAGGGGCTAGTGTGGAGTGAGCAGGTACGTGGACCGTAAGGATGACAGCTATATGGTAAATAAATGGTGGTGGGGTCCCAGTAGAAAAAACAAGCACAAAAAACATCCGAGGAAATCAGGATGCCCTAGGCTGAGACGGCTTCAGCAGCGCTGGTGCGACCCCTCGGGCGTGGAGGTACAACAGCGCACGCTGTCAACGCCCAGGTACCCGAATGCAAACCAAAATAGGGCCCAGGGAGGGAAGGCCAGGTTAATCTCCAGATTATGTGGCAACCAAAATCCAACAGGCAAAGGGAGAGATGGCATCAAGGGCATCAGCCGCATAGATAAGAGAATACACCGCTTGGCGTGTAGAACAAAAAGAGAAAGCGTGGGACATATTTCAGTCCATAGTGTCTTGTGAGGGGAGGCCCGGTGACGAAAAACGCCCTCTTTTGTGGAGGCTGAGTTGACCTTCAGATGCACGTGTGGGGCAAGACTTCCGTGGCGAACAGGATGTGGACCTCCGCTGGGGAGAGTAGTTGTAGAATCCGCAAGGTATCTAGTAGGTCTTCAGGAGTCTTGCAGGTGTAATCCCGGGTTTGGTGGCGGAATCGCACAGCAAAGGGGAAGCTCCACCTATACGGTATGGCGTGTTGTTGAAGTACAGTTGCAAGAAAAAGTATGTGAACCCCTTGGGATTACGTGGAGTTTTGCATGAATTGGGCACAAAATGTGCTCTGAACGTCATCTAAGTCACAACAATAGAAGAACACAGTCTGCTGAACATAATACTACACAAACATTAGATGTTGCCATGGTTTAATTGCACATAACATGTAAACATTCACAGTGCAGGGAGGAAAAAGTATGTGAACCTTTGGACTTAATAACTGGTTGACCCTCCTTTGGCAGCAATAACCTCAACCAAATGTTTCCTGTAGTTGCAGATCAGACCTGCACAACGATCTGGAGTAATTTTGGACCACTCCTCTTCACAAAACTGTTTCAGTGTAGCAATATTCTTGGGATGTCTGGTGTGAATCGCTCTCTTAAGGTCATGCCACAGCATTTCAGTCGGGTTGAGGTCAGGACTCTGACTGGGCCACTCCAGAAGGCGTATTCTGTGCTGTTGCAGCCATTGTTTTGTTGAATTACTTGTATGCTTTGGGTCATTGTCCTGTTGCATCACCCATCCTCTGCGGAGCTTCAGTTGGCGGACAGATGGTCGTACGTTTTCCTGCAAAATGTCTTGATAAACTCTGGAATTCATTTTCCCATCAATGGCAACAATCCGTCCAGGCCCTGAGGCAGCAAAGCAGCCCCAAACCATGATGCTCCCTCCGCCATGTTTTACAGTGGGGATGAGGTTTTGATGTTGGTGTGCTGTGCCTTTTTTTCTCCACACATAGTGTTGTGTGTTCTTCCCAAACAACTCAATCTTGGTTTCATCTGTCCACAGTATATTTTGCCAGTAGTGCTGTGGAACATCCAGGTGCTCTTTTGCAAACTTCAAACGTGCTGCAATATTCTTTTTGGACAGCAATGGCTTCCTCCGTGGTGTCCTCTCATGTACTCCATTCTTGTTTAATGTTTTCCTTATTGTAGATGTGTCAAGAAAAATGTTAGCATGTGCCAGAGATTTCTGTAGGTCTTTAGTTGACACTCTGGGATTCTTCTTTACCTCATGCAGCATTCTGCGCTGTGCTCTTGCAGTCATTTTTACAGGACGACCACGCCTAGGGATAGTAGCAACAGTGCTAAACTTTCTCCATTTGTAGACAGTCTGTCTTACCGTGGACACATGAACATCAAGGCTTTTGAAGATACTTTTGTAACCCTTTCCAGCTTCATGCAAGTCAACAACTCTTGATCTTAGGTCTTCTGAGAGCTCTTTTCTGCGAGGCATGGTTCACATCAGACAGTGCTTCTTGAAACCAGTAAACCCAAAACAGGTGTGTGTTTTTTAAGGGCAGGACAGCTGTCAGCAACACATCCAATATCATCACACTGATTGGAGTCAAGGTTGGCTCACTCCTGGCTCCAATTAGCTCTGGGAGAAGTCATTAAGCGAGGGCCTCACATACTTTTTCCTCCCTGCACTGTGAATGTTTACATGTTATGTGCAATTAAACCATGGCAACATCTAATGTTTGTGTAGTATTATGTTCAGCAGACTGTGTTCTTCTATTGTTGTGACTTAGATGACGTTCAGAGCACATTTTATGCCCAATTCATGCAAAACTCCTCGTAATCCCAAGGGGTTCACATACTTTTTCTTGCAACTGTACTTGTAGGTGGGGTTTCATAGCCCTGCGCTTGGAGATAGTTGTGGGGCATAAATCTTGGAACAATTGGTAATTATGTCCCTGGAATTGTAAAGATTCTGCGTTACGGGCAGCTTGTAGAAGTTGCTCCTTAGTACGGAAAAAGTGGAGCTTGGCTATGATGTCACATGGCGGGCCATCTGAGCGTCGTGGTGCTAACGCCCTGTGGACTCTGTCCAATTCCAATCTTTCGATTGGGATAGCTGGGGCGAGCTCTTGGAACAGAGCTGTTATCGTTGATTGAACGTCGACGATGGTTTCCGGAAGGCCACGGATGCGTAGGTTTGAACGCCTTGCTCGGTTCTCAAAATCCTCCAGTCGTGTCAGCAACGTTGCGTTTTCGTCACGCAATAGGTCAAGGTCTTCAGTATGTGTCTGAAGCGAAGCATCAAGACCGTCCACTCTCTGTTCTAGGTCCGCAGTGCGCTGTCCTAATTCACGAATTTCCCTAGATAGTGTGGCAGTGATGCGGTCCGAGGTATGCTTCAAAGCTTTGTGTAGCATTTTTTCGAAGCGTGATAGTAGGTCTAGGGGCGTGAGGTCAGGCGTCAGGGCTTGTGCAGGGACATCTGTTTCAGTGTCAGACTCACCCTCAGATGTGCAGGGATGGCTGGGCTGCGGATATTGCAGGGCTGCGTATCTCCCTGCAGCTTGCTTGCCTCCATGAGCTGGGGTGGCGGCCATCTTTGTGGAGGCCTTCACCAGGGCCTCCTTAATTGTTTTAGTTTGAGGGGGGACCTGGTGCCGGGGTGCCCCTTTAACCATTTTGCTGCTTGTCAATGAGGGGGGGCTGTTATTCAGGTCTCAGCCCCCCTGTTCTCTCTGCAGCCTCAGAGACGTGCTGGCTTTCGTGGGCGGGCCTATATGTAGCACACTATGGGGATGGAGTCCCCTGTCGGATTTCTCCGACTTGCTGCAGCTGATCCGCCGATGAGCAGGGCGGATCAGGCCCTGGAGAGGTTGCCTTGCAGGTCGAGTCCCCCTAGGCTGGATTGCGGGCTAGGACCCGCTGCTTCCCGGCACTTTTGTGGGTGGGCCTGAGGGTGACTCACTATGGGGACAGAGTCCCCTGTCGGATTTCTCCGACTTGCGGCATCTGATCCGCCGTTGAGCAGGGCGGATCAGACCTTGGGAGGGTTGCCGTGCCGAGCGGGTCCCCCTGGGCTGGGTTGCGGGCCGGGACCCGCTGCTTTTCAGCGCTGTCACCCGACGGGGAGACGGAGCCTCTTCAGGACATGTCCGTCCCGCCGGCCGCGCATGCGCACTCCCGCTTAGAAGCATTTTTAAAAGATAACCTTAGGAGACCTTCCCAAATGCCCAGAATGCACTGTAAAAACTGTAAAAAATTTACTATTTCAGACATTTTGTGAGAAATAGAGAGAGCAGAAACAGAGAGAGCAGCATGTGTTGAGATGACCTGTCTTTTCTGGTTGTAGTCACTATGGATCCCATCATGAGCATAATGCGGCACGTTCTACCATTGTTCCCTTCACGGGAAACCTGGAACTGACTGCGCTGGTGTACCGGGTCCATTTGAATACATGGAAAACGCTTTGCTTGCATTTCTGATGATGAAAAAAGGCTCTGGACAGCATCTGGATATGAAACAGTTAAAAAAAGCTTCTAAACGCAAACGCTTATAAACACGGTTAACCATGTTTACAAGCGTCCGACGTTTGAAACGCCAGTAAGATCTACTCCTGAACGCAAGTTTGGTGCGTTCAAAAAAACTGCTGTAAACTCAACTGCCTGTAAATGACTGTAATCGACAATGTGTACATGGACACATAGGAAAATATTAGGGAGAGTTCAGGGGCTGCTGAAAAAAAACGCTGAACAGCTCCTGAACGTGAGTTTATCAGTTGCAATGTACATGGAGCCTAAGAGCTGGATTGTATTGTGGCCAGGGGCGGACTGACCATTTGGGTCAGTGGCACAGAATGGGCTGCCTCAACCATCCCCTTGTCGTTCATTCAAGGCGGAGGTGGGCTCTTTGACCAGAGGCTTCTTCTTCACCATCTTCACGACCACCATTGTGTTACTATCATGGTGAGTTGTCAGCACCACCTATAGGAGAGGGACAATTAGTGCATCATCGTTTCCACCATTAGGCTCCATTCACACTTGTAGGACTCCAAAGTTGCATGACTTAGGAGCAGGGGCGGACTGACCATTTGGAAACTCGGGGTCAGTAGGGGACCCCATGAGATGCCCTTGGTACCATTTTCATAGGCTTTTTTGAGTTTGGGCATCCCTATTGCCCGGGGGCCCCATGAGTTGTCAGTCCGCCCCTGATTGTGGCTACTTGTGTAGTGCAGTCGATAGATTACTGAAGTACAAGAGGCAGTGCAGGCTGAGGAAAAGCTGTCCTAGGACACACAGGAGGATAGATCGTGAAATACTACTTTCTGTTGAGGAGGATGACCTTCCTGGACACATCTGATGGGCTGGGGAGGGTAGCTGCCATCACCCCGCACTTCTCTCTGGTTAGTCTATCACAGTCACTAGGTCTACAACATGCTCATTTACTGCTTGTCCATACACAGGGGAGCTTCCTCACTATTCATTTGAAAGGGATGATCTACATCAGCCTTTCTCTACCAGGGTACCTCCTGAGATGGCTAGTGGGTTCCCTCAGCAATTAGTAGTGGGGAATTGATCTTCTGCCTACATTAATCACTAGAGATCATCTCAGGTGTCCTCCAACTCATCTCTATCCAAGCAGTAAAAATCACATTGTTACATAGTTAATCTGGCTAAAAAAAGACAAAAGTCCATCCAGTTCAACCATAAAAAAAAAAAAAGTTATAATCCTTGTGGTGACATTGTGTCACCTCTCGTGGTGCTCAATAGAGATGCCAGTGCTCAGAGGATGCTGGCGTTTAGGGAAGGCTAAATACAACTGAAAGACACAGAGAAACCGGTAATTGACATTATTTGTAATTTGGTTTTTAAAAAAATGGTCTGCTCAGTCTACAATGCCTGGGCCTATTTTTTTGTCCCAGTCCGGGCCTGATGAGTCCCACCAGAAAGCTGCAGAACTCTACTGAGAGAGTACCCTGTTAGTGGGTAAGAGTGCCAAACTTGACCACATGGCAGGGATCAACAGCAGGGACGGATAAATCTGTGTAGCTACAGTTTGTAGGAAACTTAAAACCAGACTGTGTATGCTTTAAGATTTATTTACAGTGAAACCAAAATCCATCCAAACACCAGTAAACAGAATATCAAGCAAAATGATGATATAAGTGAAGCAAAACCAAATGATGAAATGCCTAACTAGCAAATAAACTACATACAATACATATAAAATGGGGAACACGGGGAAAAAAAAGGGTAAAACTGGAGGTGCAAGGAATAGTCACTAATAAGAGGGAACCAAGACTGGGATCAGGAATTAGGGGGAGTAGGTACATGGCAAACCAAGATCAGAAGCAGGGTCAAGATAAATGGCAAGCAGAATCTGGCTAGCACTGAAGCAAGAGGTACTGATCTGGTAGAGGAGGGACTAAATACCCTCCCAGCAGCCAGCATCAGGTGGAGACAACCTTCTGCTCTGGGGAGCACAGTACCACCAGCAGGTGATCCAGGTCCTGACACCACACACGGAAAAGGAACCAAAAACATACTGATTTGGTACAAACTTATGTTCAGTGAAAAGGATTTCTAGAATGTTGTGCATTTCTGCAATGCGCAAAATGCAGTGGAAATAGCATAGGTGTGAACCTAGACTTTGGTTGGTTCCCACCTATGAAGTTTGTGTTTGATGCATTTTTGCAGTGCTTTTTCCGTTTTTTCACATGCATTGTTGATGCGTTTTGCATTTTGGGGGGGGGGTTACTTGATTCTGGACACATGAAAATGCAAAACACATAAAAAACAAATACAAAATGCACTACATGCTTTTCTGCAGCATCTCCATTGAAGTCTATAGAACCAAAAACACAACGTTTTGCATTTTAAAAAAGTCCCTGACCCTTTCCAAAAAAGCGCACCAGGTGAAAATGCAGAGATGTTAACCTGTCCCATAGGAAATCATGTTAAATGGACTGCTGTGCATTTCTGCAATACACAAAATGCAGTGGAAAATGCATAGGTGTGAACCTAGACTTAGTCTAAGTTCCCACCCATGAAATTTGTGTTTGATGCATTTCTGCAGTGCTTTTTTGCATTTTTACACATGCATTTTTTTATGCATTTTGCTTTTTTGGGGTTTTTTTTTTTTTACTTGTTGCTGGGCAGATGAAAATGCAAAATGCATCAAAAATACATAGTTGGGGTTTTTTTACTTGTTGCTGGTCAGATGAAAATGCAAAATGCATCAAAAACACATAGTTACATAGTTAATCTGGCTGAAAAAAGACAAAAGTCCATCCAGTTCAACCATTAAAAATAAAAAAGTTATAATTCTACACCCACTGTTGAAAAATGCACTACATGCTTTTCTGCAGCGTCTCCATTGAAGTCTACAGTATAGAACCAAAATGCAACATTTTGCATTTTAAAAAAAGTCTCAGACCCTTTCCAAAAAACGCACCGGGTGAAAACGCGGAGATGTGAATGTGTCCCATAGGAAATCATGTTAAATGGACTGCTGTGCGTTTCCGCAAACCGCAAAGGAAAACGCTTAGGTGTGAACCTGGGCTAACAGAAGAGTATTTGCTGATACTTTTTCTTACCACCAAGGGGCACTCAGCTACCACACATGATAGATATAAGTAAATCTGCCCAGGCTGGTTATTTTTGATGATTTTTGTTATTATACAGGATTTACATAGAGCTAACAGTTTAAACGTTAAGCAAATTGGCGCTATATAAATCCTGTATAATAATAACCATAACCCCTGGTTCACATCTACGCAGCCGTGCGAGTCGTGTTTTGCACGGGCACGAGAGCCTATTCATTTGAATGGACTCCCGTGCCCCGTGACACGCAGAGAAAGAAGTCCCTGCACTTCTTTGGAAAACGCAGCCCGCACACCGGTTCCCAGTACGGTTGCGTTTTCCAGTGCGGGCGGTGTGCCATTAGAAGTAATAGCACCTGCCCACGGGTCCGCATTTCTCTGTGCGGGTGGTGCGGCTGCACGGATTTCCGTGCGGATCCGTAGCGGCACCACCCACACAGATGTGAACCTAGGATAACAGTTTGCGCAGAGCTTTACAACAAGAATGAATAATTCTGTAAATCTTGCTGGAAGTTCCCAAACCCACTGAAATGAATGGGAGTGAATCATTTTATTCAATTCTGGCAAACGGTATGGCTAATAAGTAAGCTATTGTTGAGCAAAAGGCATGGAGAGTCAGAAATGTCAATAGGGGACATGTCTGCATGCCAAAATTAAAAAATAGATACAGGCGAAACTCGAAAAATTTGAATATTATGCAAAAGTTCATTTATTTCAGTAATGCAACTTAAAGGGTGAAACTATTATATGAGATAGACTCATTACATGCAAAGCAAGATAGTTCAAGCTGTGATTTGTCATAATTGTGATGCTTATGGCTTACAGCTCATGAAAACCCCAAATCCACAATCTCAGAAAATGAGAATATTACATGCAATCAATAAAACAAGGATTGTACATAGAACAATATCGGACCTCTGAAAAGTAGAAGCATGCATATGTACTCAGTACTTGGTTTGGGCCCCTTTTGCAGCAATTACTGCCTCAATGCGGCGTGGCATGGAAGCTATCAGTCTGTGGCACTGCTGAGGTGTTATGGAAGACCAGGATGCTTCAATAGCGGTCTTCAGCTCTTCTGCATTGTTCGGTCTCACGTCTCTCATCTTTCTCTTGGCAATGCCCCATAGATTCTCTATGGGGTTCAGGTCAGGCGAGTTTGCTGGCCAATCAAGCACAGTAATCCCTCGGTCATTGAACCAGGTTTTGGTGCTTTTGGCAGTGTGGGCAGGTGCCAAGTCCTGCTGGAAAATGAAGTCAGCATCCCCATAAAGCTCGCCTGCGGAAGGAAGCATGAAGTGCTCCAAAATCTCCTGGTAGACGACTGTGTTGACCCTGGACTTAATGAAGCACAGTGGACCAACACCAGCAGATGACATGGCTCCCCAAATCAACACAGACTGTGGAAACTTCACACTGGACTTCAAGCATCTTGCAGTGTGTGCCTCTCCATTCTTCCTCCATACTCGGGGTCCTTGGTTTCCAAATGAGATGCAAAAGTTGCTCTCATCAGAAAAGAGGACTTTGGACCACTGAGCAACAGACCAGGTCTGTTTTTCTTTAGCCCAGGTAAGACGCTTCTGATGTTGTTTGTTGTTCAGGAGCGGCTTGACAAGAGGAATACGACATTTGAAGCCCATGTCCAGGATCCATCTGTGTGTGGTGGCTCTTGATGCACTGACTCCAGCCTCAGTCCACTCCTTGTGAAAGTCCCCAACACTTTTGAATGGCCTTTTCTTGACAATCCTCTCCAGGCTGCGGTAATCCCTGCTGGGGTTTTCATGAACTGTAAGCCATAATCATCACAACGATGACAAATCACGGCCTGAACTATCTTGCTTTGCATGTAATGAGTCTATCTCATATATTAGTTTCACCTTTTAAGTTGCATTACTGAAATAAATTAACTTTTGCACGATATTCTAATTTTTCGAGTTTCACCTGTATATGCGTGATTTTTTATCTCCGGGTAGGGGGCGTCCCTACCTGCACCGCTATTGGCTCCTCAGCATGTCAATCACCGGGTCCCGCCCAGCGATTCTCGCCGGGACTGTGATCATCAGCGGAGCTGACAGGGGCAGACTGACAACTCATGGGCTTGTCCCTGAGATGGTCATTGCGGCTGGGAACCTTTAAGTGTTTCTGCTGATGAACTGTGGTTGGTTCTTTAGGGTCTCCAACAGGGGCGGACTGACAACTCATGGGGCCCCCGGGCAATAGGAGATCATGGGGCCCCTGTGTCCTTGCCCAAACTCCAAAAAGCCTATGAAAAAGGTACCAGGGGCATCTCATGGGGCCCCCTACTGACCCCGGGCCCTTGGGCAGTGCCCGCATTTCCAAATGGTCAGTCCGCCTCTGGACAGGTGAGAGGTCTGTATGTGGACAATACAGATCGCTCCCATGTCAGCACGAACAGACTGCTTTGTATTGCTCTGCATAGCATGTCTCCCTAGAAAAACACAGCAAGGCTAGGTTCACACCTCTGCAGGTTGCGTTTGAGCCATTTCTGTTTTGCATTTTTGCACTTGCGTTTTTGATGCGTGATCCACAGGGATGCCACAGGTACAGTACATACATACATTGATTCACGCTGGATCAATGTAACTATTCAAAACTAGCCATACCTGGAATTAGTGATGGGCCGAACACCCCCTGATTAGTTCACGGTCGAACATTCGAACCTAATGAAAGATTGATCACGAAATTCGAACATAACGGAAGTCTATGGGACTCAAACTTGTAAATTCAAAAGTTTGCATTTTGAAGGAATATATGCAAGTGATTGGCCATAAAAGGGGTATGGGGACTCAGGTACTGCCCTGAGGGATATGAATCAGTGAAAAACATTTTTTCAAAAAGTACCATTTTTAAGAGGCAGTCATTTTTCACTGCTTAAAGTAAAAAAAATTCACTTAAATATGCCTGGGGGGTCCTCAAACTATCTACAAAGTTGCACATCTGTACAATGTATTTTTTTTTATTATTAATATTTTTTTTTTCAATTACATTTTTATATTAAAAAAAGGGGTCCTCCCTAATCCTTACCAGATCCTTTAGGTCTGGTAGGACATTTAAGGGGAACCTCACCCCCCAGAAATGGGGAGGGGGGAAGCATGGTGTCTCCCCTTAATTCCTTCTACATCGTTGATCTGAGCACAGGCCTGGCAGGCCAGGAAAGTGGGGGGGGGGGGGGGGCAATCGAGTCCATACAGTACAGCCTAGGAAGTGGGAGCGGGTACCTGTTGAAACCAAGCACCGGCTCCCCCCTCCCAAAAAGAGTGTCAAAGAGGATGGGGGGAGGGGAGGCACCTCAAAGTGGAGATTCTCCTTTTAGGTGGAGTTCCACTTGAAATAGTTTGTCTCATCCCTGTGACTGCAAGAGAGCTTGTTCTGTTGAAAAACAAGAGACTTACTGGCTGGATCACTAGATGAACATTCAAGGAAAGGAAACAAATGCAGCCATCGCATCTAAGACTTGGCAGGCTGCCATCTAATGACGGTTTGCTATACACACAGAGGGAACAGAGAGATAATCAAGCACAGAACAGGAGAATGTCTAGTGACACCTCATTCCCACTTCTGCAACTTGCATGCCACTTTGGAGATCAAAGACGCATGACAAGTCGTACCCCACGTTTTCCAATGATAGTCATTCATATGTGTGTGACTAAGGGCTCGTTCACACGTGACTTATTTCTAACGCTTGCCAAACGCCCCTATAGCGTTAGGCGTTTGGGAAGTGTTTTTAGCGCTCCCCAAATGCCCTATGTGCGGTTTTGAGGCGTTTGATAGGCGTTTGCCAAGCATTAAAACCGCACCACAAAAGCCTATAATGAAGTTAAATGGTATTAACGCTCCGCAAACGCCTCAGAAATGCCCCGCAAACGCCTGCCAGGCGTATGAGGAGCGGCACCATAGACTTGAATGGGAGGCTTTAACTCCTCCTGACTCGACATGAGGCGTCAGTTTTGCCGCGACGTGACGCTAACGCTTCAGTGTGAACAGCGCTGTGTGCTGCCATGTGCAGAATTTTCATAGGTGTTTGAGAAGAGTTAAAAACACTTCCCTGATGCCTGCTGACAAAACTAGTGTGAACGTAGCCTTAAAGTCGCAGCGACGTCAAAGTAGTTTATGCATTGCTGTGGTCTGACTTTCATACAACTTGAGGGCCATAGACTTCAATGTTAACCCTCAAAAGTTGCATGAAAGTCCTACCTGAATGTTTTACTTGCAACAGTTGGTCTGACTTTGTAGAGGAACAACAAGTCACATCCAAGTTGTACCCAGGGGCGGACTGACCATTTGGAAACTCGGGCACTGCCCGAGGACCCGAGGTCAGTAGGGGGCCCCATGAGATGCCCCTGGTAGCTTTTTCATAGGCTTTTTTGAGTTTGGGCAAGGACACAGGGGCCCCATGATCCCCTATTGCCCGGGGGCTCCATGAGTTGTCGGTCCGCCCCTGGGTGTACCCATCCAAAGTTGCACTCCTAAGTCACGCAACTTTGGAGTCCTACAAGTGTGAATGGAGCCTAATGGTGGAAACGATGATGCACTAATTGTCCTTCTCCTATAGGTGGTGCTGACAACTCACCATGATAGTAACACAGTGGTGGCCTTGAAGATGGTGAAGAAGAAGCCTCTGGTCAAAGAGCCCACCTCCGCCTTGAATGAACGACAAGGAGATGGTTGAGGCAACCCATTCTGTGCCCAGACCTGCACCACTTTCCAAACAAAGGTAAGTCTATTATTGGAAAATGTAATATAAAGAAGAGCAAACATTAGGATATCTGCATTTAAATACTTGCCGCCCAAAGATGTCATTGACGTCATTGTAACCCCCTGCAGTTGATTGGTCACAGCTTGTCACATGGTACAAAGCTGTTGTGAATAGCCTTGTCCCATGTGATCTCTGTGATCATTCACAGATTTCAGAAACCAGAGAAGACCATAAAGGGGGTGGTGGTGGGGGTAATGTGATCATGAGTGGAGGGGACAAGGGAACATTGACCAGGAAGGACCCAGTAGATCAGCAGTTTTTGAAATACTCAGACCAGCCCGTCTGGCTAACAACAACCATGCCACGTTTAAAGTTACTTAAATCCCCTTTCTTCCCCATTCTGATGCTCGGTTTGAACTTCAGCAAGTTGTCTTCACCATGTCTAGATGCCTAAATGCATTGCATTGCTGCCATGTGATTGGCTGATTAGCAATTTGTGTTACCGAGCAATTGAACAGGTGTACCTAATAAAGTGGCCGGTGAGTGTATACTGCAACAGTGCGGAGCCGCAGCACTGAATCAGGTACATGTACAGTACGTGATGGCTGACATCCAGGTAGGGGGCGAGTGCACACCTGCCGCCCCGCTGTGCTGTCAATCAGCATAGCACAAATCGATCATTAGATCCATTTTTGTGATGTATTACAATGAATAAAATAAACTAAATTAAAACATAAAGTGTTCAATAAAGGTCACAGAAATCCAAAAGTGTCCAAAAAGAAAGTCCAAACAATGTCCAAAAAAGTCCAAACAATGTCCAAAAAGTCCCAAATTTTCAAACTTTTTCATCAAATAAAAGGATTGACTCCTATTCCATCCAGTAAGAACCTCAAAATAAAAAGATACGAAATCTAGTGCATTACCTTAATAAACAAAAATAATCACCCAGTGCAACTCTCAATTTAGTGCAATAAAATATATATATGTTTATATAGTAAATGAATAAATTATTCAGATCAAAAATGCTTTCTTATAGTTCACATAATCACACAAAACAAACTGTGAGCATTCTGTGGTCACTGCAACTCTGTGCACACCATCAACCGGCACACAATAGTACTAAATACTATTACCCTCTGTGAGTATTGAAAAGCTTTAACAATACTATGGATCAGAAATCCTCCATACTCTCTTCAAAGGCATTTTTCCAAGGTCCTCAGAAAGACAAGAATGGTCTCAGGACTGATATTCAGAGCATAGGGATACATTTAATAATCACTAACATTTAAAACAGAAATTTCAGCTCCAGACATGGCTCTTAAGCAAGTTCCACCAAACAATGTAGAAAACCATGTGTGGATAACCGACAAAATGGCCGCGGTGACACTTCCAGTCTGCGAACGTGCGTCTTGACGTCACTCCTCCAACGCGTTTCGTCACTTCCGGAAGTGTTTGGACATTGTTTGGACTTTTTTGGACATTGTTTGGACTTTCTTTTTGGACACTTTTGGATTTCTGTGACCTTTATTGAACACTTTATGTTTTAATTTAGTTTATTTTATTTATTGTAATACATCACAAAAAGGTTATATATATATATTATTGCACTTTCTAGGGAGGAAGTATGACTTTTTGAGGGGTTGTAAAGGAGCAGGGTATATATTTATTTGATCATTAGATCCAGACTAATGATTTTTGGCCTGGACCTGCTGATTGGCTGTACCGAATCACAGATCACCCCATGTCAGTGTTTACAAAACACAGGCACAGGATCTTACCTGATCTTCTCTCCTGGAGCCCTTTCTGTTCCAGAGAGAGAAGAGAACAGATCTATGTGAGTAAAATCAGCACACCTACACTTGCACACACCAAGATAGGTACATTTAACTCCATGATCGTCCTCCAGGTAACCCTTTCACTGCCCTGTCACCTGTGTCATTATTACAGTGTACTGATTTTTTTAACTGATTGCTGTATTAGTGCCACTAGCGCTCACATAGCTCACACGAGCCGGGCCCTCACATTCCTTCTGTACTGAAACGTATTGTAATTGTACTGTCTCCCTTATATTGTAAAACGCTGCGCAAACTGTTGGCGCTATATAAATCCTGTATAATAATAATAATAATCAGAATCGCACAATTATTTGCATATGCAGCAGAGCACTAGTACTAGCGCTGGAAATATTTTTAATTTTAAAACTGCTACTGTCATACAGTTTAGCAATATATATATTTAGCAATATATTTCATATCATTAATTTGTATTTACAAATCATACCGTCATTAATAAATATCATAGTTATTTACAAAGAGGTCAAATAAGCTTTCCAAAATTTTCTTCACAGCGGCCCGCCATATAAATGGGCGTTTTTACAGCCTTTACTCCTGCTGGAGGCCGTTATGGAGCTGGAAATATAATTAACCATTCAATACCGGGCAATTTTACACCTTCCTGCCCAGGCCAGTTTTCACGTTTCAGCGCTCTCACATTTTGAATGACAATTGCGCGGTCATACAACATTGTACCCAAACTAAAATTTTATCATTTTCTTCACACAACTAGAGCTTTCTTTTGGTGGTATTTAATCACCGCTGGGGTTTTTATTTTTTGCTAAATTAACAAAAAAAGAACAAAAATTTTGAAAAAAAACACGTTTTTCTTTGTTTCTGTTATAAAAGTTTACAAATAAATAATTGTTCTTCATAAATTTAGGCCGAGATGTATTCTGCTACATGTCTTTGGTGAAAATAACCCAAATTAGGATGTATTTTTTAGTTTGTAGGAAAGTTATAGAGTTCACAAACTATGGTATAGATCTGAATATTGATCAATCCTGAAGTACTGACGGCCAATCTAATTTCTTGAGGTCCAGGAATGTCGGAAAAGTACAGATATCCCCCAAATGACCCCTTTTTGTAAAGTAGACAGTCTGACGTACTTCATAAGAGGCATGGCGAGTTTTTTGAAGTTGTATTTTTTTTGTCATAATTTTTCAGAAAATGAAAAAATTAAAAAAAACTTTTTCACTATTTTTTTTTTTTTACATATTGTCACCAGTGCAGTACAGCATCATCATATAACTGGCATGGCGGTGAACAGGGACACTGACTGGTGACAGTATGAAAAAAAAAAATATATATATATATATATTTTTTTTTTATTATTTTTTTTTTTTTATTACATTTGTTTTTATTTTTTTTCATATTTTACAATGACCAAAGTAGTACAATGTTACCATAGTAACATTTGTACTACTTTGGGGAAGTGATCAGTATTTTTTTTTTTTTTTTTTACACAATTTGCTTATAGCAAAGAATTACTTTGCTATATGCAAGCATTTACCTGAATTACATTGATTCATGCAGGTTTGTTTTTTTTTTTTTTTTTGTGTTTAGCTGTGATTTGGCCACAGCTAATCACATGACATGTGCATGTGACCTGCTGTGACCATTCACAGCTAGACACTAGTATACAATGGATGGCATGAATGAAGCCATCCATTGTATACAACTGTCATGTGACCTGCTGTGATTGGTCACAGCAGGTCACATGGTACCGGCAACGGGGGCCGGTACTCAGATCTGTCATCAGCCGTGTCCAAGGTACATGGCCGGTGACAGATCGTGCCGCTGCGCGGCTCTGCAACCGCACGAACTGCGCATGTGCGGGAGGACGCCAAATGGCGTACACCCCAGAAAGCTAGAGCATTTTTGCGGCTGCCAAACGGCTATAGGCCGGGCGGCTAATGGTTAGATAGAAAACTGTTACTGACTTACAGTTTATCTTTGCATTTCTGATTATCAGTTGGTATAAGTCATAACATCATAAATAAATGACTTTCTTACTTACAATAAGATGAAAGAAGTCTACCTAGAAATCATACACAGCGCCTCGCCACATAAATAAATTTTTACAGCCCCTATTTCTGGCTAAGGCTGCTGCGTATTCTCACAGATGTTTTGTTCCTGACATATAAACCACTAATCTTCCTAGGCCAAGGCAGAGCATACTAGCGCTGGACTACCTTCTGGTGATCTGGCAAGCACCAGTGGCTTAGTACATCTTGATCTTTTTCATACCAACACTGTAGTATCACATGGTGACGTGACTTCCACTGCCGCCCCACCAGCAACGTGTAACGGCGAGATGTATCATCACTGATTTGCAGCCGTTGTCATTATAGATGGAATTTTTCGGTGACGGACACATCTGATGACAGGCTCTGTAATGAATAATTGGATATTGCCTTTCTTCCCACAGAAACATCTTCCAACACCTGACAAAATGATGACACCGCATGAACTGACAACACCGAACGCCACTTCTCTGATCATCATACAAATAACAATGTATTACAAGGCTCATTTATTATTCAGCATGGGTGATGGGTAGAGCATTCATCCAGTGCCATATGGCAGTACGGGGCCAGTGCCGGGACAAGGGGCCTCTGACACCCAACATAAGGATGCCACAGTGCGCATTTACAAGAAGCACAAAAAACCCCATTGATTGGTAATGGAAACCCAAATGTGGCAAACAGATGCGCATCTTTCCAAACTGTCAAAATGCACAGTTAAAACATACAAAACTCAATGTGCAAAAAAGGTACATGAGCTACTTTGCTGTGTTTGTCACACATAGGGCAGAAATGAATGGACTGCTCCATGCGTGTCGCATGAGAGCACGCACAAAACACACACAAACGCAGCGTGATTTTGCATGCATTCTCAGTTCGCCTAGGTGTGAATGCAGCCTTAATGTGGTGGCAACATTAGTTTACTTTTTTAGGCTGTTTCCCTAATTTTCACCAGGTGATCTGGAAAGTAACATACCTGTCTTATGCAGGCCGGAGATGGGGAGAAAACCGGCCGATTTTTCTTTAAAAAAACGAAAAATCGGTCGTTCAAGTGGCCGGCGTTACCATGAGCGGTAAAAAAAAATCGGCCGATTTTCATCCTGTCTACAGCCGGCAAAAAGTGTCCCTGCAGAGAGCTCCGCTATTTCTTTGACAGTTCTTTGACATTTATAGCGGTTGCAACAATGTATCTATTTGTATCCATTTAGGATACGGATGTTTTTATTCGGAAACAAATGGATACAATGTTGCAACTGCTATAAATGTCAAAGAACTGTCAAAGAAATAGCAGAGCTCTCTGCAGGGACACTTTTTGCCGGACTGGAATTCCTCTTCTTCATCCTCTTCTTCTTTTTCCTCTTCTTCTTCATCCTCTTCTTCTTCTTCATCCTCTTCTTCTTCATCATCCTCTTCTTCCTCTTCTTCTTCCTCTTCTTCATCTTCCTCTTCTTCTTCATCCTCTTCTTCTTCATCCTCTTCTTCATCATCTTCTTCTTCTTCATCATCATCTTCTTCTTCATCCTCTTCTTCTTCTTCATCCTCTTCTTCTTCCTCTTCTTTTTCTTTATCCTCTTCCTCTTCTTCATCCTCTTCCTCTTCTTCATCCTCTTCTTCTTCTTCATCCTCTTCCTCTTCTTCATCCTCTTCCTCTTCTTCATCCTCTTCTTCTTCTTCATCCTCTTCTTCTTCATCATCCTCTTCTTCTTCCTCTTCTTCTTCCTCTTCTTCTTCTTTTTCTTCTTCTTTTTGTCTTCCTCTTGCAGGTCACTGCTCATGCGCAGATTTTTTTATCGGTAAAAAGATCGGCCGATTTGCCCATAATTGCTGCGAAAATTGGACGATTTTTTTCCAACTTTACCGATAAAAAAAATCTGCCAAAATACCAAAAAACGGCCGAACAATTAGCCCACTAACGATCCAAAAATTGGCCGATTTTATTTTCAGCCGAAAAATCAGCCGATTTTCTACCCATCTATGGCCTGCATTAGGGTGTCTTCACCCATTCATACGAAAATGTGTACAAAAATTCTCAGTACATTCAGCGCCCTTGAAGAACTTTGTTGTTTGCATTGACTTTAGAATTAATGTAATTTTCTGAACAAAAACCACATACACAGGCTTTTTTTCAACACAGCAGCTAAGAATAGACATATGAGCACATGTCAAGGAGTCTAGAGTCCCACCTGCAGGCTGGATATACACTGCTCAAAAAAAATAAAGGAACACTTTGAAAACACATCAGATCTCAATGAGGAAAAATCACCTGCTGGATCTCTATCCTGATCTGGACGGGGTAATGTGTTAGGAACGTAAGGATGTCCCATCATTTGATGGAAATGAAAATGATCGACCTACAGAGGACTGAATTCAAAGACACCCTGAAAATCAAAGTGAATAAATGATGCAGCAGGCGAGTCAATGTTGGTGAAATGTCATTGCAGCAACTCAGAATGGTCCTCAGTAGTTTGTATGGCCCCCACATGCTTGTATGCATGCCTGACAACGTCGGGGGGGGCTCCTAATGAGACGACGTATGGTGTCCCGGGGGATTTCCTCCCAGATCTGGACCAGGACACAAGCTGGACAGTCTGAGGTACAACCTGGCGGCGTCGGATGAACCAAAACATGATATCCCAGAGGGGTTCTATTGGATTTAGGTCAGGCGAATGTGGGGGCCATTCAATGGTATCAATTTCTTCATCCTCCAGGAACTGCCTGCATACTCTCGCCACATAGAGAAAGAGGAAGGAGGCACCACTAAGTGTAGTATTAGGTAGACTTTAACATCACAAAATGAAAATATACTCACAAGAGTAGGTGAATAACAAGCACATTTGCATATCCAAGGGGAAGGTCTTGGATGTGCAAATCAATGTGCGTTTAAAAACAGGGGTTTAGTTAGCACACATTTGCAAATACATACGTGAGCCACATCACGGCACCCCAATATTCTGTGGTCCTAACTACAAATTTTAACCCTTTTTAAATGCACATTGTTAGACAGGTTAATTCGGTTGGTGGCTAGCTGGCTGGCAAGTTGAACTGTGTATTTTCTATCCCTTTTTTTGATATGCGATGCCTGTCCATGTTCCTTACTGCAAAAGCCAGTTATAGACTGGGGCAGTGATCACTGTTTTGTATTGCTGTATTGTAGGTGAGGGGGTGCACTGGATACCCTGGCTGCCATTGTGTTATATGCTGGGTGTCCTGTGCACTCCCGTGCCTTTAACCTCCCTGGCAGTATTCCCGAGTGTAGCTCGGGGTAAAATTTCAATACCAAGAGCGGTAACCCCGAGCTACACTCGGGCTTACCATGCGGCATTGCTCTGGGGGTCCCTGCAGCACTTAACTTGTCCTGTGCTCCCGCGATGTGTCCCCTGCAGCGTCCCCGGCCATCTCCTCCGGCCGATGCCGGCATCCGGCTTCTGTGTTCCGGTCCCTGTGACGTCGGGACGTAAGGGCGGCAGGAAATTTGAAATTTTTAAAAAATGTCATTTTTGCTGTCATTGCTGTTTCAATGCATTTCACATACATTTTGTCCCTACTGCTTTGTCCTGTGCCCTGCCTGCATTTTGACTGTTCTTTCTGCCTGGAAACTTCGAAAAGTCCATGGCGTCCACAAAGCGTCCCTTTACGTCAAAAGCGGTTTTAGAACAGTGATAGTAAATCAGAACCACTTGAAGAATTGAGTGATAATGATTCGTAGGGAAATTCGTCATCAGACACTGAAAACGATTTTGCGACTTTGCTCAGCGATGTGCGAATTTGCCTTTGTATTTCAAATTTCAGTGTTTTTGGTTTGATTATATTATTGTATTAAATTTATTATTATATTATTATTTTTTATGATTATTTATTAAATTATAATTTATGATTTCGTGTTTTAAGTTTTGTCATATCTGGAATGTTTACTAGACTCTTGTTCGGACAGATTTCAGTGAGTTATTCCTAAAAATTACAGCCTACAATAAAAAACTACATATTTCCATGCAAAAAAATGGTACCGCTTTCAGCACAAAAAGTCGGAAAGAATCATACCGCCAGGGAGGTTAAGGAGGGGTGAGCTCCCTTTATGTGCACCTGCCCTTGGTCTATCCATTCTATACATGTGCCTCTACTATGAGGGCTCTCAAAATTTGTAGAGTTAGGACCACAGAATATCGGGGTGCCGTGAAGTGGCTCTGTGGCTCACGTATGTATTTGCAAATGTGTGCTAACTAAACCCGTTTTTAAACACATATTGTTAGACATATTGTTAATTTGGTGGTTGGCTGACTGGCTGGCAAGTTGAACTGGGTATTTTCTTACCCTTTTTTTGAAACCCATAAGTAAGCAGGTTCCCAAGTGTATGATGAACGTGTGTCTAAAAGGTGTATCCCATCTTTAATATAAGAGGGTTGGGTTTGGGCTAGTGGCTGTAGAAAACAATCTATATACACAGAGAATCCACTGATGACACTGTCCATGGCTGCCACTATGGAGCGACCTGGTGGGTTGTGTAGATCCTTGTGAATTTTGGGCAGATGGTAGAAATATGGAGTACTATAATATTCTTAAGGAAATGGGCCTCAGTCTCTGTGATAATGTTATCTGTCAGCACAAACTGTACAGGTTGGTTCACCTCATTAGAAAAAGCCAGGAGATGATCTTGGGTGAGTTTCTGGTATGTGCTATTGTCTGAAAGAAGTCTGTGAGCTTCTTGTATGTAGTCCGCTCGGTTCTGTACCACAATGCCACCCGTTTTTTTGGTGGTTTTGATTATATCTGTGTTGTAGGCAAGATTCTCCAGCGCCATCTTTTCCAAAGGTGTAAGATTTGAATATGTGGAGGATGATTTGGAATGGGTTGTACACATATGGATCACATCCGCATAAACTACTTGATAAAATGTTTGAACGTAAGGTCTTCTGTGGTGAGTGGGATTGAAAACAGATTTCAGTCTCAAATGAGTGTGTTCTATGGGAAGAGAGGTAGGACAGTATTGGGTAAGCCACTCGATGTCATAATAACTGTTATCTGTGTAAAGTTCTTCTAGATGTGAAAGGATCGGTAGTTCAGTGTCATCAAAAGGCTATGGATTCTCTAGATGTAGGTTCAATGATATTGTCTGGATTTTTAGAAAACTTAATATTAAAGAATCTTTTAACTGTAAGGTTCCCAGCAAATTTATTAAAATCCTTAAAGAGGGTGAAAGGATTCGGTAGAACTGTATGGGCAAAGGTGAGGCCTGTGCTCAACAAGGAAATACTGTATCATGGCTAGTAGGTTCAAGGGTGGAAATGCTGAAGATCTTTATAGTTTTCGGATTTTTCCTTTCCTTACTGTTTCTTCCTCATTCCCCTCCCCTCCTTCCCCTCCCCCATATTTTCTTTTGACGAGGCTGGATGGAGAGCATATTTCTAAAAAAGACTCAGGTTTAATGCTTGGTGGTATGGAAACATGTTCCAGGAAGGGAACTGGGGGACTGTGTGTAGTGGTGGGAATACAGATCCTGGTGGTGGATTGGACAGGAGTAGGGGAGATATCTTTAAGAGGACAAGTATCTGCTTGTATATGGGTAGGGGTGGGCCCAGATAGTTCACCAATTATAATGGGTGGTGATAGAGCCAAAATTGCTAGGGGAGCATCAGAAAGCTCAAGGCTAATAGGGGATGGATTGCTAGAAGGGGTACTAGCTATATTCCCAGTCAATCCAGACCGCGTGTGGGACTTATCTTTGTGAGAGTTATCTCTGACTGTCATGGTTTGTTTTAGTTGTTTTCTTACCCGTTTAGGTTTAGGAGTGTGTGATGGCATCTGGGCAGGTCTGGAGCAGATGGGGTATATATTTTATTGTTATGAGGTTTGAAAGGTATGGGAGGTATCCATTCCTGTATCTGGGGGCAACAAGACATTAAAGAAACAGGTGGAGCATGAGGCCCTACCCTTGGATTCCTCCAACAAAAAATCCTGTTTCCATTATAGTCATCAACATGTCTCCTAAATTTCCCCAATGTATTGCTAATAAGATCATCCTCTCTTATCTTGGTGCATTTTTTAGGGTGGTTAGCCAGTTGTTGGGTAGATGTGATATGGATTTTTGAATAGTAAGGCAGAGGTCATTGATTTTATTTTTGAGGGACTGGAATTTTCTGTTTCTCTGTTGGATAAAAACTTGCATCCACGTTTCAAACTCTCATCACATACAGCCAGGGGGTATATGGGATGCCCAAGGGAACTGCAAGTGAGGACAACTCCTTAACAACTATGTACAAGTCCATAGCAGCAAAATCTCTTCTTGAAGAGCTCACCAGTCCTCCTGGTGTACTACCCCAGATGAATCCTCTTCTCGTCCAGCTGTACTGAGGGAATCCCTGCGCAAGGGGTCACAGAATCTGTCGCTTTAAATGCACAGATGGGGGCTAGTCAGGTTTCCCACCAGAATGCCCTCTCACCTTGTCTGGTCCAGGGGGTGTAGGATTACTCAATCAGTCCTTGCCTGTGAGCTGGTTGGGTAGGTGGCTGCCTTAAGGCCTTGGCTGGCTCCTTCCCTGGCTCTACAGGTTGTCCTCTCTCTGGGGACCGATGAGGTTGTGATCCTCCTTTCCAGATCCAGTCTGTAGGTAAGCACCTTCCCATTGGGCCCCCTCCCAGGCTTCTGCATCCCAGCCCCTCCCTCCATCTTCCACCTGAACTCTCCTGCTGCTGAGTAGGCTCAGTCACTCTTAAGGGATGCCCTGATCCCATGCCAAGCCTCCCACTTGGGAATTGGCCAGAGTCCCTCAAGTGTGCAGATCAGGCCCTACTCACCCCCACCCAGTGAGTTCTTGAGACTTCTAGACTCTGCTGCTCAGCCTTTCTTTCTAGAAATAAAATAAAACTAGCTAGCTCCCCCTGGCTAACTAGAGGGGCGCTTCATTCGCAATATGTAAAACGTCAGTCAAGATAGCGCTCTGCCTATGCATCAGTTCAGTCACGTTTTTACCAAGAAAAAATGGATCAGTTCACATCAGTTTTTCATCAATTCACATCAGTTTTTTACCAGTTTACATCCATTTTTTACATCCTTTACCAATGCAAAAATGAACCATATGTCTGTTTACATCCGTTTACATCCGTTTTTCATCTGTTTACATCCGTTTTTTGTCCATTTCGGGTTTTTTTACGGCAGAAAAATAGGGTTTTCTTCCGTTCAAAAAAACGGATGTTAACATTAACGGATGTAAACAGATAATTCATTTACATCTGCTAGTCCACAGAAATACATGGATGTCCGTTTTTTCATCTGTACATGGACAGATGAAAAACAGACATACGGGTCTAACTGTGAATGCAATTTCTTATTAACCACTTCCCGACCGGCCGTTCTATATAAACGGCCGGACGGTGGCAGTGCAGGGTCAGGTGGCTGTTTATAAACGGCCTCCCCGCACCCTGCTTGTGCGAGCTCCCTGGGAACGCACAGCACCGCGATCCGGTGCCCGCTGTGTCCCCCAGACACAGTGAAACACCGATCGTCGGATGGGACCTCTGTATGAGGTCCCGATCATGTGATCACTGATTGGCCAATCAGCGATCACATGCAAAGTAGTAAGCAAGATGTCACTTGTGACATCATTGCTTACTACGTGTGAAATCTGTGACTGATCACAGAGGTCACATGGTACAAGGCTATTCACAACAGCTTTGTACCATGTGACAAGCTGTGACCAATCACAGCTCACTCAGTACTTCTCCAATGAGTGCAAGAATGCAGACAGAGAGAAAGAGAAATGATTGCTTTTACATCCTATATGAGTGTAAAAGCAATCAGTGTAAAAAAAAAAAAATATCTTAATCACCCCCCACAAGTAGTACAGTGTCACCATGGTGACACTGTACTGCTAGGGTGACAGTATGTAAAAAAAAAAATAAAAATAAAAAATATAAAAAAAAAATAAAAATGTTAAAAAAAGTTTAAAAATTATACTTTTTGTTTATGTGGTTTGAACTATGTGGTTTAACTGTTTGAACTATGTGGTTTATAGGAGGTGGAGCACACTGATTTTAATACCTTGTAGCACTGGGAATTTCGGTTCACATACCAAAAGGAAAAGCACATTTGGGAAGCACGATTAGTTAAACTGTATAGCACTGGAACTTTGGGTCCACTTTACCTATAGCAGGGGTAGGCAACCTGCGGCTCTCCAGCTGTTGCAGGACTACAAGTTCCATCATGCCTCTGCAAGTCATAGCTGTAACTGTCAATTTTGTAATGTTGCAATGCCTCATGGGAAATGTAGTTCCACAACAGCTAGAGAGCCGCAGGTTGCCTACCCCTGACCTATAGGAAGAAGCACACTGTGAAACACACTGTATATTATTGGCCTGTTTCACATGTACAGATTTGTTCACTTTGACACACTGGGGTTGATTTACTATAACTGGAGAGCAGGGGCGGACTGACAATTCATGGGGCCCCCGGGCAATAGGGGATCATGGGGCCCCTGTGTCCTCACCCACACCCAAAAAAGCCTATGAACAAGCCAATGAAATGTACCAGGGGCATCTCATGGGGCCCCCTACCGACCCCGGGCCCTCGGGCAGTTCCCGAGTGCTCGAATGGTCAGTCCGCCCCTGCTGGAGAGTGCAAAATCTGGTGCTGCTGTGCATGGCAGCCAATCAGTTTCTAACTTCAGCTTGTTCAATTAAGATTTGACAATAAAACCTGGAAGCTGACTGGTTTTGGTGCAGAGCTGAATCAATATTTTGCACTCTCCAGGTTTAGTAAATCAACCCCTATGGATGAACGCATCATTTTATTTTGAGTTTTATGATTTGGTCACATTTTTATGTTATCTAGACACTGTTTATTTATGTATTCACACAGCAGCTCATCACATATGTATATTGATTATATGTTACTTTTGTGCTGAACACACAGTTTGGGGATTTATAGCAGCTGTGATACACTTATTGTTCAATTACACAGAGAACAAGTGGCAGTGCATAAGGATTAGCAGTTTTCTTTTTCAGGAGTCTAGTTGCTGGCTGCTGGAGGGTCTATTGTTGCTGTGGTGGATCTATTGTTGCTAGAGACTGAAGAATTTTGCTGTGGAGGGTCTATTGTTGCTGGGGGGGGTATCTTGGTACAGGCTGCGGGGGATCTATTTATTACTGATTTTCTTGTTATCATTAACAACTTCCACATAAATTACCTAAATGATACTTGGTTCTGTATTCTCTAAAAGGGGCGGCACTGGGGGTAGGTGGGTAGGTTGGTATCAAGGGACAGTGTTCGGGGGTGGGTTGGGAGAGGAGACCAAGGTTGACTTGGAAGGGGGTACATGCACCTATTCTCTGAGGAACAAAGCCCTGGATAGATATATACAGTATATACTGTGTGTATATCTGTATAATATATACAGTGGGGATCGAAAGTTTGGGCACCCCAGCTAAAAATTTGTATTAATGTGCATAAAGAAGCCAAGGAAAGATGGAAAGATCTCCAAAAGGCATCAAATTACAGATTCTTATAATATGTCAACAAAAGTTAGATTTTATTTCCATCATTTACATTTTCAAAATAACTGAAAACAAAAAAATGGCGTCTGCAAAAGTTTGGGCACCCTGCAGAATTTATAGCATGCACTGCCCCCTTTGCCAAGCTGAGACCTGCCAGTGTCAAGACCAAGAAAAATATCAGACAGAACAGCTCGCAGGATTGTGAGAAAAACAATTCAAAACCCACGTTTGACTGCACGATCCCTCCAGAAAGATCTGGCAGACACTGGAGTTGTGGTACACTATTCCACTATAAAGAGATACTTGTACAAATATGGTCTTCATGGAAGAGTCATCAGAAGAAAACCTCTTCTACGTCCTCACCACAAAAATCATCGTTTGAACTTTCCAAATGAACATATAGACAAGCCTGATGCATTTTGGAAACAAGTTCTGTGGACCGATGAGGTTAAAATTGAACTTTTTGGCCGGAATGAGCAAAGGTACGTTTGGAGAAGAAGGGGCACGGAATTTAATGAAAAGAACCTCTGTCCAACTGTTAAGCATGGGGTTGGATCAATCACGCTTTGGGGTTGTGTTGCAGCCAGTGGCACAGGGAACATCTCACGAGTAGAAGGAAAAATGGATTCAATAAAATTTCAGCAAATTTTGGATGGTAACTTGATGCCATCTGTGAAAAAGCTGAAGCTAAAGAGAGGATGGCTTCTACAAATGGATAATGATCCTAAACACACCTCGAAATCCACGGGGGATTACATCAAGAGGCGTAAACTGAAGGTTTTGCCATGGCCTTCACAATCTCCTGACCTCAACATAATTGAAAATCTATGGATAGACCTTAAAAGAGCAGTGCGTGACAGACAGCCCAGAAATCTCAAAGAACTGGAAGACTTTTGTAAGGAAGAATGGGCAAAGATACCTCAAACAAGAATTGAAAGACTCTTGGCTGGCTACAAAAAGCGTTTCCAAGCTGTGATACTTGCCAAAGGGGGCAGTACAAGATATTAACTCTGCAGGGTGCCCAAACTTTTGCAGACGCCATTTTTTTGTTTTCTGTTATTTTGAAAGTGTAAATGATGGAAATAAAATCTAACTTTTGTTGACATATTATAAGAATGTCTAATCTGTAATTTGATGCCTTTTGGAGATTTTTCCATCTTTCCTTGGCTTCTTTATGCACATTAATACAAATTTTTAGCTGGGGTGCCCAAACTTTCGATCCCCACTGTATATATATATATATATATATATATATATACAGTCATGGCCGAAATTGTTGGCACCCTTGATATTTTTCCTGAAAATCAAGTATTTCACACAAAAAAGGTATTGCATTAACACATGTTTTGCTATACACATGTTTATTCCCTTTGTATGTATTGGAACAAATATAAAACAGAGGCAGAAAAGCAAATATGACATAATGTCACACAAAACCCCAAAAATGGGCTGGACAAAAGTATTGGCACCCTTAACTTAATATTTGGTTGCACACCCTTTGGAAAACATAACTGAAATCAGTCGCTTCCTATAACCATCAATAAGCTTCTGACACCTCTCACCCGGAATTTTGGACCACTCTTCCTTTGCAAACAGCTCCAGGTCTCTCTTATTGGAAGGACACCTTTTCCCAACAGCAATTTTAAGATCTCTCCACAGGTGTTCAATGGGATTTAGATCTGGGCTCATTGCTGGCCACTTCAGAACTCTCCAGCGCTTCTTTGCCATCCATTTCTGAGTGCTTTTTGACGTATGTTTGGGGTCATTGTCCTGCTGGAAGACCCAGGATCTTGGACGCAAACCCAGCTTTCTGACACTGGGCCCTACAGTGCGACCCAAAATCCTTTGGTAATCCTCAGATTTCATGATGCCTTGCACACAGTCAAGGCACCCAGTGCCAGAGGCAGCAAAACAACCCCAAAACATCATTGAACCTCCACCATATTTTACCGTAGGTACTGTGTTTTGTTCTTTGTAGGCCTCATTCCGTTTTCGGTAAACAGTAGAATGATGTGCTTTACCGAAAAGCTCTATCTTGGTCTCATCTGTCCACAAGACGTTTTCCCAGAAGGCTTTTGGCTTACTCAAGTACATTTTGGCAAACTGTAGTCTTGCTTTTTTATGTCTCTGTGTCAGCAGTGGGGTCCTCCTGGGTCTCCTGCCATAGCGTTTCATTTCATTTAAATGTCGACGGATAGTTCGCGCTGACACTGATGCTCCCTGAGCCTGCAGGACAGCTTGAATGTCTTTGGAACATGTTTGGGGCTGCTTATCCACCATCCGGACTATTCTGCGTTGCAATCTTTCATCAATTTTCCTCATCCGTCCACGACCAGGGAGATTAGCTACAGTGCCATGGGTTGCAAACTTCTTGATAATGTTGCGCACTGTGGACAAAGGCAAATCTAGTTCTCTGGAGATGGACTTGTAACCTTGAGATTGTTGATATTTTGCCACAATTTTGGTTCTCAGGTCCTCAGACAGTTCTCGTCTCCTCTTTCTGTTGTCCATGCTTAGTGTGGCACAGACAGACACACAATGCAAAGGTTAAGTGAACGTCTCTCCTTTTTATCTGCTTTCAGGTGTGATTTCTATATTGCCCACACCTGTTACTTGCCCCAGGTGAGTTTACAGGAGCATCACATGCTTGTAACATTCTTATTTATCCGCAGTTGTGAAAGGGTGCCAATACTTTTGTCCAGCCCATTTTTGGAGGTTTGTGTGACATTATGTCGAATTTGCTTTCTTTCCTCCCTTTTTTTGTTTTGTCCCAATACACACAAAGGGAATAAACATGTGTATAGCAAAACATGTGTTAATGCAATACGTTTCGTGAGAAATACATGATTTCCTGGAGAAATATCAAGGGTGCCAACAATTTCGGCCATGACTGTATATATATATAATTTTCAGCATTCCGGCACCTCCAGCCCTGAATGTATGTAATGGCAAGGGGTGCTGGAGGTTCTATTGATACTGGCTGTTGAGGGATCTATTGTTGCTGTGGAGGGGGTAGGGATCTGTTGATGAGAGAAGGGATCTATTGATGAAGGAAGGGCCTATTGTTGCTGGGAGGGACCTACTGTTGAGGGAGGGATCTATTGTTGCTGTGGAGGGGCATCTCTTGATTAAGGAAGGGTCTATTGTTGCTGAAGGGTCTATTGTTGCTTGGAGGGGCCTACTGTCGAGGGACTGTTGAGGGAGGGATCTATTGTTGCTGTGGAGGGGGGAAATTTTGATGAGGGAAGGGTCTATTATTGCTGAAGGGTCAAGTGTGGCTGGGAGGGACCTACTGTTGAATGAGGGGTCTATTGTTGCTGGCTGTTGAGGGATCTATTGCTGCTGCGGAGAAGAGGGAAGGGTCTATTGTTGCTGAAGGGTCCATTTTTGCTGGGAGGGACCTACTGTTGAGGGAGGGGTCTATTGTTGCTGGCTGGCTGCTGGGAGATCTGTTGTTGCTGGTGGGGGTCTGTTATTGTTGAAGTGGGTCTATTGTTGCTGGCTGTTGAGGGATCTATTGCTGCTGTGGAGAGAGAGGGATCTCTTGATGAGGGAAGGGTCTATTGTTGCTGAAGGGTCAAGTGTGGCTGGGAGGGACCTACTGTTGAATGAGGGGTCTATTGTTGCTGGCTGTTGAGGGATCTATTGCTGCTGTGGTGGGAATGGAATCTCTTGATGAGGGAGGGTCTATTGTTGCTGAAGGGTCAATTGTGGCTGGGAGGGACCTGCTGTTGAGGGATCTATTGCTGCTGTGGAGGATCTCTTGATGAGGGAAGGGTCTATTGTTGATGGCTGCTGGGAGATCTGTTGTTGCTGGTGGGGGTATTTTATTGCTGGAGTGGGTCTATTGTTCATGGGGGTGCTTTTGTTGTTGGCGACAGGGGATCTATTACTTAACACCACAACATGATACTTAGTTCTGTATTCACGAATAGGGTACATAGTTCTTGTTTTGGAGTTTCCCACCTAATTCCCTCAATCCTATCCCAGATCTCCAAGAATCAAACACCAATATCCGCTCCCCTAGACTGGTCATTGACAAATATGTGAATGGTCCTGTGTGCCTGGCTGCAGGGCAAAGCTGGTGGGGAAAACCTGGACCGTGTTCCTACAATAGTGGGGCTACGCTGGAATTCAGCTTTAACCACTGAGCCACCCCGGCGCCCCCACACTACAGCGGAAGTACACAGAGGAACTGGAATGGGTTAAACCCATTATTGGCGTTCAGCGCCAGCGCCAAAGATGTTCTGTTGCCGTGGAAATCCGTCAGAAGTGTTGCTGTCGAGGGTAACAGCTGCACTTCGCCTCCCGGACCTCAGCACTTTGCTGTACCACAGATTGTAATCTCTTCTGACAGCCGCCTGCACAGTCTCTCCTAGTAATTGCTGCAAAAAAATCTCAGGAAAGGTCACACATCTGCCGCACTCACCTCATTGTACGATGTGACGGAGATTACAGAGGTAAGTCAAGTCGGTTTGTGTACTTGTACCTACCTATAATAGGCCTCGTGTGTAGGATCAAACCGCGCAAATCCCGAATCAACCAATATCACACAGCTGCAAGGATGAAAGAGGATATCCTCTCTTAGGCCGGCCATACACTATACAATTTTCTGCCCGATTTCCTTTGGATTTACCTTCAACTATGTGGTGCAAGAGCCCGCCTGATTGGATACAACTGAAAGTGTTGTTTAGGTTTGACCTCCTAATATATGGTTTTTGGTAAATCTAAAGCAAAAATCTCAAGGAATTTGTATAGTGTATGGCCGGCCTTAGCCACTTCCAGTCCGGACACTTTCACCCCCCTTCCTGTCCGGACACTTTCCCCCCCTTCCTGTCCAGGACAATTTTCAGCTTTCAGTGCTATCACACTTTGAATGACAATTGCGCGGTCATGCAACACTGTACCCATATGACATTTTTGGCATTTTTTTTAGACAGATAAAACTTTATTTTGGTGGTAGTATGTGTAGGAGAGGAGTGCGGAGGGTATGACGGTGGGCAGTATGTGTAGGAGAGGAGTGCGGAGGGTATGACGGTGGGCAGTATGTGTAGGAGAGGAGTGCGGAGGGTATGACGGTGGGCAGTATGTGTAGGAGAGGAGTGCGGAGGGTATGACGGTGGGCAGTATGTGTAGGAGAGGAGTGCGGAGGGTATGACAGAGGGCAATATGTGTAGGAGAGGAGTGTGGAGAGTATGACAGAGGGCAATATGTGTAGGAGAGGAGTGTGGAGGGTATGTCAGTGGGCAGTATGTGTAGGAGAGGAGTGTGAAGTTTTTGACAGAGGGTATGGTAGTTGGCAGTATGTGTAGGAGAGGAGTGCGGAGGGTATAGCAGAGGGCAGTATGTTTAGGAGAGAAGTGCGGAGGTTATGACCGTGGGCGGTATGTGTAGGAGAGGAGTGTGGAGGGTATGACAGTGGGCAGTATGTGTAGGAGAGGAGTGTGGAGGGTATGACAGAGGGCAGTATGTGTAGGAGAGGAGTGCGGAGGGTATGACAGTGGGCAGTATGTGTAGGAGAGGAGTGCGGAGGGTATGACAGAGGGCAATATGTGTAGGAGAAGAGTGTGGAGGGTATGACAGTGGGCAGTATGTGTAGGAGAGGAGTGTGGAGGGTATGACAGAGGGCAATATGTGTAGGAGAGGAGTGTGGAGGGTATGACAGAGGGCAATATGTGTAGGAGAGGAGTGTGGAGAGTATGACAGAGGGCAATATGTGTAGGAGAGGAGTGTGGAGGGTATGTCAGTGGGCAGTATGTGTAGGAGAGGAGTGTGAAGTTTTTGACAGAGGGTATGGTAGTTGGCAGTATGTGTAGGAGAGGAGTGCGGAGGGTATAGCAGAGGGCAGTATGTTTAGGAGAGAAGTGCGGAGGGTATGACCGTGGGCGGTATGTGTAGGAGAGGAGTGTGGAGGGTATGGCAGGGGGCAGTATATGTAGGAGAGGAGGGCGGAGGGTATGACAGTGGGCAGTATGTGTAGGAGAGGAGTGTGGAGGGCATGGCAGTGGGCAGTATGTGTAGGAGAGGAGTGTGGAGGGTATGACAGCGGGCAGTATGTGTAGGAGAGGAGTGTGGAGGGTATGACAGTGGACAGTATGTGTAGGAGAGGAGTGTGAAGGGTTTGACAGAGGGTATGGCAGTGGGCAGTATGTGTAGGAGAGGAGGGTGGAGGGTATGGCAGGGGGCAGTATGTGTAGGAGAGGGGTTCGGAGGGTATGTTAGGGAGCATTATGTGTAGAAGAGGAGTGCAGAGGGTATGGCAGGGGGCAGTATGTGTAGGAGAGGAGTGCGGAGGGTATGGCAGGGGGCAGTATGTGTAGGAGAGGGGTTCGGAGGGTATGGTAGGGGGCATTATGTGTAGGAGAGGAGTGCAGAGGGTATGGCAGGGGGCAGTATGTGTAGGAGAGGAGGGTATGGCAGGGGGCAGTATGTGTAGGAGAGGAGTGCGGAGGGTATGGCAGGGGGCAATATGTGTAGGAGAGGAGTGCGGAGGGTATGGCAGAGGGCAGTATGTGTAGGAAAGGAGTGTGGAGGGTATGTCAGAGGGCAGTATGTGTAGGAGAGGAGTGCGGAGGGTATGGCAGGGGGCAGTATGTGTAGGAGAGGAGTGCGGAGGGTATGGCAGGGGGCAGTATGTGTAGGAGAGGAGTGTGGAGGGTATGGCAGGGGGCAGTATGTGTAGGAGAGGAGTGCGGAGGGTATGGCAGGGGGCAATATGTGTAGGAGAGGAGTGAGGAGGGTGTGACAGTGGGCAGTATGTGTAGGAGAGGAGTGTGGAGGGTATGGCAGAGGGCAGTATGTGTAGGAGAGGGGTTCGGAGGGTATGGTAGGGGGCATTATGTGTAGGAGAGGAGTGCAGAGGGTATGGCAGGGGGCAGTATGTGTAGGAGAGGAGGGTATGGCAGGGGGCAGTATGTGTAGGAGAGGAGTGCGGAGGGTATGGCAGGGGGCAGTATGTGTAGGAGAGGAGTGCGGAGGGTATGGCAGAGGGCAGTATGTGTAGGAAAGGAGTGTGGAGGGTATGTCAGAGGGTAGTATGTGTAGGAGAGGAGTGTGGAGGGTATGGCAGAGGGCAGTATGTGTAGGAGAGGAGTGTGGAGGGTATGGCAGGGGGCAGTATGTGTAGGAGAGGAGTGCGCAGGGTATGGCAGGGGGCAGTATGTGTAGGAGAGGAGTGCGCAGGGTATGGCAGGGGGCAGTATGTGTAGGAGAGGAGTGCGGAGGGTATGACAGTGAGCAGTATGTAGAAGCAGTATCTATGTGGTTGTGTTTCAGTCATCGTAGGTATAGGAAGTATAGGATTACATTTACTCAGGCATGCTGGAAATTGTAGTCCCAAACCGTCAGGCCTCCTCCGCCCGCTTGTAGCCCTTTTATACGGTGACACCATACTTGGGCATTGTATTTACAGCCCCCCCTGGTGAAGGTGCATTAATAGAGACACTTCCAGAAGACTGGTTTCATTAGGAGGAAATCCCCGGCAGAGTCTCCCTGTACTTGTAACAACAATAAATAGAAGAGCGTAGAGAGGGTTTGCGGAGTTCCCATGGCCAGGATTGGAGCCGATTATTAAGGTTTCTCGGAGACTCCAGAGGAAAATGAAGATATTATTATGAGGATCTCACTACTCCGCTGGAATACAAAGTCACACGGAATGACTCATCAGAAGTCCATAGTATTGATATGCCGTGACAACGCTGACCGCGCTTCTCGCAGAAGCCGCCTCCTCCTCACAATGTTCCTGCAAATAACCCTCCACTTATTGCTGACTGCTTCCAGACAGGACAATTAGGAGTCCACATCAGGGGGATGGCAGCCAAAAAGCCAAAGCAGCGAAAACAAAAGCATTCTTCAAGTTCCTGTTAGGACAGGAGTACGGGAACTGGCTTTGCTGACTTGGATATTCAATGTTCCGGCTGCAGATGCTTCCCTCACTGAGTCACTGACCTGGAACAGGCAATGCAGATGATGAAGTCTGAAAATATGAAAGTGGAACTAAACTGTATGTGAGCCCCACAGACTCAATACACTATTTATTCAAGTCATTTTTAACCCCTCGCCCTCCTGAGGATTTACCCCCCTTTCCTCACCAGGCCATTTTTTGCAATACGGCGCTGCATTATTCTAGCTGGCAATTGCACGGTCATGCAACGCTGCACCCATTTATGTCCTTTTTTCCCACAAATTGAGTTTCTTTCAGTGGTATTTGATCACCTGTGCATTTTTTACTTTTTACGCTATAAAAAAAAAGACTGACAATTTTGAGGAAAAAAAGCAATATTTTTTACTTTTTGCTATTAATCTCCCTGGCGGTATGATTCTTTCAGATTTTATGTGCTGAAAGCGGTACCATTTTTTTGCATGGAAATATGTCGTTTTTTATTGTCGGCCTGTAATTTTTAGGAATAACTCACTGAAATCTATGCGAAAAAGAGTCTATTAAACATCCCGGGTAGGATAAAACTTGAAACACAAAATCATAAATTTATATTTTAATAAATAATCATAAAAAATAATTATATAATACTAATAAATTTAATTCAATAATATAATCAAACCAAAAACACTGAAATTTGAAATACAGAGGCAAATTCACACATCGCTGAGCAAAGTCGCAAAATCGTTTTCAGTGTCTGATGACGAATTTCCCCACAAATCATTATCACTCAATTCTGCAAGTGGTTCTGATTTACTATCGCTGTTCTAAAACCGCTTTTGACGTAAAGGGACGCTTTTTGGACGCCATGGACTTTTCTCAGTTTCCCGGCAGAAAGAACAGTAAAAATGCAGGCAGGGCGCCGGACAAAGCACTCGGGACAAAATGTATGTGAAATTCATTGAAATAGCAATGACAGCAAAAATTTCAAATTTCCCGCCGGTTCCGGCGCCCGTACGTCCCGACGTTACAGGGACCGGAACACGGAAGCCGGAGGAGATGGCCGAGGACGCTGCAGGGGACACATCGTGGGAGCGAAGGACAAGGTAAGTGCTGCAGGGACCCCCAGAGTAACGCCGCATGGTAAGCCCGAGTGTAGCTCGGGGTTACCGCTCTTGGTATAGAAATTTTACCCCGAGCTACAGTCGGGAAAACCGCTAAGGAGGTTAACCACCTCCCATCCGGCCATTTTATATACAAAAAATGGCAGTGCAGGGTTGGGTGGCCGTTTATAAACAGCCTTCCCGCCCCCTGCTTGTGCTCGCTCCGGTGCTTGTGCGCGATCCAGTGCTTGCTGTGTCCTCCGGACGGGACCTCTGTGCGAAGTCCCGATCATGTGATCACTGATTGGCCAATCAGTGATCACATGCAGAGTAGTAAGCAAGATGTCACTTCTGACATCATTGCTTACTACGTGTGAAATTTGTGAATGATCACAGAGGTCACATGGTACAAGGCTATGCACAACAGCCTTGTACCATGTGATAAGCTGTGACCAATCACAGCTCACACAGTAGTTCTCAATGGCTGCAAGAATGCAGCCAGAGAGGAGAAATGATTGCTTTTACAGTCTTTATGGGTGTAAAAGCAATCAGTTGAAAAAAAAAAAATCTTCATCACCTCCCACAAGTAGTACTGTGTCACCATGGTGACACTGTACTGCTAGGGTGACAGTATGTAAAAAAAAAACAAAAAACATAAATAATAATATAAAAAAATGTAAAAAAAGTTTAAAAATTATAATTTTTGCTTATAAACTATTTTGGGTAATTTTTTTTTTACTTTTTCATTTATATAGAAAAAAAATACAAATCGCAGTGGTGAATAAATACCACCAAAATAAAGTTTTATTTGTCTCAAAAAATGGGTGACAGTATGTAAAAAAAAAAAAAAAACATAAATAATAATATAAAAAAAATAAAAATGTAAAAAAAGTTTAAAAATTATAATTTTTGCTTATAAACTATTTTGAGTTATTTTTTTTTTTACTAAAAAGATAACGGAATACATTTTGGCCAAGATTTATGATGAAATATTATTTATTTGCAAAATTATATAAGAAAAACATTTTTTTTTCAAAGTTTTTGGACTTTTCCATTTATATAGCAAAAAAAAAAAAAAAATCCCAGCGGTGAATAAATACCACCAAAATAAAGCTTTATCTGTCTCAAAAAATGCTAAAAAATTCATATGGGTACAGTGTTGCATGACCGCGCAATTGTCATTCAAAGTGTGATAGAGCTGAAAGCTGAAAATTGGCCTGGACAGGGAGGGGGTAAAAGTATCCGGACATGAAGTGGTTAAACATGTCCAGTAAAAAAATTTAAAAAATCTAATTTCGTCATAAATTTGAATGCACAAAATGCATTCTGCTCCATGTCTTTGCTAAAAAGAATCCCAGTACGTGTAAATGAATTGGTTTACGTGAAAGTTATAGCGTTTGCAAATGGTGGAATATATACTGGAATTTTTTTTCTTCTCTACTAGTAATTGTGGCGATCAGCGACTTATAAGGGGACAGCAGGACTGCAGCAGACATTCTGACACTGGGGGGAACTGACTTGGTGTCATTGACATCTCCAGGGACACCAATATAGTGATCAGTGCTAAATAAAAGCACTGACACTGTACTAATGGCACTGGGTAAGAAGGGGTTAACATGATGGGTGATCAAAGGGTTAACTGAGTGTTTTACATAGGGGTCGGTGTCTATGTGCTTCACTGTAAGTACACTGCTCTGGATGGCTGTGCTGTGCACAGCCATCCAGAGCAGTGTGCCCGAGCAGACAGGGAGGAGAACTGTTAGTAAACAAAACAGTCCTCTTCCCCATCGGAGATGCTCGGTAATCACCGGCCAGAACCCGGTGATTGACAGCTGCGGCTGCGAATGGCGGCGCAGGTAGGGCACGCGCAGAGCTGGTAAGTGCCCCTACCTAGAAATGCGAAATCACATATATATATATATGATTTTGTGCACCCGTGCCGGTCCATTTTCATATACTGTATGTTGAATGAATGGGCTGCTTTAACACAACACATAGCCGAAAAATTAGCAATGTGATGCAGTTGAAGATATTTAGCAGTGTTGGATCCTATCAGTAATCCAGGAGGAAGAACACCTCGAAGACTGAACCCACTACTGATACTGAAGCAGCTGCTGGTCTTTAAATAAGTCATGCATCATAAAAGCCTTGGTCTCTATGGAAACTAGACTGTGATCTCATGCAATATTTTCTAGTTTTTTAAAGTTATTTTTAATTATCAAAGTTTAAAGCATGCTTTGTAAATAGATCTACAAATAACCCACACACAAACTGGCCACATTTTATAAAATGTCTTAAAGTAGAACTAAAGGATTTTTTTTTCCATTTTGGATAGAGGGTCTTTTTTTGCCATCTGTATCCTATTGGGGAGATTTTACTTAATTTCCTATCCCATAGTCAAAACAGGATGTGAGAGAAAATGCCTTAAAAATAAAGGAATCCTTAGTTGTCACCAGAACTAGTGTACCCATTGGAAGATTTCCCCTCTACTCCTGTTCTGGCTCCGTGGATGGTTTTTCCCGGGGGGCCTGAGGATTGTTCTTGAATCTCCCATGGGGCACTGTGGGGAACTCTTACAGTAGCTGCATTGGTTAATACTTGCCTTTCCTGGAAGTCAGCATATATATTTTTGCTGAATAGTGAGTAAAAATATTACGTGTACCTGTACTAAATGGACTGGGGAGGATAGAATACTGGCCTATAATCAGGATCTTCATGTACAAGAAGATTACTCTAAATACCCAATTGAGTGGCATCTGCAATAGGGCAATAGGAGAGGATCCATGTGGTTGTATGTTCTCAGCCCAGGAAATGACCTAAATGATGACAAGGTTCAATATTCACTGAGGATATACAATCCATTGGTGGGGATCTCCAGTCCACGTCATCTTCAGTCCTCTCGTGCCCACCCAGGGAGTGGTTTTTAATTAGTTCTAGTCGTGAGTAAATAGCTAGCGCACAAAAAAAGGCAACAAAAATCACCGTTCCATCCTGAGGAAGCAGACCAAGTCTGTGAAACGCGTTAAGATAGGATTCCACTTCACCATTGGCCAATGATCTTGCAGGCTGATTTTGTATTAATGATAAAAGGTTTAAACAAGTACCTCTTAAGGCAATGGTGTCAGGCATTTAATGTGGAATGGTGTCTATGGTGTGATATTTGGGTGTCTATGTAAAAACAGTTTTTATTTCTCCAAAAAACAAAGTAGCTTTGTGCGATTTATATGTTTTACCACAAAAAGGATATACTGAGCAGACTAACACTTTTTAAAGATCCAGCCCCTTGCCAAGCCTTCTGTTGGGATTGGCTGAGGTCCCTAAAAGGTGCAGCCAACCACTCCTCAGATTCACCCACTGCCTCGAAGGCCCTCCTCCGAAAGCCTCAAAGCAGAGGGAAATTCCAGAGGGGCTGGCCTACAGAGCCTCTGTCCTGACCAAAGTTTGACCCCTATTGCACCTGAGCTGCTATTCAGCTCCTGTCTAACCATTAGGGATCTAGATCCACCTGGTGTAACTAGGAGGATGCTACAGTGCCTTGAAAAAGTATTCATACCCCTTGAAATTTTCTACATTTTGTCATGTTACAACCAAAAAATGTAAATGTATTTTATTGGGATTTTATGTGATGTGCCACAAAGTGGCACATAATTGTAAAGTGGAAGGAAAATGCTAAATGGTTTTCAGACAAATATCTGAAAAATGTGGCATGCATTTGTATTCATCACCCTTTACTCTGATACCCCTAACTAAAATCTAGTGGAACCAATTGCCTTCGGAGGTCACCTAATTAGTAAATAGAGTCCACATGTGTGTAATTTAATCTCAGTATAAATAAAGCTGTTCTGTGAAGCCCTCAGAGATTTCTTAGAGAACATTAGTGAACAAACAGCATCATGAAGGCCAAGAAACACATTAGACAGGTCAGGGATCAAGTTGTGGAGACGTTTAAAGCAAGGTTGGGTTATAAAAAAAATCCCAATCTTTGAATATGTCACAGAGCACTGTTCAATCCATCATCCGAAAATGGAAAGAGTATGGCACAACTGCAAACCTACCAAGACATGGCCGTCCACCTAAACTGACAGGCCGGGCAAGGAGAGCATTAATCAGAGAAGCAGCCAAGAGGTCCATGGGAACTCTAGAGGAGCTGCAGAGATCCACAGCTCAGGTGGGAGAATCTGTCTACAGGACAACTATTAGTCGTGCACTCCACAAATCTAGCCTTTATGGAAGGGTGGCAAGAAGACAGTTATTGTTTTCTAAAACATTTTTTTCATTTGAGCAGAAAATGGTTCAAAAACGCACGAATCATGCATTTTCATTCATTTCTATGGGATTAAAAATGCTCAAAAATGCAAAAATCTGCCCGATTTGAGCAAAGAAAAAATATTATATTATTATATATTATATTATACAGTATTTATATAGCGCCAAAGGGTATGCTCAGCGCTGTACAGTAGCAGGGGGACATAACATGAGACAAGACAGTAACAGTACACTACACGAGGGGTTCGAGGGCCCTGCTCTTTCGAGCTTACAATCTAGGAGGGAGGGGAGGGTGGCACAGGAGGAGATGGCTGTGGGGGATGGAATGGTGGGTGGAATGAAGGAGGTTGGTTGTGAGGTGAGGTCGGGTGTTAGGAGAGGTTGGGGTAGGCTTCCCTGAAGAAGAGGGTTTTCAGGGTGCGCCTGAAGGTGAGGAGGGTAGGTGACATTCTGATGGATTGGGGTAGGGAGTTCCAAAGGATGGGGGAAGTCCTAGAGAAGTCCTGCAATTGGGCGTGGGAGGAGGAGACCAGGGAGCTAGAGAGCAGGAGGTCCTGTGAGGAGCGGAGGGTAGTATCTGGGTATCAGGTCAGTAATGTAGTTCAGGGCGGCATTGTGAATGGCTTTGTAGGTCAGGGTTAGCAGCTTGAACTTGATGCGTTGGGCAATCGGGAGCCAGTGAAGGAAGTGGCAGAGGGGGGAGGCAGATGTGGAGCGCTTGGTGAGGTGGATGAGTCTCCAGAACTTGTTTGAGCTACGGGAGTTGGCTTCAGGCAACTTGGAGTGGAGATGTGAACCATCTCCATTGAGAATAATTGAATTTTTCTCCTGAAGCGTTTTTGAGCTTCAAGCTACAAATGGCTCAAGTGTGAATGCTGCCTTCGGGCCTGCAGAATATACAGCACACCCCCGCTGCTCTCTGCACAGCCTTCGTGAATAAGTCCACCGAGCTTACTGGAATCAGTAGAATCATAAAACGGGATAAAGGAAGCCGGTGAAATGGTAACATTTAGTTCTGGAAATAAACTTTCTTTGGTTTTATAAATCAAGTAGAACAGACAGGGAATGTGTGCTATGCTGAGCCTCATCTTCCTGGAATGTTTAAAATGCAGAACTTCATAATAAGGGAACGTCAGGATTAACTGTGCCAAGCCGAGACTGTTCATCCCACAGCACCATCTCTTCCCTCTATGGAGCCCCATTGATAAATGTGTCAATCAGAACCACAGGGTCTCATTTACCAAAACCAGAACAAATCAAACTTGGGCAGAGGTGAGGCTGGGGGTACCTGGGCAACCAATCAGGTTTTCCTTTCCAAAAATTCTGACTGCTCTGGGCAACAGCTTCACATCTACAGGTTGCATAATCTGCCCCTATGAGCATCTTACTAATACAAATAAAATTTAGACTTTCAGATTTTAACCCTCAGCTTGTGTGACTGAGGCAAGATCAAATGTTCTCCAGCTATATTTCCTGCAGATTGAAAGTGTGAATGGGGAAAATACCGCATTACAGCCACTAGATGGTGCGGAGTACCATCATCTGATACAATGAAGCCAGAGCAGTAACATGCTAATGCGTTTCGGCCAAAGCCTTATGATTAACCACGTGCTGTCAGGAATGGACTCGCCAATGGTGGTGGGACTCACCTGCCTTGTGGGCTGCAGTACCAAGGCTGGCCAGCGGGTGCTCTCAGCAGCCAGAATCTCACTCCTGCAATCAGGCCATCACCTGAGGCTGATTGCAGGAGGTGTATTTAAGCAGGACCAGGCCTGTGATCAGTGCCTTGGTGTTGTTTCCCATGAGCCCCTGTACCCTGTACCCTGTGTTCCTGTTCCTCTGCCTATATGATTTGTTGCCGACCCTGCCTGATCCTGACCTCTGCTGACTTCTCCTGCTCTGACTCCTGGCTCGTCCCTGACAATTCTTCTGCCTACTCCTATGCTGTTTGACCTCCTGTTGCTGTACATTGGCTCGTGACCCATTTACTCTTTGCCTGCTGCTCTGTACTGATCTGCCTCCACCGTTACTGACCGGGCTAGTCTGACTACGCTACACTCCATACTGTCATCCATCCATCCCGCATGGATCCAGTCACTACTGTCCAAACCTGCCAGCCCCTTCACATCAGGTTTTCCCCCGGTACATACCCTCAGCGGACCCCTCTACCACAGTTGGGTGCACTCAGGGGCCGCGACCTGGTCTCAGTCCTGCGCCAAGTCCATCCCCACCATCAGGGGCTCTGGTGAAAAGGCAGACTGGGGCTTAGACTCCGCGCCCTGGGGAATCCTGTTCTGTGGGTCACTAGAGATCCCGCCGGGCGCTGCCTGACAGTACTTTACGGCCTGCCTGACCATTCCACCTCTCCAGCCTGACTACGCCTGTGTTCCAGAAGCCTGCTGTTTCCCTGTGTCAGTCCACACATCTCTGGTCATACCCGGATCCCTGACACGTGCCCTCCAGGGGATTTACCCCCCTTCCTGACCAGGCCATTTTTTATGATACTTATAATTGCGCGCTCATGCAACACTGCACCCAAATGAAATTTATGACCTTTTCCAACAAATAGAACTTTCTATCGGTGATATTTGATCACCTTTTTTTTTGCGCTGTAAATAAAAAAAGACTGACAAAATTAAAAAAAAATATATATATATATTCTACTTTTTTGCTATAAAAAAACATCTAATTTCTTCATAAATGTAGGGCAAAATATATTCTGCTCCATGTCTTTGCTAAAAAAAAAACTGTGTAAATTAATTGGTTTACATGAAAGTAATAGTATCTACAATCGATGGTATATATGCTGGGTTTTGTTTTTTATACAAGTAATGGTGGCGATCAGTGACTTATAGCGGGACTGTGGCAGGCATTCTGACACTCGGGGGAACTGACTAACTGCCACTGACATCCCCAGTGACACTAATACAGTGATCAGAGCTAATAAAAAGCACTGACACTGTACTAATGACACTGGGCAAGAAGGGGTTAGCATCCGGGGTGATCAAAGGGTTAACTGTGTGCTGTGCCTTGTTTTACTAGGGAGACATGCTGCTTTGTATTTCTCTGCTGTTTACACACAGGTCTCTCCCCTGTCAGCTTTACCTGATGATTACTGGGTGCCAGCGGGGAATCGCCAGCCAGGACCCGGTGATTGACATCTGTAGCCGCCAATGGCAGCGCAGGTAGGCAGCGCATGTGCGCCATCTACCCAGAAATGCAAATAGGGTATGTGTGATTTTGCACAGCCCTGCCGCCCTGTAGCAGTATTTCTGCTATAGGGCGGCAGGCAACTGGTTAAACCCACAAGTGCTTTTTTTTTTAACTACTTCTATTCCTTTATACTGGCTTTTGAAATTTACATATGCAGCAATTTAGAAATCGGATTATAGGTTTAGCACTTGGAAACACTTTTTGAAAGATAAAAAGTGCATTTTATATACAACTCTATAGATCGGACCAAAGTGAGGGACAAATGAGGACAGAGGGACTGTCAGAGCATGGGTTCGAACCTTGGCCTTCTGCATTGAGAGGCAATGTTTCTTCTCGCTGAGACACCTGGAATGCTGGACACTTGGATGATCAAACCTTGACCTTATTTATCTTGAACCTTGAACCCCTTGCTCCTCCCAAGAACTTCCTGATAAAAGCCATGTCTCTGCATTTCCTGTTTGCCAGATTATTGTGCCTTCACCAGCCAATATCCCGCTTGTCTCTCCGGCTGCCGGCTATACCTTCTCTACCGACCTTTGGCTTGTTCTTGGACTACGATTCTGCCTCATCCTCATCTACTACCATTTGTGACCAACCCTTGGCTTGTTGACTGACTCCGCTTCTGCTTGATCCCTAACCTGTTTGATCTGCTACTGGATTCCGGCTTGCTCATTCCCTGGTGGGGTGATCCTGAGATCTGCGACCTGGCACCAACATGCAGCCAAATCCATCTCCACCATCAGGAACTCTGGTGAAAACCGGTTAGTGCTTAGACCCTGCACCTCAGGTGAGCCTGCGTACTTTCCCAGGGTGACCTGCCTGTGTACCTATCCTGCTGGTTTCAGGTAAGCCTTAACACTGCTATAGCTACTGGTCTCTGAACCTGACCCAGACCGTGATAGGGACTTTGTTCCAAATCAGGGGCAGTCCCTCGAATACAGGGACATTTGGGAGCTATGCTTCAAGGCAGTGGTTTAAAGTGTAACTAAGGGCAAAACACTCTTTTTCATTTTGGATTGAGTAATGGATGGTTAGAACCCCTGTCAGGTTTTTTCGCCATCTGTGTCTCTTTGGGGAGATTTCCCTTCACTTCCTGTCCTATAACCAAAACACGAAGTGAGAAGAAATCCCTGCAAATTCAGGGAATTCCTTGGGGACTCCCAGGACACCAGAACGAGTGCCTCCATTGGAAGATTTCCCCTCTATTACTTTCCTGGGGACAAACCAAAATGTGGGATTTTCTTTTAATTTCAATGATAATGGTAAATAGGGTGAATCTCACTAATGAGGGCACAGACAACCATAAAAACTGCCAGGGGATCTAATCCCTCTCCACTATGTTCAAAACTAAAAAAAAATGTCTATCATTCTACTTTTAAGTGAATCTTCATCCAATAAAGCAACCTATTACTTTAATTATATTTAATTAAAGAAACCCGACTCCTCTCCCCTCCCTTGTCCACAATTAGATGTAAAAAAATTTAGTTTTTTTATTATTTTTGATACTTTTTGTGCTGAAAGTCTGATCTTCCTTGTGTGTGAAGATGACACAGGCATGAGGTCTGGGATCTCAGGGTGTCTACGCATGTGTGTGAAACCCGTCGTGTGTGCCTAGATGTGCCAAAGGGCTTCACAACCCTCTAGAGATCTGTAACACAACTGCACATGCGCAGTGGTTTTCCCATGCATGCACGAAGATGGCTCAGGTCAGATGTCTGGGATTTCAGATTGTCTGTCTGTGCATGTGTAAGAAACCCACCACTAATCCCTCAATTTGTCACAGTGCTTCAGGACCTTCAGCGGCACGTTTGCAGACATGTAGGGTTTTTTTGACATGTGCTGTGTGCCCACTTCCCCTGACATGATCTGGCAGCCTCCCCAGCCTGTGATCTCCCTCTAGGCACTGCCCTGAGCATGTCCCTGGCTGTGTCCGCTGTGCCAGGGATGCCATTTTCTGTAACCAGCTCTGGGAGAAGAGCGGCTCCGGAGGGAGAGGACGGGGCAGAGAAAGCTACTACAGCATGCTGGGGACAGTTGAATTGGCCTGGAGTGCAGGGGCAGGAATGGGGAACCTGCAGGGGAAGCAGGGAGCTTGGATGAGCTTGTTGTAAAAGCAGGGGGTGGCGCCGCCCCCCTGAAAATTGCCGCCCCTAGGCAAATGCCTTGTTTGCTTTGTAGGAAATAAGCCGCTGATGAAGCCCTCTGCATATGTGCAGATGTGCCATAGTCCTGGATCTCAAGGTGTCTGCACATAAGCGGGAAAACCCCTCCATGTGCTCAGATGTGCTGCAAGTTCCAAAGCTGGGTAGAGCTGTTCAGCACATCTGAGCACAAGCCAGCTCACTTGGCATCCGCCCTATAGCAGAAGTACTGCTACAGAGTGGTACGGCTGCACAAAATCACATATAGATATGTATATGTGTGTGAGATTTGCATTTCCGGGTTGGGGGCGCCCTACCCGCACAGCTATTGGCAGCCGGGGATGTCAATCACTGGATCCAGACCGGCACTCGGCGATCATCAGCAAAGCTGACAGGGGAAAGACCTATATGTAAACATCACAGGTCTCTCCTGTCAGCATGGATGCTGCTTTCTATCTCAGAGATAGAAAGCAGCAGGTCTCCTTAGTAAAACAGTACACAATAAAATCACTTGATAACACACAGTTAACCCTTTGATCGCCCTGGATATTAACTCCTTCCAGCCCAGTGTCATTAGTACAGTGTCAGTGCTTTGTGTTAGCACTGATCAATGTATTAGTGTCACTGAGGATGTCAGTGGCAGGTAGTCAGTTCCCACCCAATGTCAGAATGCCCGCCGCAGTCCCTCTAAAAGTCGCTGATTGCCGCCATTACTAGTAAAAAAATAAATAAAAATCCCAATATATATACTGCCATTTGTAGGCGCTATAGCTTTCACGTAAACCAATTAATGTACAATTATTGGGATTTTTTTTTTAGCAAAGACATGTAGCAGAATATATTTTGGCCTAAATTTATGACGAAATTTGATTTTTTTTTTATTGGAAATGTTTTATAGCCAAAAGTCAAAAATATTTTTTTTTCAAAATTGTCGATTTTTTTTTTTTTGTTTATAGCGCAAAAAATAATTACAGAGGTGATCAAATACCACTGAAAGAAAGTTCTAATTGTGGGGAAAAAAATGACATAACATTTATGTACAGCCTTGCATGACCGCGCAATTGTCAGTTAAAATAACGCAACGCCGTATCACAATAAATGGCTTGGTCAGGAAGGGGGATAAACCCTCTGGAGGGCAAGTGGTTAAAGATGGTGGTGCCAGGAGGGCGGGGCCAAATTTCAGGACATTGAAAGTTCATCTTTAAAAAGTTGATTATCTGCTGGTGTCTCCTAAAGGACTGACCCTTTAATTATGAGGCTATTTATTGTTTTCATTTCAGTAAAACTCTTTAACTTTTAACATGTCAGAGTATTATATACAGACTGGTGGTCTTAGCAAAATTTTTGACTTGAAACAGTTGGGTTATTTAGACAGGTCTGCAGATTAATGTACGTGCAAAGTGCCTGCACTTAGGCCTTCTGCATACTTGGTGGTGGTCTGCACTGAACTATGACGTGCTTAGCATTGGAGTCCAACACATTAAAAGACCAGTAAAACCATACTCACACTGCAATTCATATAAATACGTATCGGATACAATTCTTTTCTTTATACACCAGAAAAGTCTATACATTTTAAATTTACGTATATGTAAAGCAGGGGCGGACTGACAACTCATGGGGCCCCCGGGCAATAGGGGATCATGGGGCCCCTGTGTCCTTGCCCAAACTCAAAAAAGCCTATGAAAAAGGTACCTGGGGCATCTCATGGGGCCCCCTACTGACCCCGGGCCCTCGGGCAGTGCCCGAGTTTCCAAATGGTCAGTCCGCCCCTGATGTAAAGATATCACAGTTCATCAAGACATAGGAAAACTGAGATTAAAGCTCATCTCAGAGCAAATATTAAGCCCTCTCTCACCTCTAACCCAGGGGGAAACCTGGAGATCAGCTTTAAATCGGTATAAAACCCACAAGGAAAAAACATTTCTTATATTGCAGCTTACCAATTGTTAGATGCAACGACTACATTCGTTTTCTTTTTTAGCTCTGATTCACACTGAATGTGACTGAAATCACACTACTTCACTTGTAACTTCCAGTATGTTTTCGGATGCTAGAATTTTCACACAAACCAATAAATATACACTTGTCTGGATTTTTGTATACCAAATAAATGTAGCGGAATACATTTTAGCCTTTATTAAAATTTAAATTTTTAAATTTTTTTATTGGGTATATATTTGTATAATAAACAAAACCCAGTGGTGATCAAATACCACCAAAAAAAGCTAATTTCATTTGGGTACAGTGTTGCATGACTGCGCAATTGCCAGTGCTATCAGCAGTGTCTCAGCTTTATCTCTTCCCTTTACAATTTCGTTATGCCTATTGGGGTTGGTGGAAGGTCTTGCCCACCCCCCAGGGCCCAACATACTCTGCTTAGTCTGTTATTATTCTATGCTTGAAAGGCTTTGATTTTGGAAAAAAACAGCAGTGCCATCTCTGATGTTTTTGGAAGGGGTTGATCCAGGGGCGCCCCTAGGGTTGGTGTCACCCGGTGCGATAACACTTGGTGACACCCCCTCCAACAATCCCCACAGAATGGATCTGATCTGCAGATTGAGCATAATGGATCAGACTCCGATCCATTATACTCCCCAATCCGCAGATCCGACCCATCCTGCGGGGATCGTTGGCTTTCTTTACAACTTACCTTCTCTTGGAGCGGGTCAGGTGTCACCCTGTATAGGTTGCATGCCGATGATCCCCACAGGATGGTTTGGATCTGCGGATTGAGCATAATGGATCGGAGTCTGATACATTATGCTCCATCCTGCAGGGATCGTTTGCTATCTTTACAACTTATCTTTTCATGGAGCTGGTCCGGTGTCACCCTGTGTAGGTTGCATGCCGATGATCCCTGCAGGATGGTTTGGATCTGCGGATTGAGCATAATGGATCAAAGTCCAATCCATTATGCTCCATCCTGCAGGGATCGTTGGTTTGCTTTACAACTTACCTTCTCTTGGAGCGGGTCCGGTGTCACCCCATATAGGTTGCATGCCGATGATCCCCACAGGATGGTTTGGATCTGTGGATTGAGCATAATGGATCAAAGTCCAATCCATTATGCTCCATCCTGCAGGGATCGTTGGTTTGCTTTACAACTTACCTTTTCGTGGAGTGGGTCCAGTGTCACCCGGTGCGGTCCGTACCCCCCGAACCTACCTCGGGACACCACTGGGTTGATCAATAAAACTATGCCGTTCTACAAAGCTACGTATTTGAGTAGGGGGTGTCCTAGCAAGTTCCAAAAGATATGGCAGCTCAGGTCGTTCACTAGTGCCCAAAGGGCTGCTTTTATCCATTTGTTTTTTTCACTGCCTCTCCTGAGTTGGCCTTTTACATCCACCTATCTTTTGGTCCAGTGTTTATATACCACCCTCAGTTTGCTGTGTGGCCCTGATACTCTGTACCAGATGGCAGCCTGGGTATATAAACTGGGACTGTAGCAGGGGCGGACTGACAACTCATGGGGCCCCCGGGCAATAGGGGATCATGGGGCCCCTGTGTCCTTACCCAAACTCAAAAAAGCTTATGAAAAAGGTACCAGGGGCATCTCATGGGGCCCCCTACTGACCTCGGGCAGTGCCCGAGTTTCCAAATGGTCACTCCGCCCCTGGACTGTAGTCATGCAGCAACCACAGCTTAAGGTGTTGCATATTAGGGTGGACAAGGTCAGTTACCTTTCTGGGGCTCCAACGTCATTCCTATACTGTGTCTCATGGGGATGTTGCCTGGCTTGGGGAGGGGTGACGTTTTGTACTGCCCATGGGCCTTGCACTTGATTGTGTTGTTGTATTCTTTTTTGGTTTTGTTGTTGTTTTATCTGTACAAAAAGGCTGGTTGGGGTATGTGGGTTTGTCTTTTTACATTTTTGTTGTTGTTTTTATGGCTGTTGTAAGGTTTTTACTCTTGAAAATAATAAAAAGAAATTTACAACAACAAAAGTAGCACAGTGCTGAATAGCAAAAATGTCCTTGTCATGAAGGGGGTAAAACCTTTCGGCAGCCAAATGGTTAAATACAAACACAATAAATAATGATAAAAAAATTAGTAGTAATAATAATAAAAAAGACATAGATTACATAAGTTGAATATGTCCTTTTATACATACACAACATCTTCTGCTGACAGAGCCTTCTGTTAGAGCTGCGATCATTTTAGAAGAAATGTATTTTTGCCTTCAGAGAAATTATATGTTTGTAAATTGCGGAGAAGATATAATCATAAGACGCACGGCGTCAGGGGCACAAAATAGGCAGTTTGTGAGCAGCAATGTTCATGAGTGTTTTCCTTCTTCGGACAGGAAATACCACCAAATACAAACATGCTATTTGCAGAAATAACTGAACGGGATTAAACTCGGCCATCTTTGACCTTCTGCCTTGAATTTTGGCCGATTTTGGCTTTTTGTTTTGCTCTACCGGTCAAGAATACATGTGATTCTGGCTTTGCACCAATAGTGCTCATTGTCAGTCATTGCTGCTTTTACATGTGTCCTATGGTTAATTGAGCAGCTGTAGTCCTAGCCTGAACCAGCTACATTGCCGTATCAGTCCTCATGCACACGGGTCGTCTTAATAACACTAGTAACATTAGCTGTGTAAAGTCATGTTAAAATAGTGAGTTTTTCAGAGTTTTTGCATTAGCGTTTACCGGCGTTTTCCCACGTTTGCTTTTTTTTTAGCTCTTTTTTTTTTTTTAACACAAATAAAAAAAGTCCAAAAATGCTGGTTTGCAGCGTTTTACCGTGTTTTGCTGCATTTTTAAGCGTTAGAGTTTTTACAGCTGAAAACTCCTCTAGAAACCCACTAGTCCTGGGTTTTTTTTCCAGCCAAAAAACCTTAACCATTTCAATACCGGGCAATTTTACACCTTCCTGCCCAGGCCAGTTTTCAGGTTTCAGCGCTCTCACACTTTGAATGACAATTGCGCGGTCATACAACATTGTACCCAAACTAAAATTTTAGCATTTTCTTCACACAACTAGAGCTTTCTTTTGGTGGTATTTAATCACCGCTGGGGTTTTTATTTGTTTGCTAAATTAACAAAAAAAGACCAAAAATTTAGAAAAAAAAACACGTTTTTCTTTGTTTCTGTTATAAAAGTTTACAAATAAATAATTGTTCTTCATAAATTTAGGTCGAGATGTATTCTGCTACATGTCTTTGGTGAAAATAACCCAAATTAGGATGTATTTTTTAGTTTGTAGGAAAGTTACAGCGTTCACAAACTATGGGATATATCGGAAAATTGATCAAACCTGAAGTACTGACAGCCAATCTAATTTCTTGAGGTCCAAGAATGTCAGAACAGTACAGATATCCCCCAAATGACCCCTTTTTGCAGAGTAGACAGTCCGACGTACTTCATAAGAGGAATGGCGAGTTTTTTGAAGTTGTATTTTTTTTTGTCATAATTTTTCGGAAAATGAAAAAATGAAAAATATTATTTTCACAATTTTTTTTTTTTACATACTGTCACCAGTGCAATACAGCATTACCATATAACTGGCATGGAGGTGAACAGGGACACTGACTGGTGACAGTATGAAAAAAAAATATATATATTTTTTTTTTTTTATTACATTTTTTTTTTTTTTTATTAAGATTTTTTTTTCTTATTTTACTATGACCAAAGTAGTACAATGTTACCATAGTAACATTGTACTACTTTGGGGAAGTGATCAGTATATTTTTTTTTACACAATTTGCTTATAGCAAAGAATTACTTTGCTATAAGCAAGCATTTACCTGAATGAAATCAATTCATTCGGTTTTTTTTTTTTTTTTGGTTTTTGTTTTGTGCTTAGCTGTGATTTGGTCACAGCTAATCACATGACATGTGCATGTGATTATCTGTGACCATTCACAGCTAGGCACTAGTATACAATGGATGGCATGAATGAAGCCATCCATTGTATACAACTGTCATGAGACCTGCTGTGATTGGTCACAGCAGGTCACATGGTACTAGCCAGGGGGGCCGGTACTCAGATCTGTCATCTGTACCTCGGACACGGCCGGTGTCAGATTGGGGCTCTGCAACCGCGCGAACTGCGCATGTGCGGGAGCACGCCAAATGGCGGGCTCCCGGAAAGCTAAAGCGCTTTTGCAGCCGCCAAACGGCCATTGGCCGGGCGGCTAATGGTTAATTACAGTCTATGTGTGTATGGACACATAGGATAACATGCCGCGGGGTTTACTAGCTGTAGAAAAAAATATATCAAAGGCCAAAAACAGCCGCTGTAAAAATGTCCTGTGTGCATGAGAACTTATGGTTACCAGCACCCAACTGGGTTGTGATTTCTATTACTTGTGTAACAGCACCCAATTACACCTGTTGGCATTTTTTGTTCAATATATTTTAAACATGTTGAAAAAGTGAACACCACGAGATGACCTATTACCTATTCACATGACTGTGTACAGTATGTATGTGGAGAGAGAGAGAGGTGATCATAGTTGCCAACATTTCAAAAATGTTTTACATGGAGTCGGCGGCATGACGTCAGCAAATGGGCTCCCTCCTGACGCGTTTTGTGCACACACATGTTCTCAAAGGGACTTGCCTCCTCCTGAAGTAATAATATTCCTCCTCTTCAATAGCCTGCAGGCGCGCACTTTATCAGGCGCCATTTTCTTGTAGATCACTATGTCTTATCTATATGAAACTAGTTCATATGAATTAGGACGCCATTTGGGGGTATTTATGCACCAAATGGCTAAATCAATTGCAAAGTGGCCCAAAGCAAACAACAAAATGATACTTAAATAAAACAATATAAGTCAATATTAGAAAGAAAAATAGGGGATAGATAATTCAAATCACCCCAAAAAATAAATAAATACTAATAAATGTGAAAAGAAAAAAGGGGGGGAAAGCAGGCTATTTAAGGAGTATTCTAAAAAACATATCAATGCATAATAAATAAATATATCTTTAAATAAAAATAAATTAACCACTTGGCGCCGCCTCCTCCCAGCCCTTTAAGGGTTCCAGAAGCCGGGAGGCGGGGCAGGGTTTTAGGGTCATGATTTGCTGTCACAGCGGTTACATGATCGGGAAAGGTCCCGATCGAAAGAGATCAGGACCTTTCAGTGAGTGCCAACCGTATGTGCTGGATGCGCGCCCTCTCAGCACATATATATATATATATATATATATATATATATATATATATATATATATATATATAATTATTTTTTTTTTAACAGAACGCAAATGTGCTGCCACTCGGCGTCTAGGCCCAGATGCCGGGAGGCCGCACATTTGTGTTCGGCCAGCGTCAAGAGGTTACAATAGCTAGAACATACCCAGGAGGCAAACATGGAAACAAATCGCATATCAGCCATATGGATATGTCCAGAACTTTCATATAAATGAATAAAAACATGTACAAACAGTAATGTTGCAACAAACATGAATAACTGGAGTGAAAAACACCAATATGTATACCAATACATTAACTGTTTTCAATAAAACAATATCTATATCAATATATAACCCTAGAGGGGGCAAAGTCTGCATTTCATAAATCCACTTGGTTTCCAAGCATAGTTACTGCCCTACATTTGTTGTTTCCCCTCCAATGGGGGCAGATAAAATCGATCCCTGCAAATTTTATAATAGATTTTTATGATGGCACTCCCTAAACTGCTTAGAAACCGAATGTTCCTTAAATCCCTTTTTAATATTATAAAGGTGTTCCATAAGACAATCGCTTAACCTCCTAGTGGTTCTCCCGATATACTGTTTCTTACAAGGACATTCCAGGAGATATACCACAAATCTACTATTACAGGTAATTAGAGAGTTTATCATATACTTTTTCCCAGTGGAATGAGACATAAAAGAATCTAACCTCTTCTTCTGAATACCATCACAATTGCAAATCACGCATTTATTGCAAGGAAAGAAACCTTTCAGGTGAGAAAATAATGAGATTTCATTCGGTGGATCCACTATATTGGAGGCTATTTTATTTCTCAGAGAGGGTGCCTTACGAAAGATAACCTCTGGATTATCAGGTAAAATTCCTGCCAGAACTGGATCATTTTTAAGGATACCCAATATTTTCAAGAAAAATTGAACTATTTATTTGTGTTTGATGGAAAAATTGGTGATAGAGGTACAAACTTTATCAGACCTCTTCCTATTTTTAACAGTCAGCAAAGATTGTCTGTCCACATCGGATGCATCCCTAATAGCCAGATCTAGGGAGGCTTTACTGTATCCTCTCTCGAGAAATCTAGTTTGAAGAACCCCCACCTGAGAACAACAATCATTTAAGTTATCACAATTTCTTTGTATTCTAAAAAATTGGCCCTTAGGTATATTCCTACGCCAAAGAGGGTGATGACAACTATCTATAGCATTGGTCTCCAAACTGCGGCCTGGGGGGCCAGATACGTCCCTTTGCTTGCTATTATCTGGCCCTTGGGGCATCAATTCCCCCACTGTGAACAACAGTGGGGTATAGTTCCTGCCACTGACAATAGGGCACTATTCCTCCCACTGACATCAATGATGTTGCACTATTCCTACTATTCACACCAATTATGGGGCACTATTCCTCCCATTAATACCAAAGACGGGGCACTATTACTCCCCCTAATACTAATCATGGGGCATTGTTTACTCCCAAGTCAGGATATTTTCTACTCCCACTGACTACAGTCCTGCTCCCCTAAAGTCTGAAGGACCGTAAACTGGCCCTTTGTTTAGAAAGTTTGGAGACCCCTGACCTATAGGAATGTAACTGTTCCTATCAGTGGACTTAAAGAAAGATTTTGTGACAATCCTTGTACCGTCATTAACTAAAGATAAGTCGACAAAATTGACCTCCCTGTGACTGTATGTGTAAGACAAATGGATATTTAGATTATTATTATTTAGAGTAACAAAAATGTTATTCAATGCTTTCTAGCTCCCATGCCATAGAAGGAAGACTTCATCAATGTACTGCCGGTAGAAACACATTTCAGGTCACTCTCTCGAATAGATGATATCTTCTTCCCATCTTGCCATGAAAAAATTTGCCAAACTAGGAGCAAACTTGGCTCCCATGGCTACACCCCTAGTTTGCTGATAAAACAACTTCTCAAACTAAAAATAATTATGATTCATGGCAAATTCCAAGAGCTCTAATATAAACATTTTCTGATGATCAGGAATATCCTCAGACTCACTTAGATAGTAATCAACACCTTCCATTCCATCAGCATGCCCTATATTGCTATATAGGGAAGCTACATCTGCTGTCACTAAAAAAGTTGAATGATCAACTACAATATTTTTAACATCATTCAGAATTTGCTTAGTACCTCTCAGGAAAGAGGGAGTTTTAAGAACCAAGGACTGGAGGAAAAAATCTATGTATTCACCTACTCAAAAGCAGAGGGAACCAATACCACTTACTATTGTTCTCCTGGGGGGATGTAATTGGTCCTTATGAATTTTAGGGAGACAGTATAAAATAGGTAAACAAGGTGCTGAAGGGCACATAAACTCTTTCTCCTTTTTAGAAATTATATTGTTCTTATAACCTCTTTTTATGATCCTTCTCAGGTCTTGTTTGTAGCCTACCACCAGGTTCGTATGCAGCTCAAAATGGGTATCTTTATCATCTAAAATTCTATTATTATTATACAGTATTTATATAGCGCCAAAGGGTTTGCTCAGCGCTGCACAATAGCAAGGGGGACAGAACATGAGACAAGACAGTAACAATACAATACATGAGGGGTTCAAGGGCCCTGCTCTTTCGAGCTTATAATCTAGGAGGGAGGAGATAGTGGTAGCCTACTCTTTTGAACTACCTTAATATAAACGTGTAACTAAAAATCATGTCTCTTACATTATTTTTTAGACTGAAATATGTCTGAATCCAGGATGTCAGAGGTGTCGGAAGCAGGGGCAGACTGACCATTTGGAAACTGCCTGAGGGCCCAGGGTCAGTAGGGGGCCCCATGAGATGCCCCTGGTACCTTTTTCATAGGCTTTTTTGAGTTTGGGCAAGGACACAGGGTCCCCATGATCCTCAATTGCCCGGGGGCACCATGAGTTGTCAGTCCGCCCCTGGTCGGAAGGCTTGTAAGGTCAGGGCAACCATTGGGGTAACGCTACATATATAGATAGATTGTAAGTTCTAACGAGCAGGGCCCTCTGTTTCCTCTTGTACCAAACTGTATTGTAACTGTAATGTCTTCCTTAATTTTGTAAAGCGCTATATAAATCTGGATGGATGGATAAATAGATAGATGGATAGAAACACTTCTGAGTTGTCTTAAAAAAAAAAAAAAAGACCATATAAATAGATATTAGTAAGTGAAATTGATTACGTTCATAATTTAAAATGGATTTCATTTTGAGGTTAGTTGATGTTCAAATTCAGAGAACAATTGCAAGGACTAAAATCACTAGGGACCAATCATCCAAATCCCAGTATCATGCCTCAATGGGAATGAGGGAAAGGCCATGTCAGCTACAAGATGTCCTCACGATGGTCGGGAACAACATGCTGGGAAGAGCTGCAAGATGCGCACTCTGTTTTCAGTCTGGAATATGATTAACATTCTATGCCAGCTTCTGTGGTTTCAGTAATTTACTAATTAAATTGCAGTTTTGACACATGCCTGCTGGAAAGCCAGCCGGAAAATGTACGTACAGCATGAGAATTAATACTCCCGGCCTTCTACTGGTTACTATACTGAAACAGACTTTATTACAACATCTAACGACAACGTTGCATATTGTTAAAGAGGACCTGTCAAGACAGCAAAATGCAAACTGTCACTGAGTCACTGACCTGGAACACACTGTATGACAGTCCCAATATTTCAATGCCTGTAAGTATATTCCAGATCAGTTGCTCACAAGTAGGAAGGGTCAGCATGGTGACCTTGAAACCTGCATCATATAAAATCATCAGCAACAGTAGCACCCATATTTCTACTCTAACAGTCTCCATTCAAGAGTTTGGCACACTTTAAAACAAGGTGCACTTATCCTTCCTTCCCCCTTCCCCTGACCTAAATTAACTCACCCTCAGCCAGAACCCCCAGCTAAGTCCCTGGAAACATTTCTAGTACCTTTTCAGGAATGGATACTTTTGTGTGTACTTCATAGAGAGATGTCTATGTTCAGCTAGGTTACATTGTCCATCACTTGGCTACAAGCAGGTATTAGCTGTTCTAGTTGAGAATCAACTGTCTTTTTCTCCATTGCCACCAGCAACAATGAGCTGGAAAGATGCCTAGCACTTTCAGGTTTCTCCATTAGCTCCAAGTTACAGAGCTCTGAGCTACTGCTTCACAGACGCTAGTATATAAATGTAGCACTACCCTCATAAGGGCCACTGGATTTGTTTGGCTCCCCCTATGCTCTGCACATGCAGGCAACACACATTTTCCAAACTTGTACCTTCAGAGTTAGTAAACAGTCCATGAGCTTGGGGTTTTTTTTTTTATTAAGGGGTCAAACTTGGATAGGGTAAAGGGGTTATGGGATGCCCAATTTGATTGAAGAAATAGCAGAATGAGCACACTTCCTGCTCTAGCACACAAGTCTTGCAGGCTGTCCTTCCCCGGTGGACAGCAGGGAAGTGGAGCTCCCTCTTTCAGCTTCTCAGATTCCAGCCTCCTCTAGGGCTCCCTCTCAGGTTGCACAGCAAAACCTCACAGCAAACCATCTTCCACCCGACTCTCCTGCTAGAATGACTCTCAAATTTATGGGCTAGTCTACTACACTACCAGGGCCTCTTAGCCTGAGATTGGTAAGACTCCCATGAATATGCAGAATTAAGCCTCCACCCTTCTGCCTACTGACTTCTGGAAGCTTCCATGGACCTCCAGAACCAGGTGGAGGTGATAGAGTCCCAACCTGCTGAATCATTCAGCCTGACCTCACATTGAACTCACAAAAATTCAGGCTCACTCACTACCACGAGACAAAAATAAATATACAGTTGTGTTCACAATACAATAGAAGTGTGTTGAAAAAAGTGAATAAAGCTCAGAATTCTTCTAATAGCTTTTATTTTCATACACACAAATGCATTGGGAACACTACACATTCTATTCCAAATCAAAACATGAAGAAAAATATATCAAATTTGTGTTGTTCCTCTAAAATAATTGAAGAAAAGTGAATTAGTTCAAAAAAATAGCAGTGTTTGTATTCTTCTTTACAAACTCAAACATTCACTATATAAACTGAAAAATGTTTGAAGATTTTGCTTTCCTTTTGAATCACTTAATGAATATTTGGTTGTAGTCGCTCTGTTTCTGAGAACTGCTGTACATCTGTGTTGCATGGAGTCACCCAACTTCTGGCCCCTGTGATCAGGTATTCCAGCCCAGGATGATTGGACTACATTCCACAGTTCTTCTCTATTTCTTGGTTTTGCCTCAAACTGCATTTTTTTTATGTCACCCCACAAGTTTTCTATTGGATTAAGATCCGGGGATTGGGCTGGCCACTCCATAACGTCAATCTTGTTGGTCTGGAACCAAGATGTAGCATGTTTACTGGTGTGTTTGGGGTCGTTGTCTTGTTGGAACACCCATTTCAAGGGCATTTCCTCTTCAGCATAAGGCAGCATGACCTCTTCAAGTATTCTGATGTATTCAAACTGATCCATGATCCCTGGTATGCGATAAATAGGCCCAACACTGTAGTATGAGAAACATCCCCATATCATGATGCTTGCACCACCATGCTTCACTGTCTTCACAGTGTACTGTGGCTTGAATTCAGTGTTTGGGGGTCGTCTGACAAACTGTCTCCAGCCACTAGACCCAAAAAGAACAATCTTACTTTCATCAGTCCACAAAATGTTGCGCCATTTCTCTTTAGGCCAGTCAATGTGCTCTTTGGCAAATTGTAACCTCTTCAGCACGTCTTTTTTTCAACAGTGGGACTTTGCGGGGACTTCTTGCAAATAGCTTGGCTTCACATAGGCGTCTTCTAATTGTAACAGTACTCACAGGGAACTTTACACCTTCTTTCATCTTCCTGGAGCTGATTGTTGGCTGAGTCCTTGCCATTTTGGCTATTCTTCTATCCATTCGAATGGTAGTTTTTCGCTTTCTTCCACGTCTTTCAGGTTTTGGTTGCCATTTTAAAGCATTTGCGATAATTTTAGCTGAGCAGCCTATCATTTTCTGCACTTCTTTATATGTTTTCCCCTCTCCAATCAACTTTTTAATCAAGGTACGCTGTTCTTCTGAACAATGTCTGGAACGACATATTTTCCTCAGAATTTCAGAGAGAAATGCACTGTAACCAGCATGTACAACATTTGCTGCCTTCCTTCCTGAAATAAGGGCAATAATTGCCACCTGTTTTTCAAAGAATGAATGACCTCACTAATAGAACTCCACACTGCTATTATTTTGAACATGCCCCTTTCAATTAGTGATTCAATTACACAGAATCAGCAGCATGCATGTCATGACTGTTGGGTCTGTTGGATTTCTATTACTCTACTATACCTGCTAGTAAATTATTTGCCATGTAGAATTATCATTTCTACCAAAAACAGTCATTGATCAGGTTAGTGATGTCTGACTGCTATTATTTTGAACACAACTGTGCCTTACACTAGCATCACCTAGTGGGTGCTACATAAACATTTTCCATGCAAAGTTGGCGAGCAACCACCTACCTCTGCCTGGCCAGTTTACCTTGTGGTATGTCCAGAGACAGGAGACACATGGCAACATCATTCCCTGACTCGCTGCACCACCAGCAACACGCTTGCTTCCCTGTTTGTCAGAGTTTTTGTCTCCCAGTGAAACAAGCGAAGCTTTTGCAAGGGATGATGCCTTTTCCTCAACGGACACTTGCTGGCTCTCCCATTCGCACCAGAATTTCACCTTTAAATGTGTCATAATTGAGGCCCATCAACCGGTAGGTTACCTAAAACATTGCCAGCAAAAAAATAGGTAATAATTCAGACCAGCAATCTTTGAGTCATGCTGCCCGCACAACAGCCGTTTCATAAGTAGTGAGACTTTTACATCTTCAGTAAATAACATTGGTTGCAAAATGTCAGTTGGTTTAATTTCCCCCACATTGCTATAGGAAACATATGTGTATAAAGTGCAGGGCTAAATCATATAATAAAATATCCAAGAGTTTACGTATAAGTGCAAACAAAGCATAAACATCGGTGAAACAATAAATTAATAAAGTCCATACCAGAGGCCGACTGACAACTCATGGGGCCCCCGGGCAATAGGGGATCATGGGGCCCCTGTGTCCTTGCCCAAACTCAAAAAAGCCTATGAAAAAGGTACCGGGGCATCTCATGGGGCCCCCTACTGACCCCGGGCTCTCGGGCAGTGCCTGAGTTTCCAAATGGTCAGTCCACCCCTGGTCGATACAGTGTAAAATAGAAGTGTTGGTGTAAATCACAAAAAAAGTGACAAAATAGAAGGAAAGCTCACCAAATGGAGCCCAAAAGAACGTTTATAGTGTAATATTTATTAAAAGGCAAAATAAAAACTTTCTACATGGAAACGGTGTATACATGTGTGAATACACATACCAAAATGGCCGCTGCTCCGGATCACGGAAATGCGCTTTCCTTCTAGGAGAATCTCTGGCTAAGGATTGTGAATATTGCATCTGATTGACCTTCGGTCATTGCTACTATACCAGTAGCATTCTGGTGAGTGCATACTGGTGGTGGAGTGTTCACTAGATCCCTTGGCACAGTTTTGGAGTTGGACACACTGCTGTTTTCTGTCTTGCAGTACCACTGACACATATATGGACTATATTTTGACACAATTTTGTAATTTACACTAGCACTTATATTTTACACTGTACACTGGTGGCCAAAATTGTGGATACACCTTCTGATTTTGTCAGTTTTGGTTGATATCTTTACTTCCTTGTCTTTTCCTTCTATCCTCGCCGCTGGCTATCCCCGCTTCAGTCGATCCTGAATACGGCTGCCAGACTCATTCACCTTTCCAACCGCTCCGTTTCCGCCACCCCCCTCTGCCAATCCCTCCACTGGCTTCCGATTGCGCAACGGATCATATTCAAAATCCTAACACTGACGTACAAAGCTGTCCACCATACTGCCCCGTACTACATCACTGACCTAATATCCAAGTACCACCCAACACGCACACTCCGCTCCTCACAAGACCTCCTTCTCTCTAGTTCCCTGGTCTCCTCCTCCCATGCCCGCCTCCCAGGACTTCTCCAGGGTGTCACCCATCCTCTGGAACTCCCTGCCCCAACCCATCAGTTTATCACCTACTCTCCTCTCCTTTAGGCGCACCCTGAAAACCCACCTCTTCAGGGAAGCCTACCCTACCCCCTGCTAACTTGCCGACCTCCTCCACTCTTCCTACCACTCCATCCCCCACAGCTATCTCCTCCTGTGCCACCATCCCCTCCCTCCTAGATTGTAAGCTCGAAAGAGCAGGGCCCTCGATCCCCTCATGTTTTGCATTGTATTGGTGTTATTCTGTCACATGTTCTGTCCCCCTTTGTAATGTACAGCGCTGAGCGAACCATTGGCGCTTTATAAATACTGTATAATAATAATAATAGACATAAACTATTCTATGCAAATGGTAAACAAAATATTTTTGACAACATATGAGTGTTAATTTGAGTTATTTTGAGCAGATTTACTGAAAATTATCGACAAAGCTAGCTGGTGAAAAGATGAGGACATTTTGGCAATTTTTGTGTTGTATATTTTTGTGTATATGTTATAGTATTTGGTCAGAATAAAGCATTATATTGCATAACAGATATTCTAGTTGCAATGCCTGCAAGTTTATATGGAGATTAGGAAACTATTTTCCATTTTATGTATTATTTTTTTTTCATTATATTAGAATAATTAAATAAATGTAAATAATATTGTGCTGTTTTAACCTAAAATGTACTTAAATAACTATATTTGTAGAAATTAATGATACCATCAATTAAAAGGTCAGACTGGTCACCAAAGAAAAGAACAACAGCAATAACATTAAGAAATGAAGGTTATATATTTTTCACGAAATTGCCAGGAAAATGGGTCAAGGAGTTTCTGCATCCGGAGTGCAGAAGCTGTGTGCACGATTTACGAACACCAAAAGTATCGAACCACAGCAAGGCAGAGAAAGGAAAAAAGCTACAACATCCAAAACTGACAGAAGAATTGCAAGACTTGCTTTGCAGAATAGAAAATCCTCTGACAAGGATATCAACAAGGTGTTTTCAGATGGAGGACTGTCAGTGTCTGACCGAACATTAAGAAGTCGACTTGCTGCTGCTGGATTAAAAGCTTGAATACCAAGCAAAAAAACATATTTGAACTGCCAACAAAGAAAGAAAAGAGTCGAATGGGCCAAGGAACATCAAAATTGGACAACAGAAGATTGGAAAAAAATTATTTGGAGTGATGAAAGATGAATTTCTATTTTCGGAAGCGATGGTGTTCGATACGTGCGTAAAAGGTCAGGTGAATGCCTTCCTGAGTGCATGACCGCAACAATGAAACGCCCTCAAAGTGTCATGATATGGAGCTGCATGTCTCGGTATGGTGTTGGACGAATGCAGGTTATTGATGGCATTATTAATGCAGAGCGATACATCAAAGAGTTCCTGGAACCAAAGTTGATCCCATCAATAAGCGACTTGGAGGACAAAGGCACAGAATTTACTTTTTCAACAGGATGGAGCTCCATGCCATACAGCTCGTAAATGGTTCAATGACAAGAAAATTCCTCTGCTTCCCTGGCCTGGAAATAGCCCTGACTTGAATCCCATAGAAAATCTGTGACCAAGAATCCAAGCAAGGACTCATTGAGGCTAAAATCAATTCCTGGCATCATTTGATCACAGAAGAGGATGTCAAAAGACTTGTAGAGTCAATGCCTAGAAGGTGTCAGGCAGTAGTTAAGGCCAAAGGCTATCATTTAAAACACATTGTGAAAATCTGAAATGATCATTTTTATGCTAAATAATAGTTAAGATGCATTATGATATATTTCCAGCCAAAATTGAACTTATTTAAAGATTTTTTTTGTTAAGGTATCCATTTACTATATTAAATTTTACTTGTGATATGAAATTTTTAGAGATTTTTATATAAAAAGTACTTTAAACTGAAAGTTTGTAAAAATGTAAGGTATAGCCATAATTTTGGCCACCAGTGTATGGACTTTATTAACTGTTTCACCAATGTTTATGCTTTGTTTATGCTTGGATGTTTTACTATATGATTTAGTGCTGCACTTTATACACGTTACTGTGAGATTTATTGTCATTGTCTGTCGCTTGTGCTAGCAGCTTTTTGTTATACACAGAGCTCGCTATTTATTATCTCGATATTTGTGCGATGGCAACAGCTCTCACCTCCTGCGCTTGTAGAGGCATTGGCTCCCACAGGCCACTAAGGTCTGACTTGCCACTCTCTGTTGCTGGGGGTCTGTGACAGACTCCCAGATTGGTGGATTTTGTTTGGGCACAAGTAAGGCTTGCCCAGGTTTTGAAATCCCCTCCAGTCACGGAATTCTGCCTTTCATTTCATCAATGTCCTTTTTGGAGAGCCCCATACTTCAAACACACCGTGGGAAGATGCCACTATCGGGAATTAGGCACTCAGGTGGTAGGAGTTTTTGGCTTAGAATGGGTTAGGGAAGGGGTGCAGAATTTTTGTCTTAGAGACCCCTGATGTCTCGTTAAAGAGAACCTGTCACACAACCTGCTATCACAGCTATCACATAGGGGGTTTGCCAGGTTGCTATAGCAATAAAATGAAGGTAAAAAAAAGTGTAAAAAACTATAGTGACACCTAAGCATGCAAAAGCTCCCACAGAAAAATCTAAAGACCCCCCCCCCTCCCCCCTTGCCCACACAGACACACAAATGTAAATGCGTGAGGGCGCCTATGTATGAAAATGACAGTTGCATTGCACATGTTGTATATCATATCTCGAGGCCTTTTGTGGGCGGTTCTGTTGTCCCGGTTTGTTCAGCCCCCAGCTTTATGAGGCAACATTTCTAAAGCATTTCAACCAATTATCCATTCTGCATTTTCATATACTGTAAGTATATCTACAGAGTACAAGGTATTATATGTTGTTACAGATATGAGATATGTTCCAAACAAATATGTTTATAGATGTCATCCATATGCAGAGCTCTTCTCTTTTCCCTGAGGAAGGAGGGAATCACTCTGAAACGCGTTGGAATAATTCAATTAGTATCTCTGCAGCTTTGTAACCTCTATAATGATACCAATTTGTATATTTTATGACCAGTCAAACACAGTCATACTGGGTATCCTTATCATGTAATTTCATTTTTTGATTGTGATACTTTATTATGACTCTGTAGGATGTATTGTTTTGTATGTCTTATTGTTTTATCCTTTTTTGACAAATAAAATGTTTATTTTTTTAATACTTCTAGTACCTTCTAAGCCCTTAAAGTCCCAGTGTCCGGGGGTCTCTCCTTTTTCCAATTATATCATAATGTGAGAGTAACAATTCTAGGTCCAATGTTTATGGATATCTCTGTAATAATGGCCTATAGGGAGTTTCAAGAATCCACTATGAACAATATGGGAAACTGAAGTTTTTCAGAATTTCACAGGTGCTTGCAATTTGGACAGGTTTGGTATCTGTTCACAAGTTCGTCTTTTACCCCTGGTTCACATATATGTGGACAGGCAGGCTGCGTTTTTGAATGGACTCCCGTGCCCCGTGACAAGCAGGGAAGAAGCCCCTGCACTTCTTTTGAAAACGCAGCCCGCATGAGAACCTCTGTTCGTGGTACAGTTGCGTTTTCCAGTGTGGGCAGCGTGCCATTTGAACTAATGGAACCCGCCCGCGGGTCCGCATTCCTCTGTGCGGGTGGTGCGGCTGCACAGATTTTCATGCGGATCCGCAGTGGCACCACCCGCACAGATGCAAACCTAACCTTAGATTTAAAAAAAAAAAAGAGTTCTATTTTGTTTGTGTGCGATAATTAACTTTAAATAGGCATTTGATAGGCCATTGCACTAATATTATGTGGCATAAAAAATTGCAACCACCATTTTATTCTACAGGGCTTTTGCTTATAGAAGATATATAATATATTTGAAGGTTTTAACTAATCTGCAGGCAGAACATGTGCATTTTAACATGTGTTTAGAAAAAAAATAGGACTTTGGCAGAAAAAGGGTCTCTAATAAGTATTTATAAATTCCGCTTTAAGTTAGATATCCATTTCATTGCGAGTCATTATTGTAGTATGATTGTGCTGCTCTATAAACCTCCATCATTTGTGGACAGCAGACAGCCCGCCGTACAGTTTAACGAGCCTTGCACTTTTGTCATTGAAGAAATGACAGCTAATTTGCAAAACTGCTTTATTGTCTTCACTTAAACAACATTCATAATGACAATTGTGTGACAATAACTCCGCTGCACTAAAACACGCTTATTATCACCCTCTAAATTATCGTGGGAGAATGAGCTTAAGTAGGAGTTGGCGTATTCATGCTGACATTTTAATCTCTGGGGTGAAATGATTCATTTAACATTATTTGGTGGGAAGAATGATTAAAACGAGGATATTTTTTTAAGGGTCAGCAAGTCTTTTTTTTTTTTTTTTTTTTTTTTTCTTGGGAAAACAGGCATATTTCTCGAGAAAAGTAGAAACTGATTCAGCATTTTCATGAACTTTTGCAGATAAAAGCAAACAATAGTTTTTCCAATTTAAATTACTAAATGGCAAATTCCTAGGTAAAAGATTTGTTTCTGCATGTCGCATGCTAGTACCTTTTTGATTGAAACTTTCCTGTGTGTGTCTTTCTGAAACTAGTTTCACTTTACTAGGTTCAGTCTTCAGAGAGAAGACCTGCCAACTGTCTTCCTCTTGTACAAGGGGCATGCCAACAAGAGAGAATACTCTCATTGGACAGGGGGATGACAATTGATGGCTCTTAGAGAGGCATATTATTGTTCTTACAGGTACTTATATAGCGCCATCAATTTACGCATACTGTACATATATATATTATACATTCACATCAGTCCCTAACCCTCAAGGGGTGTACAATCTAAGGTCCCTAACTTACATTCATACATACACATACTAGGGACAATTTAGACAGGAGCCAGTTAACCTACCAGCATGTGTGGATGGAGGCTAGGATACCTAAGGGAAGCCCACGCAGGGACAGGGAGAACATGCAAACTCCAGGCAGGTGGTGCTGTGGTTGGGATTTGAACTGATTACCCTAGTGCTGCCAGGTGGAAGTGCTAACCATTCCGCTACTGTGCTGCCCCGTACATAGGTGGGCTTTATGCCTTTACCAGTCAGTGCAGCTACATTTCTGTTGAGTTCCCATGAGTTCTGCACACCTGCTGTACCCCTTATGAGGGTTTCCCACCATCCCTGCTGTTCTGTTGGCTCCAATCTAAGCATTGATAGTGTGATCTCTGTAACTTACAGTTGTGATGAGATAGCGATAACGTCAACCTCTGATGGACACCACAGTCGGTGACTCAATGAGAATGACATCTTGTGAAGTTTATTCCATAAACTGAGTTTTCTATCCATTTACATATGGATATTTCCAAGCCTGTAGATTTTACCTTACACATTAGCCGTGTGTGGGGAACTGTGTCAAACGCTTTTGCAAAATCCAAGTATACCACGTCCACCGCCACCCCTCTGTCCAAGTATACCACGTCCACCGCCACCCCTCTGTCCAAGTATACCACATCCACAGCCACCCCTCTGTCCAAGTATACCACGTCCGCCGCCACCCCTCTGTCCAAGTATACCACGTCCACCGCCACCCCTCTGTCCAAGTATACCACGTCCACCGCCACCCCTCTGTCCAAGTATACCACATCCACAGCCACCCCTCTGTCCAAGTATACCACGTCCACAGCCACCCCTCTGTCCAAGGTTTTGCTCACCTCCTCATAAAAAGAAATCAGATTTGTTTGACAACTTCTGTCTTTCATGAATCCATGCTGTCTGTTGCTTAAAATATTTTTTTCCAGCAAGAACTCATGTATGTGGTCTTTTATTAAACTCTCCAGTATCTTCCCAACTATAGAAGAAATAATCCCTTTACTTTATGCACTGAAACCCTTAGACCCAGTCTGTCCAGACAGTATAGTCAATGATGACTTGGCACCATCCACAGACAACTTAACTCTTAAATAATACATAGAAGATGAATCCAATGCAATTTTAGTTCAGATAATTGCAATACAGAGGATGTTTTTTTTTTTTTTCATTCTTTTGAAGCGTAAGTAGACAATACCTTTCCTAAGCCTACGTCCCTGTGAAGCACTGACATTGACTGAGGGAATATGGAATAAATGGGAAGGGTCCAGCTAAGACTAAACTAACTAGCGCTAAACAGGAGAATTGACAAATAAGTCTTGGATGGTGGATAACGGAATCTGATACCATTCTTCATGCAAAAATCGTTCAAATTCTCGCAGAGATGCCAGAGGCAAAAACAAGCCCAAACCTTGTTCTCTAAAATTGACCATAGTAGTGCTATGATATTGAGGTCCGGACACTGTGGCTCCCAGGTAAGTTGCATGACTTTGTCTGCATGCTCGTTAAACAATGATTTGACGACACCAGCTGTGTGAATCTGAGCATTATCGTCTTGGTAAATGGCGCTGTCTTCTGGGAAACACTGTCTGCACCATGGGGTGCACATGGTCAGCCGGAATTTATACATAGTCACTGGCAGTGACTTTACCTTTCAAGGTGATGATGGGACCTTCAGAATACCAAGATATGGCTGGCCAAACCATGGTTGTGCTGCCACCATTTGTTACCTTTGGCACAACACAGTCCTGGTCGTAAGCTTGGGACAATGTTCGCAACGCGTAAACACGACCGGTGGTTGGGAACAGTGTGAAGCTCGATTCATTGGGCGATATTACAGTCTTCCATTGATCGACAGTCCATGATTTATGGGTGCTGCACCACTCTCTCCTCTTGTGAGAATTAATATCGGTCACTAGTGGTTTGGCAGTTGCAGCTCGTCCGTGAATGTTTTGCTTATGGAGTTCCCTCTTCACAGTTTTTATGAACACGTGCTTTGGAAGACTGAGCTCTGCAATCTCTTTTGCAGCAGTTGTTTTTTTATTCTGGGTCACAATCCTGCGCAATGTCCTTTTGTCTGTTTCTGTCAGTTGACCATGTCAACTGCACTTATCCTTGTCAGACGACATTTTCCTGAAAAACTGTATATGCCGCCATAACCTTGATACTGAACCTCGTGACACGGCAATTAAATTGGAAACTTCAGTCACAGAGGCACCAGCTAAGTGGCACCAACCATCTTTGAAGCTCAGTAAGCTCTGACATGACTCTGTATTACTAGCATTGAAGGCAGTTAATGACAAAAGTGAGGCTTCCCACCTGTTAGCTAGGTGTCTCATCACACAGCGGAAGCAAAAGAATGTTACATCACTTCTGCTTTCAAGGAGAAAAGTGGTCACTTTAACACCTGCAAACAATGTAGCACTTGTGCAAATAAAGTATCATGGACAGTACACAACTGTTTTGTTGCAAGTACATGAACACGGCTGCAATCACCTTAGGTATTATGATGTCAAAGTTGACATCACATCAAGAATGTTGAACTACAATGCTTCCAAAATAACTTCCTAAAGATAAACCCTGAACTTTTACCTAAAAAACAAAACAAAATGTGGATAGGTATTTTTTTTTATGCATTGAATAATGACAGTCAACTTCGTACAGACAGCAGAGTTCCTGGAAGGTGACGACTATAAACTTTTATATCTTCTGCGCTATTCACCAAGACGCTTGATAGAAGCTACAGAGCCCGGTCTAATTACCTCTAAAAAAAAAAAAGGTAGGTCCCCGGCACCGCTTGTACCATGAATTATTCATAGGACAGTGCCTCAGCACTTCCTGCATTATTAATAATTCACCAAGCATTAGCTGATCTCGAGGAAAACTAGCGTGGTATAATGCTGGTCATTAGGAAACACTATATTCAGACACGGTAAATAATCACTGATACTCCAATACACAAAATCCACTTATTGGTTCATTATTTCACAAAACACAGTTAGCAATATTATAATATTCAGAGAATATTTATAACTTTACACATATCGGACTAGGCACAACTCAAGGACTCCTTCCCCAGTCCTCTGCCTCTTGCCCACCTCGTCCTGTCCCCATTCTCGCACCACATTCAGGCCTGGATCTACAGGGGTGCTGTGGTGGGCTATGCCCCCCAAGATCTATGAGAGTGCATCAAATAATCCATGAGATTGATTGATGTAACGGACACTCTGATGGGGACAGTTGATGTGAGGGGGCACTCTGATGGGGACAGTTGATGTAAGGGGGCGCTCTGATAGGGACTGTTGATGTAAGGGGGCGCTCTGATGGGGACAGTTGATGTGAGGGGATGCTCTGATGGGGGAAGTTGATGTAAGGGGGCGCTCTGATGGAGACAGTTGATGTAAGGGGCGCTCTGATGGAGACAGTTGATGTAAGGGGGCGCTCTGATGGGGACAGTTGATGTGAGGGGATGCTCTGATGGGGACAGTTGATGTGAGGGGGCGCTCTGATGGGGACAGTTGATGTGAGGGGGCACTCTGATGGGGACAGTTGATGTGAGGGGGCGCTCTGATGGGGACAGTTGATGTGAGGGGGCGCTCTGATGGGGACAGTTGATGTAAGGGGGCACTCTGATGGGGACAGTTGATGTAAGGGGGCACTCTGATGGGGACAGTTGATGTAAGGGGGCACTCTGATGGGGCAGCTGATGTAAGGGGGCACTCTGATGGGGCAGCTGATGTAAGGGGGCACTCTGATGAGGAAGTAGATGTAGGGGGCACACTGATGAGGCACTATCAGGGAATCACTGATCAGGGAATATCCGATTGCCTCTCGGGGGATCAGGAAGGAATATTTTTCCCTGCAGGAGCAAATTGGATCATGCTTTGCTGGGTTTTTTGCCTTCCTCTGGGTCAACTGTGGGTGTAGGATTATAACTTTTTTTGTTTGTTTGTTTGAACTGGATGGATTTTTGTCTTTTTTTTTTTTTTTTTTCAGCCAGACTAACTATGTAACTTGATGTAAGGGGCACTCTGATGTGGGCATTTTATATAAGGGGCACTCTGATGAGTACACCTAATATAAGGAGGGACTCTGATGAGGACTCTTGATGTAAGGGGGGATATTATAGGAATGCTGGTGTAAGCGGGAACTTTGATGTAAGGATGGACGCTGATAGGGACACCTGCTATAAAGGGGCACAGGTACTGTTTATTCATCCTAATCTAACTAATGGCAGCCTGATACATACTAGCATTCTCTATTAACTCCTGCAATGCCTCAGCTTTACCTGCCAGATGTTGTTTCCAGGATGTGATTCCATGGTACAGAAGCATGCCATGGGAACAGGGAATACTCAGGTCTCAGATTACACTTAGTTCCCTGCTTTGTGCTGTGCATTGTGTGAAATCAAATCTCTGTCCCCTGCCTGCTGGACGCTGGGAAATATCATATGATTTGTGTCCTTTAGAAGCCGTATCTTTCAAAAAAATTTCCAACATGCCCGATCACTCAAATTCAATGGTCACACGAACATCGTCTGTTTCTGTAACCCACTAATGGTGCGAAATGCGAACAAAAATTCTTAAAGATTTTCGAAACAATTCTTCCGGAATATGGCCAGCTTTATTGTCGAAGCTTAATTGAACAAGCTCAAGTTAGAAGCTGATTGGCTACCATGCACAACTGCACCAGATTCTGAGTGCTCCAGTTTTAGTAAATCCCCCCCCCCCCAAAGTGTTGGTCCTGGGGTTCTACTTCAAACACTCCATCAATCCAGGGAAGGACACGGAAAAAGAATGGAATAATTATTCTGCTCAGCAGGGCACTGTGTTAGATTTAAACCTAAAGCGGAGGAAAGGCATTTTGCCTGCCTATAAATAATATCATACTGTTGGCTTTCCCTGTCAGAGCTCATTAGGATAACATCTGTCAGTGGCTGGACACCGCTCCGGAGGATGTGTCAGTCTGATAGGGAGCTTCGTCAACCAGCTGTGAACCTCGAAATCTGTGATCAGGGACTCCGAGCGCAGCGCATGTAGCGGGAGCCGAACGGGTCTTGCTGGGTTGGTTTATATTGCCATGTCGTAGCGCTGTGCTGATGATTCATAACAGCAATAAAAAGGTAATGCAATGCAGAAGGGCGGATTAAAGGAGAATCTAAATGATCAACAAAATTGTAAAAAACATGAATAAAAATGATGAAAAAAAAAACTGGCTCCTGATATGCTGACCTCTGGTCAGAAATTGACTGGGACCCAATGGGCATGGTTGGGAAATCAAGGAACTATGGCGGGTGATTCCCTGCTTATTAAGGAAATCCTAAACCAATAAGAAAGTATAGTATATCCTCAATAAGGCAGATTCTTGGAATTCTCTGTTCCTTTGTCAGTTCTAGGTAGCCCATAATTATTATTTATTACAGGTATTTATATAGTGCCATCCATTTATGCAGCGCTTTACATATATATTGTACATTCACATCAGTCCCTAACCCTCAAGGGGTGTACAATCTAAGGTCCCTAACTCACATTCATACATACACATATTAGGGCCAATTTATACAGGAGCCAGATAACCCACCAGCATGTCTTTGGAGTGTGGGAGGAAACTGGAGTTCCCAGAGGAAACCCATGCAGGCACAGGGAGAACATGCAAACTCCAGGCAGGAGGTGCCGTGGTTGGGATTTGAACTGATGACCCTAGTGCTACCAGGCAGATGTGCTAACCACTTAGCCACTGTGCTGCCCATATAAATGTTGGAGGCTGGAGAGGGTGGGCAGCCTTCAGGAGTGTTGACACTTTCAAGTTAGAATATAAGCCCGTGTATCAGGAACTTTATACTGAGCTTTGCTTCTCCCTGCACTAACTTTGAGGGCTGGATCCAGGGGCGGACTGACAACTCATGGGGCCCGCGGGCAATAGGGGATCATGGGGCCCCTGTGTGCTTGCCCAAACTCAAAAAAAGCCTATGAAAAAGGTACCAGGGGCATCTCATGGGGCCTATATATTAAGATAGTTATTTAAGAGGTTATTGAATAAATTAGCGTGTCACCCAATGTATGGTCTCCATTCAGTAGCCAAAAGAGGCATACAAAAAAGGAGGGTTGTGAAAAGAGATTCACAGAAAAGCGGCTACATAGTGAACAGAACGTGACACACAGGAAGAAATTTCCAAAAATTATGCTTTATTACACATATAAAAATATGACATATGGGCTTTCGCCCTGGTTTACCATCACCTCAGTTAAGACAATACACACAGACCTAAAACCATCTCATGGGGCCCCCTACTGACCCCGGCCCCTCGGCAGTGCCCGAGTTTCCAAATGGTCTGTCTGCCCCTGGCTGGATCACACTATAGAAACGCAGTCCAGATCTATTCCAGATGCGTTTCACATGTGCGTTTTTGACACGTTACAGTGCATTTTTTATGAGTTTTTGATGCGTTTTTTTATGCATTCCAGTTCATTTTTTCCCCTCTCTTTTTCTTCAATTTAAATATGGACATGTGCGCTCCAGTGCCTTTTTTGATGCGTCTTACCGTGTTCCAGTACAGTTCTGTGCAGGAAAAATGCAGCCTGTTCTACTTTTTTTTTTCTGCAACTGGAACGTATTGGAACTGCAAGCACTGATGTGAACTATGACATTGACCACCATATAACCTACTTTCTGTGAGTTTTGGATGCAGAAAAAAGCAATTGAAATGCATGTAGTGTGAGCTGGCCCTTAAGCAAAACTAAACTAGATCTGAACACCACAAACTGAAACCACTATTTATCCATCCATCCATCCATGACTACATGCTTAATTTTGATGAAAAATCATTTTGAAAAACTCCCTCTAGCATTTTTAGCCACAGCCATCTTGAATAGGGGCAGATGATTCATGTAGCATTTACTTCCTAGAATCCATTTGCCCTCAGCTCAGACATACAAGCAGGAGGGTGTACTTAGCTAAAAAAGGCCCTCCTCCTGAATATGAAGGCTACCGGGATGTATGAAATGATTTGGCCTAGGCCAGGGGCGGACTGACCATTTTGAAACTCGATGCCCCTGGTACCTTTTTCATAGGCTTTTTTGAGTTTGGGCAAGGACACAGGGGCCCCATGATCCCCTATTACCCGGGGGCCCCATGAGTTGTCAGTCCGCCCCTGGCCTAGGCAAGAAACCAGGAAGCAACTGAAGAAATGTGAAAAAAATTAAAACAAGCAAATATAATGTAGCATCCTATCTGTTTTACTTTTGCTGTCAGTGTAAGGATTAAAAATAGTTCATGTTGATTGAAAGAGTCTAGTTCCATTTTACCTTAAAGTGGGGTTCCACCTGGAAAAAAAAATAAATAAAAGTCAGGAGCTACAAAAACTGTAGCTGCTGACTTTTAAAATACAACCACCTACCTGTCCCTCCGTCCAGTGGTGTCCTCACCACCGTTGGTTTCACCGTCCGTCTTCTCTTTCCTGGCACCGGCATCTTCAGTGTGGGCATCCGGCTGTGACTGCTTGCGGCTTCACAGCCAGGTGCCCACTGCGCATGCGCAAGAAGCATTGCGCTTTGTGAATGGCCCCGTAGTCTTCTGGAACCTGTCACGTGTCCCAGAAGACTACAGGGAGGGAGGACAACGTCCGCCTATGATCGGGGAAATGGGAGCGGGTACCTGTCAAATTCGGGTACCCACTCCCCAACGGTGCCAATCCTTAATGGGGAGCGGGGGCAAAGGCTTACAGCAGAACTTCCTCTTTTGGCTGGAGCTCCACTTTAAGTAGCAGTGTTTTATAATGAATATGAATGGTCACCCTCAGGGCCGACTGATCATTTGGAAACTTGGGTACTGCCCGAGGGCCCGGGGTCAGTAGGGGCCCCATGAGATGCCCCTGGTACCTTTTTCATAGGCTTTTTTGAGTTTGGGCAAGGACACAGGGGCCCCATGATCCCCTATTGCCCGGGGGCGCCATGAGTTGTCAATCCGCCCCTGGTCCCACTGTCTCTGTAAACTCGATCATACTGTCTCTGGGTCTTGCAATGGGATGCCCTTCAGTGCCTAACATGACATTGACCATTGCTGTTCTGGTGAAAAAAATCCATGTGATTCTACTGACCAAAACTGGCCATAGAAAGGGTTCAAACCATGTATGGGCAGGCTGAAAGTACTCAAGTTGATTGATTTGATCGATCAGCTTGAGTACAACCAGCCTGCTGGATTTTACATGCATTTATTTCTAGGGGCTGTTACAGTATATCCACTAGCAATAATCGCAGTGTTATCCAGGCGGGGACAGGTTCCCCCACCGGGAGAAAACAATGGCTCCGCAGGTGGGATTCCCCCATCATCACTGAATGTGTTTGATGGGGAAATCTAGCAAACAATTTTTTTTCATGCATCCTGGTTGCAGGAAAGAAAATCGCTCCATCTATGGCAGACTTTATACTTACCTATAAAGCTGAGGGGTCCTTTCTCTAGAGAGATTGGGACAAACTGGTGGGGGGTCTCTTGGTTCAGTGGTTTAACTCTATTATTGTGCCGTATAGATACCCTTGTCCTCTTCCTGGAGGGACATACTTCACTAGCATCTGTATTCCCTGCGATTCTACATAGGGCATCTCATCTACATATCCTATGACTCAATTACTGTAAGTAATAAATATATGTCAATGTAATAGGCAATATGTGATATATTCAATCATTGTGTATCTGCATGATTACAGACATTCACGTATTCATGTATGGGCTAGGTTTGTGAAACTCCTAATAACCAGGGATGAGCTCAGGTGTGTCGGGATCCTAGTTCAACACAGACACAAATTTCCCAGCACACTTACTAGCTAGCCTGCAAAAAAAACTAATTGGTCCTTTATAACAATTCACATTAAAAACAGAGGCCTGAGTTCCACACATTTGAAAATATAATTAGAAATCGCAGCACCTACGTCAAGGCTCCTCTGTGTACTGAGGTCCTAAATCTATATTTTTGAGAATCTCCAAGTTGGAGCACATATATCAGTGGATAAATTAAGTGCAGTTTGCATGGAGGGAGCCCAATCCTCCTTAAAGGCACAAGAAACACTGGATGCCTAGCAAGAGCACAATGGCGGCTATATATTTATATTTATAAACAATATAGGGTCTGGGATGAAAAATCCCATTTCAGTCTTTGCAGATGACACCAAGCTGTGCAGTGGAATAACGTCCTTACAGGATGTCTCCAATTTACAAGCCGACCTCAATGCTCTGTGTAATTGGGCAACTATGTGGCAGATGAGGTTTAATGTTGATAAATGTAATGTTCTGCACTTGGGGGCTAAGAATATGCATGCATCATACATACTAGGGGGGGTACAACTGGGGGAATCAATGGTGGAGAAGGATCTGGGAGTTCTGGTAGATCACAAGCTTAATAATGGCATGCAATGCCAAGCTGTGGGTACTAAAGCGAGCAAAATCCTCTCTTGTATTAAAAGAGGTATAGACTCCAGAGAGAGAGATATCATTTCCCCCGGTACAAATCATTAGTAATACCTCATCTGGAATATGCAGTTCAGTTTTGGGCACCAATTCACAAAAAGAACATTGGGGAACTGGAGAAAGTACAGAGAAGGGCAACCAAACTGATACGAGGCATGGAGGAGCTCAGCTATGAGGAAAGATTAGAGGAACTGAATTTATTCGCTCTTGAGAAGAGGAGATTAAGGGGGGATAGGATCTCCATGTATAATACATAAGGGGGGATATGATCTCCATGTATAATAAATAAGGGGGGATATGATCTCCATGTATAATACATAAGGGGGGATATGATCTCCATGTATAATACATAAGGGGGATATGATCACCATGTATAATACATAAGGGGGATATGATCTCCATGTATAATACATAAGGGGGGATATGATCTCCATGTATAATACATAAGGGGGGAAATGATCACCATGTATAATACATAAGGGGGATATGATCTCCATGTATAATACATAAGGGGGGATATGATCTCCATGTATAATACATAAGGGGGGATATGATCTCCATGTATAATACATAAGGGGGCATATGATCTCCATGTATAATACATAAGGGGGGATATGATCTCCATGTATAATACATAAGGGGGGATATGATCTCCATGTATAATACATAAGGGGGGATATGATCTCCATGTATAATACATAAGGGGGGATATGATCTCCATGTATAATACATAAGGGGGGATATGATCACCATGTATAATACATAAGGGAAGGATATGATCACCGTGTATAATACATAAAGGGGGGGGTATGATCTCCGTTTATAATACATATGGGGGGATATGATCTCCATGTATAATACATAAGGGGGGATATGATCTCCATGTATAATACATAAGGGGGATATGATCACCATGTATAATACATAAGGGAAGGATATGATCACCGTGTATAATACATAAAGGGGGGGTATGATCTCCGTTTATAATACATATGGGGGGATATGATCTCCGTGTATAATACATAAGGGGGGATATGATCTCCATGTATAATACATAAGGGGGGATAGGATCACCGTGTATAATACATAAGGGGGGATATGATCTCTGTGTATAATACATAAGGGGGATATGATAACCATGTATAATACATAAGGGGGGATATGATCTCCATGTATAATACATAAGGGGGGATATGATCTCCGTGTATAATACATAAGGGGGGATATGACCTCCATGTATGATACATAAGGGGGGGATATGATCACCGTGTATAATACATAAAGGGGGGGTATGATCTCCGTTTATAATACATATGGGGGGATATGATCTCCATGTATAATACATAAGGGGGGATATGATCTCCGTGTATAATACATAAGGGGGGATATGATCTCCGTGTATGATACATAAGGGGGGATATGATCTCCATGTATGATACATAAGGGGGGATATGATCTCCATGTATAATACATAAGGGGGGGATATGATCTCCATGTATAATACATAAGGGGGGATATCATCTCCATGTATAATACATAAGGGAGGATATCATCTCCATGTATAATACATAAGGGAGGATATCATCTCCATGTATAATACATAAGGGGGATATGATCTCCATGTATAATACATAAGGGGGGATATGATCTCCATGTATAATACATAAGGGGGGATATGATCTCCATGTATAATACATAAGGGGGGATATGATCTCCATGTATAATACATAAGGGGGGATATGATCTCCATGTATAATACATAAGGGGGGATATGATCTCCATGTATAATACATAAGGGAGGATATCATCTCCATGTATAATACATAAGGGGGGATATGATCTCCATGTATAATACATAAGGGGGATATGATCTCCATGTATAATACATAAGGGGGATATGATCTCCATGTATAATACATAAGGGGGGATATGATCTCCATGTATAATACATAAGGGGGGATATGATCTCCATGTATAATACATAAGGGGGGATATGATCTCCATGTAGAAATACATAAGGGGGGGATATGATCTCCATGTATAAATACATAAGGGGGGATATGATCTCCATGTATAATACATAAGGGGGGATATGATCTCCATGTATAATACATAAGGGGGGGATATGATCTCCATGTATAATACATAAGGGGGATATGATCACCATGTATAATACATAAGGGGGATATGATCACCATGTATAATACATAAGGGGGGATATGATCTCCATGTATAATACATAAGGGGGGATATGATCTCCATGTATAATACATAAGGGGGGATATGATCTCCGTGTATAAATACATCAGTGGTTCATATAGTGAACTCGGTGTAGAGTTATTCACCCTGAGGTCATCACAGAGGACAAGAGGGCACTCTTTACGTCTGGAGGAAAAGAAATTTAATCTCCAAACACGGAAAGGTTTCTTCACAGTGAGAGCTGTGAAGATGTGGAATATACTCCCTCAAGAGTTGGTTCTGGCCAGCTCAGTGGATTGCTTTAAAAAATCCTGGATTTTTTCTTGGATACACAGAATATAACTGAATATAACATTTATAGGTAAAGTTGATCCAGGGAATATCTGATTGCCTCTCGGGGCATCAGGAAGGAATTTCTCCCCTGCAGGAGCAAATTGGATCATGCTTTGCTGGGCTTTTTTTGCCTTCCTCTGGATCAACTGTGGGTGTAGGATTATAACTTTTTTTTGAATGGTTGAACTGGATGGACTTTTGTCCTTTTTCAGCCAGACTATGTAACTATATATGTGTCCCCATGCCAAATCAAGAGAAAAAGCTATACAAAAAGATGGCAGCCATCTTGATTTATGAAAAAAAAAAAAACAACAAACTGGCTATGGTCCAAACTCACCTGAGCTCCCCCCTTGGAAAGCATCAATGCTCACTTCCAGTAATCAGCAGCCAAGGAATTCAGCACGTATAAAATGGTGGGTGATTGGTGGTGAGCAGTGACAGCTTTCTGGAAGGATAGCTGGTGGCAGTTTTGGACTAGGATCTCAACACACCTGCACTCCACTCTAGTAATAATAGCCACCATGAAATTACAACAATGATATATCCTGCAAGACAAAGTCTACTTTTCCTAGGACAGACTACGGCCATTATGTTGTACCTTGAAAATCCCATTCTTAATCACCTTTCAAATGTCTGTCAATACAGGAATATGTGTCCTGATCTACTTGACTAGAGAAGCAGGGCTGCTGTTAGAAACCACGGGGCCCCATACAGTCAACCTGACAGGGCCCCAAAGAAAACAAAGTTTACCATGCTTCAGTTATGAATGAACACAGTGAGTGATTGCTACTGATCACTCATTGTGTTCATTTGGGAAAGCAAGGGGGCTGGCTAATGTGACATGTTTACTGGACCCTTCCCCCACTCTCCATCCTGAAGAATCCTACAGTGTGCTTGCAGCTACTGGTGGGAAGGAGAGGAGGGAAGCCGGTAGCACTGCAGGGGTCGGGGCACACAGGGGGGCCTGTGCAGCAGGGGGAAACGTAAGGTGTACAGGGAGGGTGATGGGTGTGGTGGGGGGGAAATTACTGGAAATGATCCCTCTCTCTGTAGCAGCTGACAGCCAGCGGGAGGGAGAGGAGAAGAAGCCAGCTTTCAGCTGCTGCAGAGAGAGCCATTCAGGGGAGTGGTTCCAGTAATTCCCCCCTCCACCGTGCTGATCATCCTCCTTACCCTCATCCAATTCACCCAGCTGTCTGGGCCCCCCTGCTGGCCTGGGCCCCGTACAGGAAGACTGGTGGTACCCCTTTATCCACGGCCCTATAGGAAAGCATTGAATTTGATAAAAATAAGCCATGTAACGTAGCTTAACCACTTGCCTACCGGGCACTTTCATCCCCTTCCTGCCCAGGCCAATCTTCAGCTTTCAGCACTGTTGCACTTTGGACTATTGTGCAGTCATGCAACACTGTACCCATATGAAAGTTTTATAATTGTTTTTATACATACAGATTTCTTTTGGCGGTATTTAATCACCACTGATGTTCTGGGGTATTTTTTGCTAAACGAGAAAAAAGACCAAAAATTTTGAAAGAAAATATGTTTTCTTAGTTTCTGTTATAACATTTTGTAAACAGGTAATTTTTCTCCTTCACTGATGTGCGCTGATGAGGCTGCACTGATATGCAGCACTGATGGGTACTGATGAAGCAGCACCAGGGGCGGACTGACAACTCATGGGGGCCCCGGGCAATAGGGGATCATGGGGCCCCTGTGTCCTTGTCCAAACTCAAAAATGCCTATGAAAAAGGTACCAGGGGCATCTCATGGGGCCCCCTACTGACCCTGGGCCCCTGGGCTGTGCCAGAGTTTCCAAATGAGCAGCACTGATGAGGCTACACTGATAGGCAGTACTGATGGGCACTGATAGACTGCACTTGATGGGCACTGACGAGGAGGCACTGATGAGGCTGCACTGATAAGTAGTACTGATAGGCACTGACTGGTGGCACTGAAAGTCACTGACTGGCAGTACAGATGGACACTGTTAGGACTGCACTGATGGACACTGGCTGGCATCACTGATGGACACTGGCTGGCATCACTGATGGACACTGGCTGGCATCACTGATGGACACTGACTGGCATCACTGATGGACACTGACTGGCGACACTGATGGACACTGACTGGTGGCACTGATGGACACTGACTGGTGGCACTGATGGACACTGACTGGCGGCACTGATGGACACTGACTTGCGGCACTGATGGACACTGACTGGCAGCAATGATGGACACTGTTGGGACTGCACTGATGTACACTTCTGGGACTGCACTAATGGACATTGTTGGAGCTGCACTGATGTCCCCTTGGGGCTGCAATGTATTCCTGATGTGTATTATACACTTGCGGCAGTATGAGGAAAGTGCAGCCAATAACCGGCAACTGTATTTACATTGTGATCAGCTGTGTCATTGGACACAGCTGAGCAGATGGTAAAAGGGAGCAATGATTGGCCCTTTACCATGTCATGTGATCAGCGGTGTCACAGAAAGTGCTAGGTGTGTGCCGCTGGGGATGCATGGGGGGCGCTCTCTGGGAGGACATCATATGACACCCTCCCAGAACTAGTCGACTGCACTGTAGCCATCATTTGGCTATAACCCGGTCATCAAGTTGGCAATTCCTGCTGTGATCATTTTGCCAATCTTTTTTCTCATTTGATTATTAAATGTAAAATGTTATGAAGTGTTCTTTTGTAAGACTGTGATAATGTCATGTGCAAATACTATACTACCATATACTCCAGCATTACCCGCTCTACAAGTGCAGGATATGCCACTCATCAATGAACACCTACAAAAAGTCTGTTAAACTCTAAGGTAATTTAGGGTATTCGTACCCTTTAAAGTGGGTCATGGCAGAGGGTCTATAGCAGGGGTGGGCAAACTTTTTGACTTGAGGGCCGCAATGGGTTCATATATTGGACCCGGGGGCCGGACTAGCTGCTGGCCGGCCCAGCCACTACCATGCCATCCATAGTAAGTATAGTAATATTCCCCCATAGTAAGCATAGTAATTAATCCCCCATATAGTAATTCATCCCCCATAGTAATTCATCCCCCATAGTAATTAATCCCCCATATAGTAATTCATCCCCCATATAGTCTCCCAGCCAAGAGGGCCCTGATTTATATGAATCTACCCCTGGAGACCAACTGTCTTGACCTAATATGGTCCTTTGTGGCCACAAAGCAATGTAACCAATAAATTGGTTAGCAGCAGGACAAGTTTAATAAAACACAGATCACCCTTCAGAGACCAAAGCACCCTGAAAGACAAACTACTGTATAATGTGTCTGAGATTTTTTTTACATTTTTAATAGTTATTGTTTTCACACTTACGTGTTATATCCCATCTTTACACACTTAACCACTTCCCGTCCAGCCCATGTAGATAAACGGCCAGACGGGAACACTGTCGCAGCGGGTGGACGTTTCTAAACGTCCCCCCGCATCCATTACCTGTGTGAGCTCCCTGCGCGGTACCGTGATCGGTGCCCGCTGTGTCCTCCGGAACACAGATCGCTGTACGGGACCTCTGTGGGAGGTCCCGAACATGTGATCACTGATTGGCCAATCAGTGATCACATGAATAGTAGTAAACAAGATGTCACTTACTGACATCATTGCTTTCTACTTGTGAAATCTTTGAATGATCACAGAGGTCACATGGTACAAGGCTATTCACAACAGCCTTCAACCATGTGACAAGCTGTGACCAATCACAGCTCTCACAATATTTCTTAATGGCTGCAGGAATGTAGCCAGAGAGAAGGAGAAATGATTGATTTTACAGCCTTTATGGGTATAAAAGCAATCAGTGTAAAAAAAGAAAAAAAAATCTTCATCACCCCCCACAAGTAGTGCAGTGTCACTATGGTGACAGTATGTTAAAAAAAACACATACATAATAATATTTAAAAAAAAATTAAAATGTGAATTTTTTTTTTTTCAAATTATAATTTTTGGTTTTAAACTGATTTGGGTTTTGTTTGTTTTTTAACTAAAATGATAGATGAATACATTTTAGCCAAGATTTATGAAGAAAGATTATATGCAAAATTTTATAAGAAAAACACTTATTTTTCAAAATATTTGGACTTTTTAATTTATATAACAACAAAATAAAAATCCCACTGGTGAATAAATACCACCAAAATAAAGTTTTATCCGTCTCAAAAAATTGCTAAAAAATTCATATGGGTACAGTGTTGCATGACCGCGTAATTGTCATTCAAAGTGTGATAGCGCTGAAAGCTGAAAATTGGCCTGGACTGGAAGGGGGTGAAAGTGTCCAGGCATGAAGTGGTTAAAATGTAACACAGGGAGCACCTATGACATCACCATCACAGAGCATTATGGGTTTTCAAAAGAGAGCAGAAGCTGTGTGCTTTCAAACTGTCTACAGGTAAATAGATGAAAAGAGCATTGAGCTCCCAGGCTTTGTAACCCTTTCCAGACTGATACATATCATTTACTTTATTTCTCATCTGTTCTTGAAATTCTTTAGCTTGCAGAATTATGTGTTGCTTTGTGAGATCTTTTAGCGTGTTTCACTTTTGTCAGACAGCTTCTATTTAAGTGATTTCTTGATTCAACAGGTCTGGCAGTAATTAGGCCTGGGTGTGGCAAGTGAAATTTAACTCTGATTTCCAAAAAATCTGGTTAAATCACAGTTCATTCATGATAAAACAAGGGGATGGGGGGAGCAATTATGTTTTCACATAGGGCCAGGCCGATTTGGACAGCTTTTTTTTCCCCTTAATAAATAAAATTATAATTTAAAAATTGCATTTTTTATTTACTCTGGTTATCTTTGTGTAATAATACAATTTGATGATCTTAATAATTTAAGTTTGAGAAACATGCAAAAAAAATAATCAGGAAGGGGCAAATACTTTTTCACAGCACTGTACATTAAACAAATAGCTTTAAAAATGCTTAAATTATTGGTGAATATTGGTAAAAAAAGGGAAACTTGAACTTTAATGGAATCCTGATGCTTCTTCCACCCACATAAATAAGACTTCATGGCTGAGGGTTGATTTTGCAGTTTCCTCTTCCAATCCATATTCCCCAGGCGGATTGACATGTGAGTGTAATTTATGATGATCTGTCCCTCATACGCTTCCTTCTTGAATAATTTATTTGTGTTGTGGATATACACGGCCTCATTTGTTTGTGTTACACTCTATCAGAATAAACCCGCATTTTCCCTACGATGGCTTTTTTACTGGACTTGAGAGGCAGCAATGATTGTTCCAGGGCATCAGATACACAGGGCAAAACTAAACCGGCTGACGAAAGTATAGCCCAATGTTGGCAAGGAAAACTGAAGAGTAATGACAGCCAAAAGGGTTGAAGTCCAAAAAAGAACTGTCCTTTAAAACGGTGGAAGTTGGTTCCTGCATTAACCATTTCACCTATTATTTCAAACTGTGAATGTGGAAGTAAAACTATTTGTATTTAAAAATGCAAAGTGCATGTATAGCCAAAACGTTTTTTCTTTTTGGATACAAGAGGGAATAGAGATGAGCTTCGGTTGAGTCTTAAAACCAGAAGGAAGCTAACAATTCCAGAGCAAAGAGCTTCGGGAGAGGTATTCTCTACCTTGCAGCTGCACATACACATAGGGGTGGGGATGCTCTGACACCATTGACCTAATATGACCACCTAATTAGGTCAATCACATTGATCTAATATGACAACAAAGGGTCATATTAGGTCAATATCACTGATTATGTCAGGGATGCGGGTGTGACCAGAAGTGTGTGGACTGACACAGGGAAACGTAGGCTTCAGATATGGTATAAATAAGACAATTTATTAACCTCTTGCCGTCTGCCTGCTGTTTATAAACGGCAGGGCGGTGGCAGTCCAAGGTCAGGTTGCCGTTCCTAAACGGCACCCGCCTTTTCTAGCTGTGCGCGCTCCCTAGGAGCACGCACCACCGCGATCCGGTGTCCGCTGTGTCCTCCGGACACAGTGAAACACCGATCGTCGGACGGGACCTCTGTATGAGGTCCCGGTCATGTGATCACTGATTGGCAAATCAGTGATCACATGCAAAGTAGTAAGCAAGATGTCACTTGTGACATCATTGCTTACTACGTGTGAAATCTGTGAATGATCACAGAGGTTACATGGTACAAGGCTATTCACAACAGCCTTGTACCATGTGACAAGCTGTGACCAATCACAGCTCACTCAGTATTTCTCAATGACTGCAAGAATGCAGACAGAGAGAAAGAGAAATGATTGCTTTTACATCCTATATGGGTGTAAAAGCAATCAGTGTAAAAAAAAAAAAAAAAATCTTCATCACCCCCCACAAGTAGTACAGTGTCACCATGGTGACACTGTACTGCTAAGGTGACAGTATGTAAAAATAAAAAATAAAAATAAAAAATAATATAAAAAAAAATAAAAAATAATATAAAAAAAAATAAAATAAAAATGTAAAAAAAAATGTTTAAAAATTATAATGTTTGGTTATAATCTAATTTGGATTTTTTTTTTTTATTAAAAAAATAACGGAATAAATTTTGGCCAAGATTTAGGATGAAATATTATTTATTTGCAAAATTTTATTAAAAAAAACACTTTTTTTCAAAATGTTTGGACTTTTTCATTTACATAGTAAAAAAAATAAAAATCCCAGCGGAGAATAAATACTACCAAAATAAAGCTTTATCTGTCTCAAAAAAATGGTAAAAAATTCATATGGGTACAGTATTGCATGACCGCGCAATTGTCATTCAAAGTGTGATAGCGCTGAAAATTGCCCTGGACAGGAAGGGGGTAAAAGTGTCCGGACAGGAAGTGGTTAAGACTAACAATACAAATATAAACGCAGTGCACCAAACCCCAAGCTAACACAAATACATACAACAAGGTGAAACAAACCCAAACCTAAACTGATATAGATACACAGGTACATACACATATAGAGCACAACGTAGTCAGGCAGGCCGGGTCGATAACTATCGGGCAGGTAGGTACAGGAGGAGCAGGCGGAGAGTAGTCAGGTCACGAGCCGGGTACAGCAACTAACGGACAGGTAGGTACAGGGGGTCAGGCAGAGAATGGTCAGGGTCACAAGCCAGGGATCAAACAGGAGAAGTCAGCGGAGGTCAGGATCAGGCAGGGTCGGCAACAAGTCAGGCAGAAACAGGAATGCAGGTTACAAGATACAGGGGCCCATGGAAAAACACACACCAAGGCACAGACTGCAGGTCTGGCCATCCCTTAAATACACCACCTGCAATCAGCCCCAGGTGATGGCTAATTGCCAAAGTGAACCTCTGGTTGTTGAGAGCACCCGCTGGCCAGCCCTGGTACTGCAGCCCACAAGGCAGGTGAGTCCCACCACTATTGGCAAGACCATTCCTGACAGATTAGGTCGATCACATTAATCTAATATGACAACAAAGGGCCATATTAGGTCAATTTCACTGACCTAATATGGCCACCTGACCATATTTGGTCAATCACATTGACCTAATATGGCCCTCTGTGGCCACAAAGGGGTGGTGATACTTATGACCTCATTGACCTACTATGATGACCACATGGCCATATTAGGTCAACAACATTGATCTAACATGGCAAAAAGGCCCATATTAGGTCAAGTACATTAACCAAATATGGCCCTTTGTGGCCACAAATGGGTGGAGATGCTTGTGACATCATGACCTAATATAATGACAACATGGCCATCTTAAGTTAATGACATTATTATTATTATACAGTATTTATATAGCGCTAAAACGTTTGCTTAGCTCTGTACATTATAGTGGGGGACAGAACATGAGACAATACAGTAACAAAACACAAGGGGTTCAAGGGCCCTGCTCTTTCGAGCTTAATGACATTGGCCTAATATGACCTCAATTGCATTGGCCCTTTAGAGCCACAAAGGAGTGGGGATGCTACTGAGATCATTGATCTAATATGACCAACTGGCTATATTAGGTCACTCACATTGACCTAATATGGCCACAAAGGGCAATATTAGGTCAATTGAATTTACCTAATAAGGCCTCCTGGCCATATTAGGCTAATGACATTGAGCTTATATGGCCTCAAAGGGTCATATTAGATACAATGTCTTGATCTAATATGTCTCTTTGTTGCCACAAAGGGGAGGGGATGCGTCTGACCTTATTGACCTAATATGACCACATCGCTTTATTAGGTCAATGACATTGGCCATGTTGGGTCAATAAAGTCACAAGCATCCCCTACCCGTTATGTATGTGCAGTTGCAGGGAACCCTCACTCACAGCTCATTGGCCTGGCACTGACAGCTGCCTTCCAGGGTTGGACTAAACCTAGATCATTCCTACTAGGGATGACTTAAAGCCCCTGCCAGTTTATTTTTTGCAATCTGTATCCAACTGGGGAGATTTCCCTTCAATACTGCAGATCATCCTCTCTTATAAAGTTGTCACCAGAGCAGGTGGCCCCATTGAAAGATTTCACCCACCTCCTTTGGAGATACAACTGTAACAGTTTGGCTCGTCCATCACTTTCTGACTTGGTGACAATGGTCACAAGTACAAATATAGGGGTATAATCTCCTCAGTTGGGACATAGGCAACAACAGCAACCTGATAGGGTAGTGGTGTATTTAGGTTTCGTGCCGCCCTAGGCAACACAAAAATTGGCTCCTCCCACCTCAAGGAGAGACCCTGACACTGACAAAACACCCCCCTCCCCCCACAATAAGAGCCTGACATTGACCAACAGCAACCCCCCCCACACACACACACACCCAAGAGAGCCTTCCACTACCACCGCCCCATACACACTGGCAACCCCGCCCACCCTGACACTCACCTTCACAGATCCGGACATCCCGGGCACAAGAGTCAGGCTCTGCATACATCATCAACCAGCCTATTTCAGATCCCACCTGGTCTCCATGCTGCGTGTGTCCTTTCTTCCATTCCTTCTTTCGGGGGGGTGGCGCTGCCCCCCTGAAAAATGCCACTGCCCCCCTGAACAAATGCCGCCCTAGGCAAATGCCTTGTTTGCCTTGTGGTAACAGCTGATCACATTGATCAGATAAAAGGCCAATCACAGCAGCCTTTTACCACATGATCAGCCGTGTCCAATGACAAATCAGATCACAATGTAAATACAGTTGCTGGTTATCAGCAGCACTTTCTTCACACTGTGACAAATGACACAGAGGACATCTGAACTGATCATCTGTGCACTGATGATCAGTGCTCAGCAGTTCAGAGGTCAGTAGTATGTATTGCACACAGTGCAGGAGATAGGTTTAATAGGGCAGATTTCAGAGGTCAGTAGTATGTATTGCACACAGTGCAGGAGATAGGTTTAATAGGGCAGATTTCAGAGGTCAGTAGTAGGTAATGCAGAGTTCAGAGGTCAATAGTATGTAACACAGAGTGCAGGATTCAGGAGTAAGCAATGCAGAATTCAGTAGTCAGTAGTATGTATTGCACAGTGTAGGTGTCTGGTGTAGGTAATGCAGATTGCAGTGGTCAGTAGTATGTAGCTCACAGTGCAGGGGTTAGTAGTATAAACGTAAAGCGCAGAGGTCATGACTATGTAATAAAAATGCAGGGATCAGTCATATTTATGACACAGAGTGCAGGAGTTAGTAGTATAGAACGCAGTGTGCAGTGGTCAGTAGTAAAGCAATGCAGATCTCATAATTCAAGTGTAGTAATGCAGAGTGCAGGGGCCAGGAGTAAGTAATGTGGAGTGCAGTGATCAGCAGTATTCAACAAAGAGCTTAGAGGTCAGTAGTTGCATAGAGTGTAGGGGTCAATATTAGGTAACACCAAGGTCAGGAGTAAGTAACACAAAGTGCCGGGGTCAGTAGTATGTAACTCAGATATCAGAAGACTGCAGTAAATGGTGCAGACCGCAGGGCTCAGGATTAAATAGCATATAGTTCAGGGATCCGTAGTAAGCACTGCAAAATTTAGATATAATACAGAGTGCAGGGGTCAGTGGTAAGTAAATCAGAGTGCAAGATTCAGAATAAGTATTACAGAGTACAGAGATCAGTAGTATGTATTAAACAGTGCAAGGGTTCGGTGTAGGTAACGCAGAGATCAGAGATCAGTAGTATGTAACACAGAGTGCAGGATTCAGGAGTAAGTAATGCAGAGTCCAGTTATCAGTGCAGGAGTCAGTTGTAAGCAGGGGCGGACTGACAACTCATGGGGCCCCCAGGCAATAGGGGATCATGGGGCCTCTGTGTCCTTGCCCAAACTCAAAAAAGCCTATGAAAAAGGTACCAGGGGCATCTCATGGGGCCCCCTACTGACCCCGGGCCCTTGGGCAGTGCCCAAGTTTCCAAATGGTCAGTCCGCCCCTGGTTGTAAGTCATTTGGATTTCAGATGTTGGTAGTAAGCAACGCAGAGTACAGGAGTCAGCACCACAACACAAATTCGCCTCTTCCTTTCTAAAGGTTGCAGAGGAGAACCTGAATAAAATAGTAATAATACTCAACCCTCACTAAAAATACTACCTCCTGGGATGTGTAACGTGGACATCCAAGAAGACAGCGGGTGGCTGGTCATAAGTTCATCCTCACCTAGACAAGGAATCAGGATTTGGCGAGCTGCACCATTATTGAGCAAAAAAAAGTTATAAAGTTTTTTATAAATTATTTAAAAACATATCCAAACTATCGGTGATTAGACAAGAGAGAGGTGTAGGAGGAAGCAGATCAGAGGAAGCTAATTTTATGAGTGAAGGCCTGCTTTGGGTTTTTTTTTGGACGGAGTAACACTTTAAGGTCCTTGCCTGCAGCAGGGACAGTGACACCGAGAACACGTTCTGTGACCTCTGTGTGTCATTGATGGAGAAAGAATGTGTGTCTAAGAAACAGAAACAGCAGCGGAAAATAACAGGATGGATGACAAAGAAGAGAAGGAGAGGTTAGCGACATGGCTGACTAACAGGATATGTATATTTGGTCTGTAGATAAAGATGAATTCTGGACACGGCGCTACTTTACCATTGAATTTCATGAAAAAAGGAAAGTAACATACAGCTTTTTGGGTTTAGAAATGTATCAGTTGATGTTTTCTGCAATTTATTTTTTTTTCTTCTTCTTCTTCCCCCTAACAATCATGTTTGAATCCCATCCACGGCACCACCTGCCTGGAGTTTGCATGTTCTCCTTGTGCCTGCATGGGTTTCCTCCGGGTAATCCGGTTTCCTCCAACACTCCAAAGACATGCTGGTAGGTTATCTGGCTCCTGTCTAAATTGGCCCCAGTATGTGTATGTATGAATGTGAGTTAGGGACCTTAGATTGTACGCCTCTTGAGGGTTAGGGACTGATGTGAATGTTCAATATATATGTAAAGCACTGCGTACATTGATGGCCCTGAAATAAATAAAATATTTTACAAATCAACATTTAGGGCTCTTTCACACTCTGTGTATTGAAACGCGTTGCTCTGCATAGGTCAACACAGGTTCAACGCAAGGGTACACGGAAAACAAACCATAATGCTGCATTTAGGTGCATTCCAGTGGACTGCATGTCACCGACACCGCAGCACCTTGCCGTACGTGGAGTTGAATAAGGCTTCATTCACACTTGTGCGACTTCAAAATTGTGCGATTTTTCATGGCGGCTTTACAGCGTGACTTTGGATGAGTGCGACTTTGGCTTTGACCAAGAATGACTGTTTGTGCTGCACAAAGTCACACATAAGTTGCATTTATATGATTCAGGTGCGACTTTCATGCGGATTTGGAGGGTTTACATTGAAATCTATCGCTCTGAAGTCAAATGAAAGTTGGACCAAAGTAGTGCAGGAACTACTTTCAAGCTGCTGCGACTTTGAAGTCGCACAGATATGAATGGTACTCATTGGGATAACATGGGGTGCGACTTTGACTTTGGACCCCAAAGTGTGAATGGGCTCTTATGTGCTTTTTTTGACTCTTCAAAACAGTGTGACGCATTGTAATAACACATTGTCCCTCACAATTCCTACACAGCGTACACCTGCATACATGAAAGTACAGGCTGATGTAAAGAGCCCCTAGATGGCATTCACACTTGTTCGCTTCTGAAATGCGCAACCTAGTCACAGAAAGCGTGCGTTTTGCCACATATTTTAAAAGCGCACTGCAAACACATGACACGCTTGTGGTGCCATTAATTGTTAGTAGACATGCATTTTTCTGCATGTTTTGTTGAATTGCAAACAAACTACAAATGAGCCAAAATGTACGATGAGAAACGCCCTGCGCTCTGCTCCCAAAAAAGTTTTGGAGCTTCTTCGGGGAGTTTGTCATGCGTAGGCCTTCAAGTGAATGGGCTGCCCTATGTGCAGTAAGTGGAAAAGCTCCAAAACATGCCAAAAAAAAAAAGCACATGGGAACGCGAGTTCCTGGATGTACACGGGGCCTTAGGACCATTCACACTATAGAAAAGCAGTCCGAATGTGTTTTTGCATGTGCGTTTTTTACGTGTTCTGGTGTTTTTTATGCTTTCCAGTGTGTATTTTATGCATTCCAGTTCATTTAAATACTGTATAATAAATACTGTATAATAATTTTTTCTCCCTCTCCTTTTCTTCAATATAAATAGGGACATGTGCGTTCCGGTGCATTTTTCTATGCATTTTGGTGCATTTCAGTGCGTTACAGTGCATTTTTTATGCATTTTACCGCGTTCCAGTACAGTTCTGTGCAGAATAAATGCAGCCTGTTCTACTTTTTTTTTCTGCATGCAGAACGCACTGGAACTGCAAACACTGATGTGCACTATGACATTAACAACCATATCACCTACTTTCTGTGCGTTTTGGATGCAGAAAAAAGCAAATGAAACGCATGTAGTATGAACTGGCCCTTAAAGCATAACTAACCACAAATTGTTATTTACTGGAGAGGGATTAGAACACCTGTCAGGATTGTACTGCTGTCTGTATCCCCACTAGAGAGATTCTCCCTCTCGATTTGTCCTGTTTAGCATTTCACTGAGATTGAAAGTGTCAGAAAATCACAAATTTTGGGTTGTCCCCAGAACAAGAATTGAGGGGACGTCTTCCAATAAGGACACTAGTTCTGGTGACAAGCGATTCCCGAACTTTGGAGGAATTTTCTCTCACTTCCTCTTTGGCTATGGGACAGGAAGTGAACGGAAATCCCCCCAATGGGACACAGATGGCAAAAAAAAAACCTGACCGGAGATATAAACCCCCCCCCCCCCTTACTCTGTCCTAAATTAGAAAAAAAAAGTTTTGCCTTTAATCCTGCTTTAATGTGGAGCTACAATATGGATTTTTTCAGTTGGATGAGACTTTAGGCTCAATCCACAAAGCTAGCATGTTAGGATTAAGATAGTTTCCAAAAAGTGACAGTTTCAGCTGAGTCCAATGGTATTTGAAAATTAAAGTCATGTGACTGAACATAAGGATCATTACATTTGCACACATGTATCGATTTGATCCTTCTATTGACAGACTAGAAACAAATCTGGTGAACTAACCCTTTAACCCTTTGAAGCCGGCGCCTCCTGGCTCTTTAAGGGGTTTGTGACACTGGGAGGCGGGGTTTAGGGTCATGTGACGTGATTGGCTGTCATGGCGGTCACATGATCAGAAAGCTCCCTATCGCTACTTGCCTTTCCATGAGGCGCCAGCAACTGTGCCAGGAGCGCGCAGGGCATGCGCTCTCGGCACATCTTTTGTTTACAATGGGTATGCAGATATGCAGCCCCTCGGTGCCAAGGCCCAGCCACCAAGAGACCGCACATTTGAGAATGCTCAGCGCCAAGGAATTACATAGTTACATAGTTAGTCTGGCTGAAAGAAAGACAAAAGTCCATCCATTTCAACCATTTAAAAAAAAAAAGTTATCCTACACCCACAGTTGATCCAGAGGAAGGCAAAAAAAACCAGCAAAGCATGATCCAATTTGCTCCTGCAGGGAAAAAAATTCCTTCCTGATCCCCCGAGAGGTAATCAGATATTCCCTGGATTAACGTTACCTATTTTAAAAATCTTTTTTAACATATAAAAAAGTCATTGTAACATATATTTTTACATATTTGTAAATGCATTCCAAAAATGTAGATTTGTATTTTTAAAGACATTACAGTATAGTAGTTGAAATGTATTTTTAAAAATATCTTTCATATTTTGTCATAAAAACACATTTAAACATGATAGATAAAATAATATATATATATATATATATATATATATCTAAGTGGTCCAAGCTGGACCAATGTAAGTGCGCAAAAAAAGCTATACCTGGAGTTCAACTAGAATAGTTCTGTTCTGGGGGAAAAAAAAAAAAAACCCATAATAAAATGATTACTTCTCAATGCGCTGGGAAGAGCGGCTGCCATTTCTGCCTGCAGTTTGCGGCTGACTTCTACATGACATTGGTCTTTATTTATTTCTTTTCTACTTATCCCTGCAGGTGATAGAACATTCTCTTCCTCTTATCTCGTTCTGCTGGTGGTATTCCAGAGAGCCTGGGGCAGTCCCCACTGTGTCTGACCCTCACTGACAACCAAGAAGACCTTAGCCTTCTTCATCTCCGCTGTTTAAAGTGCACCTGTCATCGCGAATTAACTTTTTTTTGCTTCATTAATATATTCAAAAGATATTTCGGGTATTATGTTGGAGGACTGACCCTTTAGGAGGTTCTGCTGTCACTGTGCGAACGGCGCCGGTGGCGGTAGTATGCAAAAAAGGGAGAGGCGACAGTGTCAGCAGGCCCACTGTGTGGTTTTGGCAATCTATAAAATGATCTTCTGCCAGTAACAATGAAACATGATAATGGCCTGTTCTTATAGCAATCGCTGAACATTTGCAGTATTTTCCTTGCAATTCAAACTGCCTTATACTTTAAGTAAATGTAAGCCCTAACTGAACGATATTGTGAATCATAAAGAACTGCCATTTGTAGAATATAATGCTTGTTTTTACCTCTTTTCATTCTTTTATTGCATCTCAGTCCATTTCCTGTCTGCATGCACTTAAATGATGGCTGCATGGCATTTCTCAGGGTCGTGTTTTCTGATGGCGACCAAGACGGACCATGCCTGTGTACTGTGTGTTAATATGGCCACTGATGTGCCTAGTGTAGTTCCCCGGTTTGGCCATTAGGTGTCACAAGAATGCAGGTTGCTGGACCCCTTGAAGTGACTAGGCCATGTATTCTCCTAGATAGCCACTAGAGGCACCCAGAGTAGTAGTGAAATGGGATTCTAGGAAGTGCCAGCCTGGCCCATGCTAGTGTGGGGTGTCTTGAGATGTAGGGCTCAAGCTAGGTTCGCCCTACTGCCTGTTGGAAACGTGCAGAATCGCATGCTTTCCCAACACGCACAGCAACACACTTTTAGCAGAAGCATTGGGGGGTGCCATTAATTGTTAATGGCACCCCCATGCATCTTCAGATACGTGCACTGAACAAATGGCACATTTTTGGAAACACATCAGGGGATTTTTTTTCCTGCATTTCTCATGCATTGACACACATGGGCTGCCCTACATGTGACATGCAAGAAGCTCAATCGCACCTGAAGGTGTAAACTCAGCCTCAGATATAAAGAGATGGAATAATAGAAAAGAAGAAGCGCCCGATGGCCAAAAGAATGCACTTTTGATGGTAGGTTAGGAGGCATTTATTGAGCGTAACAACAAGTACATCAAGTCAACGCGTTTCATGAGAAAAGACTCTTGCTTCTTCAGGGCTGTGGCTGAAGTGGGAAAAATATCCCACTTTGGTTATATATTTTCCAGGTTTTGGAAGAAAAAAATGACAGAGTAATGGCTGTCATTCCTGGGATTTAATTTTTTCCTCCAAAACCTGGAAAATATTTAACCGACGCAGGAATTTTTCCCATTTAATAGCGTGCAGCAACAGCCCAGAAGAAGTGAGTCTCCCGAAACGTGTTGGCTTGATGTATTTGTTGTTACTCTCAATAAATACCTCCTAATCTACCATCAAAAGTGCATTTTTTTGGACATCGGGAGCTCCTTCTTTTCTATTATTCCAAGTATACGTGTGGAAACGACCTCAATACTGTACCAGAAAGGCAGCAGCCCAAACCCTAAGAGGGTTTATCACCAATATCCACCATTGGATACAACTGACTGGAGGGACATCTCCTTACCGACCCACACAACCGTCCATCTACGACCAGTAACTAATCCAATCAGTCCAGCGCAGTCTTCAGGACAAACAATCAGATATTAATAGTCCTGGAGGGGTCATGGACAGGGGAAGTGTCTGGAAGACCAAGCCCTAGCAAAGATGTGAGGATATTCCTATTTTACCTTCCCTTTGGGGGGGGGGTGAAGGATTATTAGGACTAACTGCATCCTTTTTGCAAGGGATAATGGACTCCTAAAATTATGGTCTCCTTGGCTATCCTCTTGCCTTTGTTCTCTCTACTGTTTTAAAGCTTTAGGAGTGTGCCGTCACTACTGGGATGGCTGAAGGATGTATATGTATAATTATTAGCTTCCATTAAACAGTTAAAAGGTTTTCAACGTTGGACTCTTCCTTCTCCTAACCTCAAGATGGGGATGTCTGAAAATGGATGGTGCTGGGTGAAGCTGCTATTAGGGTCCATTGCCATAAAGCCTGTTGGACTATTGGATGGACCACATGGGGGTACTGGTTTGGCCAGGTCTCCCAAGGTGTCCTCACAGAATGGCAGGACCCAGTGGGTACCCTGGGGGGTCCTGTGCCCACTGCACCCTGGTGAGTCTGGGGAAACATGTCTGGGCAGGAATGGGTTAAAGGGTGCACATGCTCCGCTACCACATAGTTAGCTGTACACGAGGAGGACATGCAGCACAGCACATGACTACTGTTAAATTATTCTCCATCACAAACCCATGTGACAGGGGAACAATGCAGGAGCACAGTCAGACAGATACCAAACAAGGACCTTCATGACAGGTTCACTATTTTTAAAGGAAGCTGCAGAATTAATGACATTGCAAAGTGACCTTAATGGCCCATTCACACCATTGCTCTGTGATGGCACTAGTCCTTTAATATGCATTAATGCCCCCTTTATTCCCAACATCATTAGGAAAATAAACAAGTGAATGAAAAACCTCCATCTGCTCGAGCCATTAAGGTGAGCTTTTCATTGAAAAGGGCTGCCTAACATGCCAAAAAAGATACATACGGTATTTTGGCAACTCACTACAATGTATGTTGCAAGTCGTTGCACTACGTTACAACACACGCCTATTGGCAAGGTGCAATTCAGAATGCATCATACTCATAGTGTGTGTTATCTTGCATTGTGGTCACCATTTCATATGTTCGTGGTATGCAATGCTATTTATTCTGAATGGTAACCTAATGCACCATTCCAACATATCTATGTTGTGGCGCAACGTGCAACGAAACACTGACATGTCCTGCAGTTCAGCGCTCTCCCAAACATGCTACATCCACTTTTTTTAGTTTGTTTTTGTGTGAGGCTGACCAACCAACTGAATGGATTTCTTCAACCACTTGCCCTCCACAGCATTTATCCCCCTTCCTGACCAGGCCATTTTTTACGTTACAGCACTGCGTTACTTTAACTGACAATTGCATGGTCATGCAACACTGCACCCAAATTAAATTTATGTCCTTTTTTCCCACAAAGAAAGCTTTCTTTCAGTGGTATTTGATCACCTGTGCATTTTTTATTTTTTGAGCTATAAACAAAAAAAGACCAACAATTTTGAGAACAAAACAATATTTTTGACTTTTTGCTATAAAACATGTCCAGTACAAAAATTTAGAAAATCAAATTTCATCATAAATTTAGGCCAAAATATATTCTGCGACATGTATGCTAAAAAAATCCTGCTATGTGTAAATTAATCGGGTTAATCAAAGGGTTAACTGTGTGCTGGCAGTGTTTTACTTGGGGGCGGTGTCAGTGTGCTTCACTGTGATCACACTGCTCTGGATGGCTGTGCTGTGCCCCTAAGTAGCAGTGCGCCCTAGGGGGTTGATTAACCTTTGGGTTAATCAAAGGGTTAACTGTGTGCTGGCAGTGTTTTACTTGGGGGCGGTGTCAGTGTGCTTCACTGTAATCACACTGCTCTGGATGGCTGTGCTGTGCACAGCCATCCAGAGCAGTGTGCCTGAGCCGACAGAGGAGGACTGTTAGTAAACAGCGGCGAGTAATTACCGTCCGGGACCTGGTGATTGACAGCCGCGATCGGGTTTCCCCTACCCAGAAATGCAAAATCACACATATATATATGTGATTTTGCGCACCCGTGCCGCCCTTTAGTAGTATTTCCGCTATAGGGTGGACAGGAAGCGGTTAACAGAACGCACATTAACACGTGACACAATGCACGCACTAAAAGAGCGCAATGGTGTGAATGGACCCTAACATGTTAAAGATGATATTCAAATTTAGTGATTTAGTGTCTGAGTTTACATCTACCTAAAGTAGCTCTTTGTATACTTTGTTACCCACGTGTATTGTCAGCTTATGTGTTGTCACCCTGTCACATGGGCTCCACCAGGGCAGGCGCTTCCACTAGGCAAACTAGGCGGCCACCTAGGGCGCACTGCTACTTAGGGGCACCTGGGCGGAGCACAGGCCAGCACTCTCTCTGTGTGTGATGCTGCCACGTCATGAATGATCTTCCAGCTGAGAAGAGGGGTGACATAGGGGGAGGAAGAAAGGACAGAGGAAGATGCTGGGTGTCTGGGGCCAGTGTAGCATCTGAGCTGCCACTCCTTCCAGTGTTCCTCTCAGACTCAGTAATTTGCTGCAAGCTGGCTAGCAGCTGCTGATGACTGTGGAGTTCCAGCCCTTCTCTTTCCATTCAACAGCGAAGGTGGAGCTGTGCCTGCGGAGGAAGGTATTGTCTGACTCTGATGTCTCGTGCCTGTGTGAGTGTGACCCGGCTGGCCATCCATCACATGTGCAATGCCACGGAGAGTGATGACATCATCCCACAGCCTGCTTTTCTAGTGCCTGCTGATCTGTGTCAGTGTTGGTGGTGGTTTTGTGTCGGATCTGTCACTGTGTGGGATCGCTCAGTTCAGCTGCCTGCTGTCACAGCATTTTATCGCCCCCCATTGCCTGGGGAATGGCAGCCTGGGATCTGTCAGAGTGTGGATCCATCATCCTCCACTCACTGCAACTGTCACCCTGCCACTGCCAGCCACACATACAGACCATCCGTGACACTGATTTTGTCTTTAATATTGGTGCTGGTGGCATCTTATGGGACTTGTTTTTGCAAATTAAAAGAAATTTAGCAGTTTCATGTTTTGTTGATTTAATATTTTCTACCGTTTTTAACAATTCATCTTTTTTTTGGGAGGGTGCAAGCAGCTGGTCTTGCCTAGGGCACAAAATAGTATAGCACCGGTCCTGGGCTCCACAAGGCCATTTCTACACACAGTATGTAGGTATGAACCTCTGGGGTCAGAGGGTGGAAGGGTTGTAAATGCTGTCTGCATCCTCCATATAGGATATGTCTCTCTTTTCCATCTGACTTCTTTTCCTGTCATCTGGACAGGAAGCGAGGGGAACTCTCCCTTATGGGGATAAAGAAAGCAAAATAAACCTGGCAATTCTAAACCTTTAATTTACTGGAAAATGTGCTTTATTGCTATGTGTGTTCCCATTAACCGAATTTCTCCTCACTATGTGACACTCATCAAATACTCAAACACTGAATTCTAGGCAGATATAATAAACACAAAATTAAAGTGGTTGCAAACTTCATGTATGAAATATGAACAAAGCATATCCCTCTATAGTGTGTACTTGTCTCAATAAAGAGCACTAAGTGTTATCTCTGTCTGCTGCTTCATTCTTTAGTTGTCAGCATGAATCGTTTCTGATACGTTTTCCTGATACCAAGAAAAAAATGGTGACAGGGGAGGGAGCTCTAGCAGATTGACAGCCTCAACTCTGTTTCTGTGTGCTGTGTGGAGAGGGGTGTGTCCCTTCCCTCCAATCAGGTTTTAGAACTCCATTCGCTGAGCTCTGCAGTGTATAATTTCAGCTCCCTGCCCCCTTTTTTTCTGAACTCTCAGACAAGTGTTATAAATTCAGCACTATGAATGGATGTAGAGAAGAGAATGCTGTAGATAAACAGGTACAACCTATGTAGGGGGGATTTGCAAACAACCAAACCAAATTAATAGGACTTTAAATATACCACTGGTGAGCACAGTGAGAAATGAAGTTCAACATATATACATAAATAGCATAGTTTGTTTGTTTTTTTTCTATAATAATAAGTTACAAAACTCTGATGTAACACAATAGACTATATATAAGTATATATGTACCTTTTTTTATAGGCTTTTTTGGGTGTGGGCGAGAACATGGGGGTCCCATGATCCCCTATTGCCCGGGGGCTCCATGAGTTGTCAGTCCGCCCCTGGTATAAAGGTACTATTACATAAAGATTAGTCACAATGTTGATATACAGTATATAGCCAAAAGTATTGGTCCCCCCCCTCCAAATCATTGGATTCAGGTGTTCCAATCACCTCCAGCTGAGCAGCTGCATCCAAGCCTTACATCACCAAGTGCAATGCAAAGCGTCGGATGCAGTGGTGTAAAGCACGCCGCCACTGGACTCTAGAGCAGTGGAGACATGTTCTCTGGAGTGACCAATTATGCTTCTCTGTCTGGCAATCGGATGGACATGTCTGGGTTTGGTGGTGGCCAGGAGCACGGTACATGCCTGACTACATTGTGCCAAGTGTAAAGTTTGGTGGAGGGGGGATTATGGTGTGGGGTTGTTTTTTCAGGGGTTGGGCTTGGCCCCTTAATTCCACTGAAGGAACTCATAAGGTATCAGCACACCAAGTCATTTTGGACAATTTCCCAACTTTGTGGGAAGAGTTTGGGGATGGCCCCTTCCTGTTCCAACATGACTGCACACCAGTTCACAAAGCAAGGTCCATAAAGACATGGATGGGCGAGTTTGGGGTGGAGGAACTTGACTGGCCTGCACAGAGTCCTGTGAGTGTGGGAGGAAACTCACGCAGATACAGGGAGAACATGCAAACTCCAGGCAGGTGGTGCTGTGGCTGGGATTCGAACCAACAACCCTAGTGCTGCCCCAAGTATAGCAAATATGATTAAGAACCCCACCTGCAGGATGGCGCAAACCGGCACTGCCAGCAACCTGGTAACTGTGTCCCCGGGACTAAAATGTTGGTACGTATACCAAAGGTGGTCCAGGAAACCAGCACCTGCTTACAACCTGGTAACTGTGTCCCCGGGACTAAAATGCTGGTAAGTATAGCAAAGGGGGTCCAGGACACCAGCATCTGCTTACAAGCTCGTAACTGTGTCCCCGGGACTAAAATGTTGGTAAGTATAGGAAATATGGTCAAGAACCCCATCTACAGGATGGCGCAAACCGGCACTGTTGACAACCTGGTAACTGTGTCCCCGGGATTAAAATGTTGGTAAGTATAGCAAAGGGAGTCCAGGAAACCAGCACCTGATTACAACCTGGTAACTGTGTCTCCGGGACTAAAATGTTGGTAAGTGTAGTGAAGGGGGTCCAGGAAACCAGCACCTGATTACAACCTGGTAACTGTGTCTCCGGGACTAAAATGTTGGTAAGTATAGTAAAGGGGGTCCAGGAAACCAGCACCTGATTACAACCTGGTAAGTGTGTCTCCGGGACTAAAATGTTGGTAAGTGTAGTAAAGGGGGTCCAGGAAACTAGCACCTGATTACAACCTGGTAACTGTGTCTCCGGGACTAAAATGTTGGTAAATATAGTGAAGGGGGTCCAGGAAACCAGCACCTGATTACAACCTGGTAAGTGTGTCTCCGGGACTAAAATGTTGGTAAGTGTAGTAAAGGGGGTCCAGGAAACTAGCACCTGATTACAACCTGGTAACTGTGTCTCCGGGACTAAAATGTTGGTAAGTATAGTGAAGGGGGTCCAGGAAACCAGCACCTGATTACAACCTGGTAACTGTGTCTCCGGGACTAAAATGTTGGTAAGTATAGTAAAGGGGGTCCAGGAAACTAGCACCGGCTTAAAACCTGGTAACTGTGTCCCCGGGACTAAAATGCTGGTAAGTATAGCAAGGTGGTCAAGAACACCCAACATTTCCAGGTTGAGAATTATAACCCTGTTGGGGCACCATGATATATGTCAGGGGCTGACTCAGCCCACCAGGCTCCACCAATAACTGAAATATCTTTTTTGGGTGGACTTTTTTTAAACCCCCTTATGTCCCAGTAACTCATATGTGTGCCGACAGAAAGGTGGGTTTTAACCCCCACATACCGCACTGCTGGACAGTCAATCACAGTGGTCACATGATCTCCAATCCTTCCCACCCCCCTGAGTGTTCAGGATGCCAAGGTGGGTGGGAAGGGGTTAAAGATGTGTTATGGCAGCACCATTTACAGATGGGAGGAGAACCTGTACCTGTGTACAATCTGGTACCTGTGTCCCTGGGTCTAAATGTTGGTAAGTACAGCGAAGGTGGTCAAGAACACCCAACATTTCCAAGTCGGGAATTCTAGCCTTGCCGGTGCACCAAGACATATATAAAGCCAGGGGCTGACTCGGCCCACCAGGCTCCACCTATAGCTAAAATATCCCTTTTGGGTGGGCTCTTTTTTTTTTTAAAAGATGGGTTATGGCTATAGCCTAATGACCCGACTGTTCATCTCCCCCTCCGTTCTTTACAGTCATCAGCACAGGACGGTATTGTACTTTCAATAATGGATATGGCAATGGCTGAATGGTCTTCCAGGCCAGCAGCAGGACACGTTGGTGTAAGAGGAGCTGCAATTCCCCAGACCCGTATCTCTGCACATTGTGGAATGTGTGCACAGCAGAGCACATTTCCTGTTCAACTGTCAGATTTCCTGAAATCCGTGCTCTCAACCCCAGGGCTCTCCAAAAGGCAGGATCCTTTTTTTTTTTCTCTTTCCTCCTCTCTCTCCCTCTCTCTCTCTCCCTCACATGCTAGAAGATTTTCCTTCCTGTCCGCTTCCAGCTGGAGAAGAGGCTCAATGGATGCAATTCAACCCTCTCCAGCCTAGCCATTGTCTGGATACACTCAAGCTGGGATCCGTGTGATTATCCTTCCCCTTCTTCGCAGAGTTAGCCGAGCCGTCCTGCGCCTTTGTGCCGATTTCCCCCGTGTAACATGGAATAATGGGGTTTAATCCGGGACGGAATCTTGGAATGGGAATTGGAGCTGAGCACATCGTGGTAAGTTCTCAGGCTAGGCGTGGTTTGCAGTGCATTGTCTAACTTTGAATCTCAGTTTGGACCACGACTGAAGCTCCGGAGGAAGAGCATCCAAAGAGGGCTCTATCTCTGAAAAGTCTGGAGAAGGTCCCTGGTTTTCAGGAACTGATCAAACATACTGTAGAACCTTCCTCTTTCTATATGAAAGATTGATGTAAACCCTCCATCTTCAGGCTTTAGGAATCTGTCCTTGGAAAGTACGGAGAAGGTCCCTGATTTTCAGGAACTGATCAAACACACTGTAGAACCTTCCTCTTTCTATATGAAAGATTGAAGTGTAAACCCTCCATCTTCAGGCTTTAGGAATCTGTCCTTGGAAAGTCCATAAAAGGTCCCTGATTTTCAAGAACTGATCAAACACACTGTAGAACTTTCCTCTTTCTATATGAAAGATTGATGTTAAAGTAAACCTTCCATCTTCAGGCTTTAGGGATCTGTCCTTGGAAAGTATGGAGAAGGTCCCTGATTTTCAGGAACTGATCAAACACACTGTAGAATCTTCCTCTTTCTATATGAAAGATTGATATAAATGTAAACCTTCCATCTTCAAGCTTTAGGGATCTGTCCTTGGAAAGTCCGTAGAAGGTCCCTGGTTTTCAGGAACTGATCAAACACACTGTAGAATCTTCCTCTTTCTATATGAAAGATTGAAGTGTAAACCCTCCATCTTCAGGCTTTAGGGATCTGTCCTTGGAAAGTACAGAGAAGGTCCCTGATTTTTAAGAACTGATCAAACATACTGTAGAACCTTCCTCTTTCTAAATGAAAGATTGAAGTGTAAACCCTCCATCTTCAGGCTTTAGGAATCTGTCCTTGGAAAGTACGAAGTAGGTCCCTGATTTTCAGGAACTGATCAAACATACTGTAGAACCTTCCTCTTTCTATATGAAAGATTGATGTAAACCCTCCATCTTCAGGCTTTAGGGATCTGTCCTTGGAAAGTACGGAGAAGGTCCCTGATTTTCAGGAACTGATCAAACACACTGTAGAACCTTCCTCTTTCTATATGAAAGATTGATATAAATGTAAACCTTCCATCTTCAAGCTTTAGGGATGTCCTTGGAAAGTCCGTAGAAGGTCTCTGATTTTCAGGAACTGATCAAACACACTGTAGAACCTTCCTCCTTCTATATGAAAGATTGATGTAAGTGTAAACCTTCCATCTTCAGGCTTTAGGGATTTGTCCTTGGAAAGTATGGAGAAGGTCCCTGATTTTCAGGAACTGATCAAACACACTGTAGAACTTTCCTCTTTCTATATGAAAGATTGATGTAAACCCTCCATCTTCAGGATTTAGGAATCTGTCCTTGGAAAGTATGGAGAAGGTCCCTGATTTTCAGGAACTGATCAAACACACTGTAGAACCTTCCTCTTTCTATATGAAAGATTGATGTAAACCCTCCATCTTCAGGCTTTAGGAATCTGTCCTTGGAAAGTCCAGAGAAGGTTCCTGATTTCCAAGAACTGATCAAACACACCGTAGAACCTTCCTCTTTCTACATGTAAGACTGATGTAAATGTGAACCCTAATGCTGGCCATATACTCGCAGATTTCAGAATGAGATTATTTGTATGAATATTCTTTGTACATCCACTGAATGGACAAATGACGTTCGAACATTTCACTTGCTTTTACCATTCAGTTTTTCAATGATTGTAATTCATGAACACGTACACTTTGAAATTAATTCGTTCAAGAAAAACATTTTTATCCTGCTCCTTCAAATTTTCTCATCACCGCGGTCGGAAAGGAACATCAATTTGACCCCACTAACCATTAGAAAATAGAACAAACGTTCTTGAAAATTTTCAAATGAAAGTCTATATGTGTATGGCCAGCATACTGTAACTGGGGGACAATTAGTTTGCTAAAGCCGGCTATACATCGATAGATTTTTGATTGAACGTATGTACAAAAATCATTGGTCAGAAGATACTTTCTTGCCATCATTGAGTCAACTGATTTCATTTCAAAGCTCTTAAAATGACATGTTATTTGAACGAATGTTAGAACCAGGGACGGACTGACCATTCGAGCACTCGGGCACTGCTCGAGGGCCCGGGGTCAGTAGGGGGCCCCATGATCCCCTATTGCCCGGGGGCCCCATGAGTTGTCAGTCCGCCCCTGGTTAGGATGTATTAAACAGGTTTCATTACAATATGTGTGATTTATTTTTGTTTTTTTTTTTAATGAAAAGCCCATTCATGGTTAGAACTTGGTTCAAAAAACGTTTTCCATCCTTTAAATTACAAATGTTGATTTGACCCCACTAACCATTCTGAAAAGCTTTGACCAAAGTTCTACTAGAATGGCCATCTTCGAGTATCCTTAACAGTTGCTCTGTGTTATTGCTTTTATACTGTTTTTACCTTTTTTTTCTTCTTTTTGGCACCTCATTGATGCCGATCTCCTGATGGGCAGCAACTGCACATGGTTGCCCTGGTCCAGCTTTCTGACGGTGCACCATGCCTGTGCAATGTGCATGTAGACTTCTCCAGGGGCACATGTGATGGGGAGATAACTCGAGGGAACAGTTGTCACCCTATAACAGGAAGTGAGATATCTATGAAATTTCAGTGATTGGACTTCCCATCGGTGCACTGCGGTTTGGGTGCAGCGCGGTTGTATGTGCATTTTCAATGCATCTTTAGGCACGTTCCTATTGGCTTCTATTGGAATGTGCATTATTTGGAAGCGTTTGATGCGCTTTCATAAAAACGTACGTTCTAATAAAACTCAATGGGAGTGCACCTTCAAACGCATGTAAAACGCACATGCAATCGCCCTGTGTCCAAAACGCTGCGCAGTGGTGTGAACCTGGCCTTATGGGTACAGAATTAAAGTAGATGTAAACCATAACCTATTGATATTTAGTTTGCTGAAACAATGTGCCTCATAAAAATGTAATTATTTAAAATAAAATATTTATATTTTTAAATAGTTTTTTTTTTTCATTCATCTTTTGCATCTCAGTGATGCTGACCTCTTGCAGCTATTTTGCAGCCACTTTCTTTCTTCATGGTCATCAGGGATGACTGCTTGACATTTCTCAGGGGTTTCTTAAAGTGCTCCTAAACCCAGGATCTCCCCGGACCCTGCATTCACTATATCTGGTCTCCCCGGACCCTGCATTCACTATATCTGGTCTCCCTGGACCCTGCATTCACTATATCTGGTCTCCCCGGACCCTGCATTCACTATATCTGGTCTCCCCGGACCCTGCATTCACTATATCTGGTCTCCCCAGACCCTGCATTCACTATATCTCGTATCCCCGGACCCTGCATTCACTATATCTGGTCTCCCATAGTACACACAACATGGAAATGCAATTATTTTAGTAAATATAAACTGCTAAATACCTTTTCTCATCAGCAGTTAGAGCAGTCTTGTGACTTCTATTAGTACCCAGCTGAGCACTAGTTAAAGCTTATAGGAGGAGTTTTCATTCTCCTCTAGGAGAATGCAGAACCCCTAACCTCTGTCTTGACAGTGCTGATTGGCCCTGTGCTGAACCCATGCATTCTCCCAAGAAAACAAAAACCTCTCTAGCAATACACACCAAACTGAGTATGTGCAGAGTGTCCCCACACAATATGTCTTATCAGGAGATAAGAGGGGGACACTGGAAGAAGGGGGGGATCAGAGAAGTCAGGATCAAACAGCATTATTACACAATGCAGAGGATTAACCCCTTGGGTTCCACAGGGAGTATAACATGTATGATTTACTGCATATACAAACTGATTTTTCTGTTGTGGGCCTACTTAGATCTTTACCTGTGTGCAGAGGTGCAACGTTCTCATGTGTTTCTGGCGTGCATTGACGGACTTGCAATTTTAAATTTAGGATTTGTAGTGGGTAGGGGTTACAGCCATAGACTAAGGCTTGCTAAAACCTGTTGCCAACACATAAAGAGCATGCTATATCTGTTTTGGTGCTCTCCTATCGACTTCAATGGCCCTCCCAATACAGTGCAGAGATGGGCACAGACCCTCGTTTTATTATGAGGACACATTTGTTTTAGCGGGCCTACAGAACTACACTTATTTCAAACCCCCATCTGGTTTCTTCATATGCATAATTACCAGAGAAACCATGTTATCGCATTGACTCCTAAGAGCCTGCCCACACACTGGGGGTTAGTTACTAATACTGGAAAGTGCCAAATCTGGTGCAGCTGTGCATACAAACCAATCAGCTTCCAGGTTTTATTGTCAAAGCTTAATTGAACAATTTGAAGTTAGAAGCTGATTGGCTACCATGCACAGCTGCACCAGATTCTTAGGGCACCAGGTTTAGTAAATCTCCTCCACTGTGTGTAGGAAAAGGGCTCTTGGGAGATGTAGTTCTGGGGATGTACCTACACAAATAGAAAATGAGCACCCAGCTAGTGCCTGTACTGGGGTGAATAATTCTACACCGAGTTCACTATATGAACCACTGATGTATTATACATGTTGATCATATCCCCCCTTATGTATTATACATGGTGATCATATCCCCCCTTATGTATTATACATGGAGATCATATCCCCCCTTATGTATTATACATGGAGATCATATCCCCCCTTATGTATTATACATGGAGATCATATCCCCCCCTTATGTATTATACATGGATATCATATCCCCCCTTATGTATTATACATGGAGATCATATCCCCCCTTATGTATTATACATGGAGATCATATCCCCCCCTTATGTATTATACATGGAGAGATCATATCCCCCCTTATGTATTATACATGGTGATCATATCCCCCCTTATGTATTATACATGTTGATCATATCCCCCCTTATGTATTATACATGGAGATCATATCCCCCTTATGTATTATACATGGAGATCATATCCCCCCTTATGTAATATACATGTTGATCATATCCCCCCCTTATGTATTATACATGGAGATCATATCCCCCCTTATGTAATATACATGGAGATCATATCCCCCCTTATGTATTATACATGGAGATCATATCCCCCCTTATGTATTATACATGGAGATCATATCCCCCTTATGTATTATACATGGAGATCATATCCCCCCTTATGTATTATACATGGAGATCATATCCCCCCTTATGTATTATACATGGAGATCATATCCCCCCTTATGTATTATACATGGAGATCATATCCCCCCTTATGTATTATACATGGGGATCATATCCCCCCTTATGTATTATACATGGAGATCATATCCCCCCCTTATGTATTATACAAGGTGATCATATCCCCCCTTATGTATTATACATGGAGATCATATCCCCCCTTATGTATTATACATGGAGATCATATCCCCCCTTACGTATTATACATGGAGATCATATCCCCCCTTATGTATTATACATGGAGATCATATCCCCCCTTACGTATTATACATGGAGATCATATCCCCCCCTTATGTATTATACATGGAGATCATATCCCCCCTTATGTATTATACATGGAGATCATATCCCCCCTTATGTATTATATATATCCCCCCTTTTCAGTAATGTACACAGAGTCTTTTTTTAAAGGGGCACTTCACCCAAAATTGATATTTCACTTATAAAGAGTATTGCATTTGTTTCCACCGTCTTCTTCTTGTTCTGTAATCCACCACAAAGACAAGAGATCTGTCCACGTTAAACCCTCTGTATATATCTAATGCCCTCTGTTATTGACGACCTCTCCTTACGCAAATTGTAGCGGCCTGTCATGCCAATCATCTTCTTCACTATACAGATCAGGGTTCTGATTTCAAATGCTCAAAGTTTACTTTTGATCTCTGAAAGGACTGATGTCAGAGGATTAACAGGACAGCCAGGCAGCTAGCGTTTTCAGGAGATCAGCAATAGTCACCACGGCATTGTTCCCATAACCGGGCATTTCAGTCAAACACAGGGGCGGACTGACAACTCACGGGGCCCCCCGGGCAATAGGGGATCATGGGGCCTCTGTGTCCTCGCCCACACTAAAACTACACCCAAAAAAACCTATGAAAGGTACCAGGGACATCTCATGGGGCCCCCTACTGACCCCGGGCCCTCGGGCAGTGCCCGAGTACCCAAATGGTCAGTTGCCCCTGGTCAAACATGAACTGTTAGCTGTGGAGAGGCAGTCATTTTTATTCTGGTGCTCAGCTTCTAATCACCATCCTCTGCTGTCCTCGGTGAGAGAGATTCTGCAGCAAAGAGTCATGTGGCATGAGGTTACAGTCCTGCCTAATGCACCATAAAAACCCTGCTGAGTCTGGCAGCAACAGTATAAATTTAAACTGAATGGACAGTTTGGATGCCATGGACAGATCTCTGTTTCTATTTGTTGTCTGAAGACGGTCTTTATGTTCTGCAGGAGAAACGATCTCTTATCAATGAGTTCTGCTTCCGTAAAATGAAAGGCAGCTAATGGTAGAAAATAGCATTGATGGCTTTCACAAGGTGTCCTGGGAGATTGCATCTAGATACTTGTAACACGTTTATTAACATCAGCTGAGGAAAGTACTTTGTAAACCTCTTCCTCTTCAGAGAGAGGATATAGAGTATCTGGTAGAAGACATAGAGGACAGGGAGGAGGCATAGAGCACTGGAGGGTTGCTATACTGAGCTCATGACACTGGGGAGGTCCCGCACTGAGCCCAGAACACTGGGGAGGTCCCGCACTGAGCCCAGAACACTTGGGAGGTCCCGCACTGAGCCCAGAACACTTGGGAGGTCCCGCACTGAGCCCAGAACACTTGGGAGGTCCCGCACTGAGCCCAGAACACTTGGGAGGTCCCGCACTGAGCCCAGAACACTTGGGAGGTCCCGCACTGAGCCCAGAACACTGGGGAGGTCCCGCACTGAGCCCAGAACACTGGGGAGGTCCCGCACTGAGCCCAGAACACTGGGGAGGTCCCGCACTGAGCCCAGAACACTTGGGAGGTCCCGCACTGAGCCCAGAACACTTGGGAGGTCCCGCACTGAGCCCAGAACACTTGGGAGGTCCCGCACTGAGCCCAGAACACTGGGGAGGTCCCGCACTGAGCCCAGAACACTGGGTAGGTCCCACACTGAGCTCAGAGCTTGGGGTGGTCCCCACACTAAGCTTAGAGCACTGGGGGTCCAACACTGCACTAAGTATACTGAGGCAGGGTCCCACTCTGAGCTCTGTGCACTGAGGGGATGGGGTGTCTCATATTGAGCTCAGTGTATTGGGGGTCTTCTCATAGAGCTCAGTGCACTTGGGGATGAGGGGGGTGCTCACATGGAGTTCAGTGTATTGGAGAAGTCCCCAAATCAAGCTCCATGTACAGGGAAGGAGTCTCACATTGAGCCAACACATTTTGGGGGTTGTAAACACCCCCTTTCCCCATGGCTATGAACAGAAAACCATATATTGGGGAGAGAGGGGAGTGGGGGCTGCACTAAACTCCGAGCACTAGGGGTTCAACGTTGAGTTCAGAGCACTGGAAGTCAGTGCATTGGGGGGCTCACATGGACCTCAGAGTACTGGAGGGGACCACACATCAAGCTCAATGTACTGTGGATGGGGGTCTCACATTGAGGTTAGCCCTCCACACATAAAAGTCCAGAATATTTTTTTTCAAGATGGTCAAGAAAGAGCCAACATGTTTCTACGCAAAATACTTGAGTCATAGTGAATCGAGTCATGGATGGCTAACTTTATATTATACAGATTGAAAATAGTTAATGGACTATAGCAGTGATGGCGAACCCGTGGCACGCGTGCCACAGCCGGCACGCCGAGCCTTATTTGTGGGCACGCCAGGAGAATCCAGCGGCGCGCTGTCTTCCCGGCTGTAGTGTGCGTGACAGCCGGGTCCCAAGTGCGCATGCACAAGAAGCAGTGCTCTTTGTGAATAGTAAGGCGGTACCTGGGACACATGACAGATCCCAGAAGCCGCCGGACCAATCACAAAGCGCAGCGCTTCTCGCGCATGCGCACTGGGCATCCGGCTGTCCGCCCACACTACAGAAGCCGGGAAGACAACGCGCGGCTGGATAAAGGAACAGGTAAGATGAAAAAAAAAACTCTGCGGAAGTAAGAGCGGGTACCTGTCAAATTCAGGTACCCGCTCCCCCTCCCTCCCCAAAGGTCAGCAGTCATCCCTGTGCTGTCCGCAGTCTCTGGTCATCCCTGTGCTGTCCGCAGTCTCTGGTCATCCCTGTGCTGTCCGCAGTCTCTGGTCATCCCTGTGCTGTCCGCAGTCTCTGGTCATCCCTGTGCTGTCCGCAGTCTCTGGTCATCCCTGTGCTGTCCGCAGTCTCTGGTCATCTCCTGTACTGTCCGCAGTCTCTGGTCATCTCCTGTACTGTCCGCAGTCTCTGGTCATCTCCTGTACTGTCCGCAGTCTCTGGTCATCTCCTGTGCTGTCCGCAGTCTCTGGTCATCTCCTGTACTGTGTCCGCAGTCTCTGGTCATCCCTGTACTATGTCCGCAGTCTCTGGTCATCCCTGTACTGTGTCCGCAGTCTCTGGTAATCCCTGTACTGTCCGCAGTCTCTGGTCATCCCTGTACTATGTCCGCAGTCACTGGTCATCTCCTGTACTGTGTCCGCAGTCTCTGGTCATCCCTGTACTGTCCGCAGTCACTGGTCATCCCTGTACTATGTCCGCAGTCTCTGGTCATCCCTGTACTGTCCGCAGTCTCTGGTCATCTCCTGTACTTTCCGCAGTCTCTGGTCATCCCTGTACTGTCTGCAGTCACTGGTCATCCCTGTACTGTGTCCGCAGTCTCTGGTCATCTCCTGTACTGTGTCCGCAGTCTCTGGTCATCCCTGTACTGTCCGCAGTCTCTGGTCATCCCTGTACTGTGTCCGCAGTCTCTGGTCATCCCTGTACTGTGTCCGCAGTCTCTGGTCATCCCTGTACTGTGTCCGCAGTCTCTGGTCATCCCTGTACTTTCCGCAGTCTCTGGTCATCCCTGTACTGTCCGCAGTCTCTGGTCATCTCCTGTACTGTCCGCAGTCTCTGGTCATCTCCTGTACTGTGTCCGCAGTCTCTGGTCATCTCCTGTACTGTGTCCGCAGTCTCTGGTCATCTCCTGTACTGTGTCCGCAGTCTCTGGTCATCTCCTGTACTGTGTCCGCAGTCTCTGGTCATCTCCTGTACTGTGTCCGCAGTCTCTGGTCATCTCCTGTACTGTGTCCGCAGTCTCTGGTCATCTCCTGTACTGTCCGCAGTCTCTGGTCATCTCCTGTACTGTCCGCAGTCTCTGGTCATCTCCTGTACTTTCCGCAGTCTCTGGTCATCCCTGTACTGTCCGCAGTCACTGGTCATCCCTGTACTGTGTCCGCAGTCTCTGGTCATCTCCTGTACTGTGTCCGCAGTCTCTGGTCATCCCTGTACTGTCCGCAGTCTCTGGTCATCTCCTGTACTATGTCCGTAGTCTCTGGTCATCCCTGTACTGTCCGCAGTCTCTGGTCATCTCCTGTACTTTCCGCAGTCTCTGGTCATCCCTGTACTGTCCGCAGTCTCTGGTCATCTCCTGTACTTTCCGCAGTCTCTGGTCATCCCTGTACTGTCCACGGTCTCTGGTCATCCCTGTACTGTGTCCGCAGTCTCTGGTCATTCCTGTACTGTCCGCAGTCTCTGGTCATCCCTGTACTGTCCGCAGTCTCTGGTCATCCCTGTACTGTGTCCGCAGTCTCTGGTCATCCCTGTACTGTCCGCAGTCTCTGGTCATCTCCTGTACTGTCCGCAGTCTCTGGTCATCTCCTGTACTGTGTCCGCAGTCTCTGGTCATCTCCTGTACTGTGTCCGCAGTCTCTGGTCATCTCCTGTACTGTGTCCGCAGTCTCTGGTCATCTCCTGTACTGTCCGCAGTCTTTGGTCATCCCTGTACTGTGTCCGCAGTCTCTGGTCATCTCCTGTACTGTGTCCGCAGTCTCTGGTCATCCCTGTACTGTGTCTGCAGTCTCTGGTCATCCCTGTACTGTGTCTGCAGTCTCTGGTCATCCCTGTACTGTGTCTGCAGTCTCTGGTCATCTCCTGTACTTTCCGCAGTCTCTGGTCATCCCTGTACTGTCCGCAGTCTCTGGTCATCTCCTGTACTGTGTCCGCAGTCTCTGGTCATCCCTGTACTGTCCGCAGTCTCTGGTCATCCCTGTACTGTGTCCGCAGTCTCTGGTCATCCCTGTACTGTCCGCAGTCTCTGGTCATCCCCTGTACTGTCCGCAGTCTCTGGTCATCTTCTGTACTGTTCGCAGTCTCTGGTCATCTCCTGTACTGTGTCCGCAGTCTCTGGTCATCTCCTGTACTGTGTCCGCAGTCTCTGGTCATCCCTGTACTGTGTCCGCAGACTCTGGTCATCCCTGTACTGTCCGCAGTCTCTGGTCATCCCTGTACTGTCCGCAGTCTCTGGTCATCCCTGTACTGTGTCCGCAGTCTCTGGTCATCCCTGTACTGTGTCCGCAGTCTCTGGTCATCCCTGTACTGTGTCCGCAGTCTCTGGTCATCCCTGTACTGTCCGCAGTCTCTGGTCATCCCTGTACTGTGTCCGCAGTCTCTGGTCATCCCTGTACTGTCCGCAGTCTCTGGTCATCCCCTGTACTGTCCGCAGTCTCTGGTCATCTTCTGTACTGTTCGCAGTCTCTGGTCATCTCCTGTACTGTGTCCGCAGTCTCTGGTCATCTCCTGTACTGTGTCCGCAGTCTCTGGTCATCCCTGTACTGTGTCCGCAGTCTCTGGTCATCCCTGTACTGTCCGCAGTCTCTGGTCATCCCTGTACTGTCCGCAGTCTCTGGTCATCCCTGTACTGTGTCCGCAGTCTCTGGTCATCCCTGTACTGTGTCCGCAGTCTCTGGTCATCCCTGTACTGTGTCCGCAGTCTCTGGTCATCCCTGTACTGTTAATTAGTTTGCACTACTGTACGAGTTGTTTTTTCTAAACCAAAAGCTCGATATTCAGGTTTCATTGCAGTGTTGGCACTTTGAAAGAAATAAGTTGGTTTTGGGTTGCAGTTTGGGCACTCTGGCTCAAAAAGGTTTGCCATCACTGGACTATACAAACCACAGATATATAGATATATCTATATATCTCTATATATCTATATATATCTATATCTATATATCTATATCTATCTATATATATCTATATCTATCTATCTATCTATCTATCTATCTATCTATCTATCTATCTATCTATATATATATCTATATATATATATCCATCTATATATATCTATATATATCTATATCTCTATATATATATATATATGCAAAAGAGATTGATCACAGGGCATCTATGGTGGTTTTATATGTTCATAACCATAGCCCTGATGAAGGGGGACTTTAGCCACTTGCCCTCCAGAAACTTTACCCCCCTTCCTGACCAGGCCATTTTTTGTGATACGGCGCTGCGTTACTTTAACTGACAATTGCGCGGTCATGCAACGCTGTACATAAATTTGATATAATTTTTTTCCCCACAAATAAAGCTTTCTTTCAGTGGTATTTGATCACCTCTGCGTTTTTTATTTTTTGTGCTATAAACAAAAAAAGACCGACAATTTTGAAGAAAAAAACTATTTTTGACTTTTTGCCATTAAACATGTCCAATAAAAAAATTTAAAAAATCAAATTTCGTCATACATTTAGGCCAAAATGTATTCTGCAACATGTCTTTGCTAAAAAAAAATCCCAATACATGTAAATTAATTGCTTTACGTGAAAGTTATAGCATCTACAAATGACTGTATAGATACTGCAATTTTTTTTTTTTCATTTTTTATACTAGTAATGGCGGTGATCGGCAATTTATAGCGAGGCTGCGGCGGGCATTCTTATACTGGGGGGAACTGACTAACTGCCACTGACATCCCCAGTGACACCAATACAGTGATCAGTGCTAATAAAAAGCACTGTCACTGTACTAATGACACTGGGCTGGAAGGGGTTAACATCTGGGGCGATCAAAGGGTTAACAGAGGGGCTTTAAAAATAGGTCAGACTAAGATGTCCATGCTTGTCATATACCCAGAATCCTCGAGTGCAGTTCTAAAGTCACTGGATGTGAATCACATGCTAACACTGCCCTGCTGTGTGTGTCACCGTCCACCCCTGTGTTGTATCATGTGCCATCACGTGAGATCACACACCGTCATGCTACAACAGTCTCTGCATTCTCCGACATCCGTCTGGTAGTTACTGTACATGTTCCTGGAAAACACATGGTCAATTAAAGGGGAACACCGGGGCATTTAAGCAACAGTCCCTCGCAAAAGCTTCCCCACCTTCCCCGGTATTTTTGTTTTAAAACCCAACTCAGTGAATTAGACCAACTCTACCTTGGTAGTAGATTTTGCAAGGAATAAAGTGGTATTAACCCTTTGCTAATGTTTTAAAAAATTATTCCAAGCCTGAAGATTACGCACTGCCATCAATCACAGCCAGTAAAGAGGGAGCGGGGCCAAGCTGTGCTCTGAGAATCTTATGGACACATAGAGGCGGCTCAGGTGCAAGCATGCGTGAGTGCCACAATCAATCTGTTAACTTGGAGATGGGAGTGGGGAGGAGAAGGCAGGAGCTGAGGAGTGTCTTGCTATCCTAGGCTATGGGGCTGTGTGTTGCTTTTGATACACGTAGCGCAGGGAAACACAACTCTTGTCCTTGCTTGCAAGGGTTGCTCCATAGGATGATGCAAGAGAAAGAAGCCACCCTGAAACGGGCAATCTGGGGCAGCTGTCATGGCACCAGGCTAAAGCAGAGCTCCAGTAAAACAAAAAAAATAAAAGTAAGCAGCTGCAAAAACATCTGCTGTAGCTGCTGACTTTTTAAAACCAGCCACTCACCTGTCCTACGATCCAGCGGCGTTCTCACCACAGCCAGTTTCATCTGACCCACCAAAACTGTTTTGCACTTCCCCAGCGTTATTAAGTCCTGATATAGGACCCAGAAAATGGAGATCTTGGGTGGGAAAGAGTCTCCAACCCAGACTATGGGTATCTTGGACCTGAAAGGGGTAACCCACCTGCAGAAGAGGGCTGAAAAGGCCAGGAAGCAGACAGCAGGTGTCCATTAGGTGTTGAGTGGAACAGAACACAGTTGTGAGAGGGCTGTGGGCAGGGGCGGACTGACCATTTGGAAACTCGGGCACTGCTCGAGGGCCCGGGGTCAGTAGGGGGCCCCATGAGATGCCCCTGGTACCTTTTTCATAGGCTTTTTTGAGTTTGGGCAAGTCTCATGGCAAGTCGCACCCCATTTGTGGCAATGGAACCGGTCAACTTGATGCAATTCAGGTTGCAGCGACTTTGAAAAAAGGTTCCTGCACTATCTCTGTGCAACTTCATTGCAACTTGCATTGATATCTGTTTACCCACCGCCCTATAGCAGAAGTACTGCTACAGGGCGACAGGACTGCGTAAAGTCACGTGTATATATATATATGTGATTTGCATAGCCAGGTAGGGGCTGCGCACTGCTATTGGTGGCTAGAGATGTCAATCACCGGGTTCCAGCCGGCACCGGGATCATCAGGAAAAGCTGACAGGGGAGAGACCTGTGTGTATACAGGAGGTGTGTTACTGGCCAGATTACCAGGTGAATACACAGAGGGAAAAAAAGCCTAAAAAAGAAAACTAATGCAGCCACCACATCTAATGATTGGTAAGCTGCGATACATTACATTTTTTGGTTTTGGGTTTAATACCGCTTGCAGATATTGGGTTCACCATACCCACTTACTGATAACCATGATGGGTTGACATTGATTTGAATGTAAGTATTCACATATGTGTATGCAGTGCGGTTTTGCAGGGGGATGTAGTGACGGATGTGCTATTTTCAGTGGAAAAGGTTTGGCGGCGGCAGGAAATGTCGCTTTGTAGAAGACATGAGAGGAAGGAAAAGCCTTTTTTTATGATCCCCTGCTCTGTGCCCTTCTCCTTCTGCTCATGTATGTAACAATATCCTGCCTCTTTAATTAACTAAGTGTTGGTGACACGGAGAGGCCGGGAGATGGAGGAAGTGTTGGCCGGCGTTCAGGGGGGAGCCCCAGACCAGATGTTATCCAGCTGGGAGCACCAGATCGATGTGTACCGTGACTTGACAAAGCCTTCCTCCAGGGTTCTTAAAGGGGAATGAAAGGCATTATTACATTGTATTTATTTTGGAGATCTATAGGTGGATTGGATGAGCTTCCTGTAGGCAATCCTATTAATAAAGGCCCACTCACCCCATGTTGCTGCTGTAATGTATGGAAATACACCTTCATTCTACTGCTGCAATGTGGTGCCGTTCATTCTGAAAGGCACCACAATGCAACTTGCAATGGACATGCATTGCAGTGTGCAGCAACACGTTAAAAAATAGTGCATGCATGCTGCACTGCAACACTTATCTCCGCAGCAAGGTGTGTTAGGGTGCTATTCAGAATAAATGGCATTGCATCATAGTAATGTGTATAATGTGTCATTGTATGGGCAGCACAGTGGCTAAATGGTTGGCAGTACTAGGGTCATTGGTTCAAATCCCAACCATGGCACCACCTGCCTGCAACACTTATCTTAGCAGCAAGATGTGTTAGGGTGCTATGCAGAGTAAATGGCATTGCATCACAGTAACGCATGTAATGTGTCATTGTATGGGCAGCACAGTGGCTAAATTGTTAGCACTTCCGCCTGGCAGTACTAGGGTCGTTGGTTCGATTCCCAACCACGGCATCACCTGCCTGGAGTTTGCATGTTCTCCCTGTGCCTGCGTAGGTTTCTTCCCACACTCCAAAGACATGCTGGTAGGTGAATTGGCTCCTGTCTAAATTGTCCCTAGTATGTGTATGTATGAATGTGAGTTAGGGACCTTAGATTGTACACCCCTTGAGGGTTAGGGACTGATGTGAATATACAATATATATATGTAAATTGATGGCGCTATATAAGTACCTGAAATAAATAAATTGTGATAAAAGTGCCCTTAGCCTAAGTTCACACCTAAGCGTTTTCTGCAGAAATGCACAGTAGTCCATTTAACATGATTTCCTATGGGACAGGTTCACATCTCTGCGTCTTCACCCGGTGCGTTTTTTGGAAAGGGTCAGGGAGTTTTTTTAACACAAAAAAGTTGTGCTTTTGGTTCTATAGACTTCAATGGAAAAGCTGCAGAAAAGCATGTAGTGCGTTTTGGATGCATTTTGCGTTTTAAATCTGCCTAGCAACAAGGAAAAAAAACCAAAATGCTGCAAAAACACAGGTGCAAAAATGCAATGCAGAAACAGATCAAATGCAAACTGCATACGTATGAACCTAGCCTTAGTGCTGTTTTAAAAACTTAAGGCCTGGTTAACTCCTAATGCGTTTTTTTATTGCTTTTTGCAGAAATGCACTACATGTCCTATGGGACATGTTCACACCTATGTGTTTTTCAGCAGCTGCATTTTTGGAAAGGGTCAGGGACTTTTTTAAATGCAAAAAGCACCCTTTTTGCTACAATAGAGTTCAATGGTAACACTGCTAAAATGCATGTAGTTCATTTTTTTATGTGTTTTTGCCCAGCAACAAAAACATTTCCCCTTTAACAAAAAAAGCTGAAAAAAACACAAAATGCAGTAAAAATGCAGTAAAAACACAAGTAAAACCGCAAAGTGAAATGCAAAAAGCATTACAAAAATGGATCAAAGTGCATAGGTGTGAACCAGTTCTCTGGCTGCTTTCATACTACCAAGGGCAGACTGACAACTCATGGGGCCCCTGGGCAATAGGGGATCATGGGGCCCCTGTGTCCTTGCCCAAACTCAAAAAAGCCTATGAAAAAGGTACCAGGGGCATCTCATGGGGCCCCCTACTGACCCCGGGCCCTCGGGCAGTGCCCGAGTTTCCAAATGGTCAGTCCGCCCCTGCACACTACTCAAGTGAATGGGGCTGTGCTATAACGGCAACTGGGGTTGGGGCATGGTAGTCCGACATTTAAGGGGTTAAAGCAGGCAGTGAGGAGTAATCTGAATGCGGATCATTCTTCAGAGAACAAAACAAGTGGAAATGAACCTTAAGGCCATCCACATGTATTGCAGCACACTGCTGTGCACAGCAACACACTATATTGTTCTGTGTCAAAAATGTTGTGCCGCGTCTGATATTTGTGACGTTTTGGTGCATTCATGACGTAACACGCATTGAGAGCCCATTTCCGATTGGGCGGAGCATTCATGCATATACATTGATGTGTGTTATGTCACACGTTAACATGCATTACATTAACGAGGAGTTCCAGGCTCCACCCCAAAAAATTTAAAGTCAGCAGCTACAAATAAATGTAGTTGCTGTGTTTTTTAAAGTAAGGACACTTACCTATCCAGGGGTCCAGCGGTGTCATCACCCGGACTAGTTCTTCACTAGCCTCCAGGTTCCCATTGTCGGCATTACAAGTAAAGGAAACCGGAAGTGAAGCCTTGCGGCTTCACAGCCGGTTTCCCACTGCGCATATGCGAGTTGTGCTGCGTATTGTGATTGGTCCTGTGTATTGTGATTGGTCCTGCGTATTGTGATTGGTCCTGCGTATTGTGATTGGTCCTGCATATTGTGATTGGTCCTGTGTATTGTGATTGGTCCTGCGTATTGTGATTGGTCTCGTAGTCTTCTGGGACCCGTGAAGTGTCCCTGAAGACTGAGTGGGGAAGGAGGGGGCTGAACTTCTGGCTTAGTTCATCGCGGCGAACTGAGCCTGAAGTGGGAGAGGGTACCTGTCAAAACCAGGTACTCATTCCCCCCTCCCCCTAAAAAGTGCCAAATGTGGCAGTGCAGGGGTGGGGGGAGTGGGGAGGGGGTATACAAGGGAAGCTTCCCCTTTTGGGTGAAGCTCCGCTTTAAGGCAGTTCATTAAAGTTAATGGGCTTCCAATGTATTAAATCATCCCAAAAATCAGATGTTACAACATCTTCACCACAGTACACTATGGTGCATTGCCATGCTTTCCAGTGACGTGCAACGCATGTATGCTGCCTTAGTGCTTTGGGGTGCTGTTCAAAATGAATGGCACTACAATGCATCCAGGGGAGCATTAATAAATGTGTTCCTGCAATTCCTACATGTACTGTAAATTGGCTCTAACACATGTGTATTGATGTGTCTAGGACAATGCATACAACTGAATTGAATAAATCCGCTTCACATCAGAATCCCCCCTTCACTTCAGAGCTCCCCCATCACATCAGAGGCCCCCCATCTTATCAGAGGCCCCCATCATATAAGAGGTTCCCCATTACATCAGAGGTCCTCCCATCACATGAGTGGTACCCCATCACATCAGAGGCCCCCATCACATCAGAGGTCCTCCCATCACAAAGGAGGCCCCATCACATCAGAGGTTCCCCCATCACATCAGAGGGCCTCCCATAACATCAGAGGCTCACCTATCACATCATAGGCTGCCATCATATCAGAGGTTCCCCCATCACATCAGAGGCTCCCCCATCACATCAGAGGGCCTCCCATCACATCAGAGGCTTCCCTATCACATCATAGGCTCCCACCATATCAGAGGTTCTCCCATCACATCAGAGGCCCCCATCACATCAGAGGTTCTCCCATCACATCAGAGGTCCCCCCATCACATCAGAGGTCCTCCCATCACATCAGAGGTGCTCCCATCACATCATAGGTGCTCCCATCACATCAGAGGTGCTCCCATCACATCAGAGGTGTTCCCATCACATCAGAGGTGCGCCCATCACATCAGAGGTGCTCCCATCAATCAGAGGTGCTCCCATCACATCAGAGGACCCCATCACATCAGAGGTCCTCCCATCACATCAGAGGTCCTCCCATCACATCAGAGGCCCCCTTCACATCAAAGGTCCTCCCATCACATCAGAGGTTCCCCCATCACATCAGAGGCCCCCATAATATCAGAGATTCCTCATCATGTCCGAGGTTCCCTGTTAGAAATGTCTGTACATATAGCCCTACAGAATAGACAGTGCACAGTCCACATGTGTTATTCTGCTGCTTCTCTGCAAAGAGGAAACATGAACTTTATTTTAGAAAAGAGACATAGAGTTCTATCATAGATGCAGCTACAAACTTATAAACACTGCCATCTACTGGATGATGTAGTTGTTGCATAAAATACATGAACAATGTATTCCAACACCTCAACTCAACAGCTACTATTTATGTTAGTCCCATGTCGGATCTCAGTTCTATATATCTGTTTCTTGTAAGCGGTTTTGTCAAATGCTCTGATTCACTTTTGTTTCTTGTGTGTTTGAAGTTTTTTCGTTGTAATTGATGTATATGTTTGATTTGAGTTGATTAGTTTATGGTTGATGTAGTTGTTACACAAAATACATGAACAATGTATTACATAATTCCCCCATCGCATCAAAGTCCCACCTTCACATCAGAGACCCCCCAGCACGTCCAAGTTTCCCCCATCACATTAGAGTCTTTAGAGTCCCCACTTCACATGGGAACAGTAGCATGAATTATAAAGGTTATTTACTAGAGATAAGACTACAGTATATTTCTACCACTTTACAAATCTGTGGTTTGGCCACATCCTGAGTATGCCATCCAGTTCTGGTCACCACTCCTCAGGAAGGATGTGCTGGAACTGAAGAGAGTTCAGAGAAGGGAAACAAAGCTAATAAGGGGCTGGAGGTCCTCTTTTATGAGGAACGATTACAAATATTAAATATATTCTCCCTGGAGATTAGAAGCTTAACCCCTTAATGCTGACCGCATGCAAATTAATGGAAAAAAAAATTTATAGAAAAAAAAAAATTATAAAAAAATAAACAAAAATGTTTGATCTAGGTCTGTGCCAGTGTTAGTGTTTGGGTTAAGGTCAGGGTCAAAGGTCAATGTCAGGGTTTATTTTTTGGGGGGTCAGGGTTTTTTTTTTTAATTTTTAAATTAGTATCAGTGACAGTTAGTGGCAGGATTAAAAAAAAGCAAATTGCGCACTATTGTTTCTGGGCTGTACTACGGGTACAAACAACAACTAACATACACACACGTGGTATCGCTGCGATCGTTAGAAGCAGTAGAAATTATTTTGGATTGTTCTTTGGTGGTAGGTTATGGCAGTAACAAGAAATATACAGCTAAATGTATAAATAATGTTGTTGTTTTTTACTACTTTGGGCCAGTTTTCCTTTGGTAATAAAAAAAATCATTAGATATCCATTACCTTTTACCACCAAATGAAAGCCCAATTTGTCCTAAAAAAAACAAGGTATAATCCACATTGATGCACAAAGTAGTTGTGATGATATGTACGGTTTTGCTAACATGTGTCAAAGTTGCAAAATTGTGCTTAGGCATTAAGATTTATTTTACCCCTAGGCACGAAATAACAGAATACGCAAAAAGGAAATAAAGGCCGCAAAAATTGAAAATGAACGACAGATTGCAAAAGATAGCTGGACCAACACCCAAAAAATTATTCAAATATATTAATAGTAAAGGGTCCGGTCTGAGCATGTAGGCCCTTTACTAAATAATCTAGAGTGGGTGACTGGGGACAAAGAGAAGGCAAATTTATGTAATACCTTCTTCAGTTCTGTGTATACAAAGGAGTATGGGGGAGCTCTTGTCCATAATGGGCATGGTATTGACACCCCCCAGATGATCCACATTGGCTCACAATTGATATGATCCAGAAATATTTAGACAGAATAAAGGTGAATAAAGCACCTGGACCGGATGGCATACACCCACGGGTCCTTAAAGAATTGAGCTCTGTCATTTTAAAGCCATTGTTTCTAAATTTTAGGAACTCTTTAATGACTGGCATAGTACCACTGGATTGGTGTAAGGCCAATGTGGTGCCAATATTTAAAAAGGGGTCAAAATCTTTACCTAGTAATTATAGACCTGTTAGTGTAACTTCTATAGTTGGGAAGATACTGGAGAGTTTAATAAAAGACCACATAGATGAGTTCTTGCTGGAAAACAATTTTTAAGCAACAGACAGCATGGATTCATGAGAGACAGAAGTTGTCAAACAATCTGATTTGTTTTTATGAGGAGGTGAGCAAAACCTCAGACAGAGGGGTGGCTGTGGACGTGGTATACTTGGACAGAGGGGTGGCGGTGGACGTGATATACTTGGACAGAGGGGTGGCGGTGGACGTGATATACTTGGACAGAGGGGTGGCGGTGGACGTGGTATACTTGGACAGAGGGGTGGCAGTGGACGTGGTATACTTGGACAGAGGGGTGGAGGTGGACGTGGTATACTTGGACAGAGGAGTGGCTGTGGATGTGGTATACTTGGACAGAGGGGTGGCTGTGGACGTGGTATACTTGGACAGAGGGGTGGAGGTGGACGTGGTATACGTGGACAGAGGAGTGGCTGTGGACGTGGTATACTTGGACAGAGGGGTGGTGGTGGACGTGGTATAATTGGACACAGGGGTGGCGGTGGACGTGGTATACTTGGATTTTGCAAAAGCGTTTACCACAGTTCCCCACACACGGCTAATGTGTAAGGTAAAGTCTACAGACTTGGAAAAATCTGTATATAAATGGATAGAAAACTGGCTAAAAGATGGTATCTAGAGAGTAGTGGTTAATGATTCATACTCTGAATGGTCTAGGGGTGTCAGTGGTGTACCCCAAGGTTCAGTGTTGGGACCCTTACTTTTTAATATATTTATAAACAATATAGGGTCTGGGATTAAAAATCCCATTTCAGTCTTTGCAGATGACACCAAGCTGTGCCGTGGAATAACGTCCTTACAGGATGTCTCCAATTTACAAGCCGACCTCAATGCTCTGTGTAATTGGGCAACTATGTGGCAAATGAGGTTTAATGTTGATAAATGTAAGGTTCTGCACTTGGGGGCTAAGAATATGCATGCATCATACATACTGGGGGGGTACAACTGGGGGGGTCAATGGTGGAGAAGGATCTGGGGGTTCTGGTAGATCACAAGCTTAATAATGGCATGCAATGCCAAGCTGCGGTTTCTAAAGCGAGCAAAATCCTCTCTTGTGTTAAAAGAGGTATAGACTCCAGAGAGAGAGATATCATTTCCCCCGGTACAAATCATTAGTAAGACCTCATCTGGAATATGCAGTTCAGTTTTGGGCACCAATTCACAAAAAGAACATTGGGGAACTGGAGAAAGTACAGAGAAGGGCAACCAAACTGATAAGAGGCATGGAGGAGCTCAGCTATGAGGAAAGATTAGAGGAACTGAATTTATTCTCTCTTGAGAAGAGGAGATTAAGAGGGGATATGATCTCCATGTATAATACACAGGGCTTTCTTTCTGCCGGAACGCGGCGGTACTGCGTTCCGCCACCTTTTTCTTCTTGTCCCCGCTCACCGACTGCCTCTGCAGAGCTGACAAGCTATGCAGAGCAGCGAAAGTGACAGGTGCCGGACGCGGCTTGTTTATGTCATGCTTGCGCGTGCCCGGCACCTGTCACTGCCGCTGCTCACAGCCGGTGAGCGGGGACATGCACGCTTCACCCCCCCCCTCTACCGCCAGCGTGTAAACATCGGGGGCGCGCGGCCACCCCCATAGGAAAGGTGTATCTTAGTACACCCGGCGGTGCGCGCTGACGTCATCACGCCCTCTGCTCGTCGATCCTACCATAGCGCGGATCGTCAGCATCAGGTAAGGAGCGGCGATACAATTTTTCTCGCTTTTCTTGCTAATGTGGGGGGGGGCAGTGGTACTCGCTATTCTTACTAATGTGGGGGGGGGGCGGTGTTAATTCCATACATTTACTTTTATAGCCCCTCCCAAATTTTACTTGCATTCCTGTTCTCTAAAGGGGTGGTCCTAGGGTTTGATGGGGGCGTGGCCAGGTTTGGGTGGGGGAGTTCCACCACCTTTCCTCTGAGAAAAAAAGCCCTGATAATACATAAGGGGGGATATGATCTCCATGTATAATACATAAGGGGGATATGATCTCCATGTATAATACATAAGGAGGGATATGATCTCCATGTATAATACATAAGGGGGATATGATCTCCATGTATAATACATAAGGGGGGATATGATCTCCATGTATAATACATAAGGGGGGATATGATCTCCATGTATAATACATAAGGGGGGATATGATCTCCATGTATAATACATAAGGGGGGATATGATCACCATGTATAATACATAAGGGGGGATATGATCTCCATGTATAATACATAAGGGGGATATGATCTCCATGTATAATACATAAGGGGGGATATGATCTCCATGTATAATACATAAGGGGGATATGATCTCCATGTATAATACATAAGGGGGGATATGATCTCCATGTATAATACATAAGGGGGGATATGATCTCCATGTATAATACATAAGGGGGGATATGATCTCCATGTATAATACATAAGGGGGATATGATCTCCATGTATAAATACATCAGTGGTTCATATAGTGAACTCGGTGTAGAGTTATTCACCCTGAGGTCATCACAGAGGACAAGGGGGCACTCTTTACGTCTGGAGGAAAAGAAATTTAATCTCCAAACATGGAAAGGTTTCTTCACAGTAAGAGCTGTGAAAATGTGGAATAGACTCCCTCAAGAGTTGGTTCTGGCCAGCTCAGTGGATTGCTTCAAAAAAGTCCTGGATTCTTTCTTAGATACACAGAATATAACTGGATAGTAACATTTATAGATGAAGTTGATCCAGGGAATATCCGATTGCCTCTCGGGGGATCAGGAAGGAATTTTTTCCCAGCAGGAGCAAATTGGATCATGCTTTGCTGGGTTTTTTTTGCCTTCCTCTGGATCAACTGTGGGTGTAGGATTATAATTTTTTTTTCTATGGTTGAACTGGATGTACTTTTGTCTTTTTTCAGCCAGACTAACTATGTAACTATGTAACGAAGGGGTTAAAAAAGACAATATACAAATCTTTAAATGGTGACTCTAGCATTGGGAGAAAATATATTATTCTGAGGCCTCTGAAGAAGATACCCAGCCACACAATGAAGTTGGATGAGCAGCAGTTCAGTCTTAAATTGTGTAAGGAGTTCTTTACTGTTAGAGCAGTGTGGATATAGAACTACCTTCCACAGTTAGTGGTGTTAAAAAAAAAAACATTTTAGATGTGTTTCTTAGCAAATGCAACATAGAGGGATATGGATAATGGCAACAAGACACACACATTAAACTGGATGTATTGGTGTCTTTATTCAAACTTACGAACTGTATATTGTAACTATGTAATGTCTGTCACAGAAGACTTGCCCCTTTACAATAGAAGCCCCTATACATGATTCTCTCCACAACAGAGACCCCAGTCACACAGTCTACCCCATCACAAAGCCCCCCAGTCACACAGTACTCCCCATCACAGGGCCCCCCAGTCACACAGTCCCCCCCATCACGGAGCTCCCCAGTCACACAGTCCCCCCATCACAGAGCCCCCCAGTCACACAGTCTCCCCCATCATAGAGCCCCCCAGTCACACAGTCCCCTCCATCACAACCCCCCAATCACACAATCCCCACATGCACGTTTTTGGGCTTTTTTTGAGCAAATTTTTTTTTTGTGTGTGTAAAAAAAAAATTCTAAAAAATGCAAATGTATAAATACGCAGCTAAACGCTAATGCAAAAATGCTAAAAATGCTGAAAAACTCGCATTTTTAACATGACTTTATACAGCTAATACTACCAGCGTTATTAAAACGCCCCGTGTGCCTGGAGCCTAACAACTAACCCCTGGTTCACATATCTGCGTTCCTTCGGGCCGCGTTTTGCACGGGCACGAGAGCCCATTCATTTGAATGGACTCCCGTGCCCAGGGACATGCAGGGACAAAATCCCTGCAGTTCTGAAAACGCACCCCACACGCGAACCTCGGTTCCCAGTGCGGTTGCGATCTCCAGTGCGGGCGGCGTGCCATTAGAATTAACTGCACCCGCCCTCGGGTCCACATTCTTCAGTGTGGGTTGTACGGCTCCAAGGAGTTTTGTGCGGATCCACAGCGACACCACCCGCACAGATGTCAACCTAGCCTTACTCAACATACTAACGAAGTCTTGAAGATTGCTAACTGGTGATATATATTTGTAGCCCTCTTTGGGGGGGGGGTTAGATAATGGCCCCCAAAGCAGGATTAATCTAAACCTTTAGGTAAATAAGAGAACCGGGACCTTTCCTAAATAAAAGTGTGGGTTTAATATTAAATTTGTCAGTGCCTCCACCCAGGACAGGGTCTCTGTGAACAGGGGGGGTTTCCTTCCTAGGAAATTAACTAGCTATCTAAACAAAGTAATTAAGAGCAGAAGAACTACTGCAACCAGCATATAGCATTAACCATAAGTATGTAGCTGCACATCAGTATAGAAATAATATATTCTTTATATAAGAAGAGGTTAATAACAGTATATACATCCAATGTATAAACAGATATTATCAGCAAAGGGCCCGATAGGAGTCCTGGTGGAATTGTGCACATATACACAGGAATATATAGTTATTAAAGTGTTACTAAACCCACAACAGTAAAATCAGTCTGTATATGCAGTAAAGCATGCTTGTTATACTACCTGTGGAACCTAAGGGGTTAATTCTCTGCATTGTGTAAAATGGCTGTTTGATCCTGACTTCTCTGCTCCTCCTCTTGTTCAAATGTCCAGACAGACTGAACCCGTAGCCTTTCTGCACATGCTCAGTTTAGCATGTATTGCTAAAGAGGTTTTTTTTTTTCTTGGGAGAGTGCATGTGATCAGCACAGGGACAATCAGCACTGTCCAGACAGAGGTCAGGGGTTTTGCATCCTCCTAGAGCAGAAAGAAAACTCCTCCGACAAGCTTTAACCAGTGCTGAGCTGGACACTGATATAAGTCACAAGACTGCTACATACTGCTGATGAGAAAAGGTATTTAGCAATTTATATTTACAAAAATAATTGCATTTCCATGTTGTGTGTACTGTGGGAGACCAGATATAGTGAATGCAGGGTCCTGGGAGACCAGATATAGTGAATGCAGGGTCCGGGGAGACCAGATATAGTGAATGCAGGGTCCAGAGAGACCGGATATAGTGAATGCAGGGTCCGGGGAGACCGGATATAGTGAATGCAGGGCCCGGGGAGACCGGATATAGTGAATGCAGGGTCCAGGGAGACCGGATATAGTGAATGCAGGGTCCGCGGAGACCGGATATAGTGAATGCAGGGTCCGTGGAGACCGTATATAGTGAATGCAGGGTCCGGGGAGACCGGATATAGTGAATGCAGGGTCCGGGAAGACCAGATATAGTGAATGCAGGGTCCGGGGAGACCGGATATAGTGAATGCAGGGTCCGTGGAGACCGGATATAGTGAATGCAGGGTCCGGGGAGACCGGATATAGTGAATGCAGGATCCGGGGAGACTGGATAGAGTGAATGCAGGGTCCGTGGAGACCAGATATAGTGAATGCAGGGTCCAGGGAGACCATATATAGTGAATGCAGAGTCCTGTATTTAGTAAACCTTTAATAGAGATACCTCCAGATGAATGTTGCAGCAAAGTCCAGTTTCAGGTGCCCCATGAAGATGATGCAGCGTCTGTCTTTGTGTTGGATTCTTGAAAACAATATCAGTGGTCACGGGAATATCATCCAACTGTTGTCCAACCAGCTTGGAATGGAGCTTCATACTGGCAGAAACTGTGGTGAGGAACTGGAACTCAGAGTTAACCTATCTACTCTAGGCTTTTATTCCTCCCTATTAGTTTAAAATAGTGTCTTCTGGTCCAGGATTCAGCAGCATGGACAGGACATGTGACTTTCTCTCTCTCTTCACTTTTTATTTCTGCAATTTCAAACCCAACAACCAGGAGCAGGAAGTTCATATATAATATATTTACAGACATTTACAAATTCTGACAGTAGAGGGCAACAGATCCCTACACACTCTATGGCCGAAAACTGGTTAACACCTGACCATAACATGTATTTATATGGCCGAAAGTATGTGGACACCCATGTGCGTACAGTTATCTCTGTAAAAACATGGTTTGATGAGTTTGATGTGAAGGAACTCTAGTGTCCTGCACAGAGCCCTAAATCCAACCCTACTGAACACCCATGGGATGAATAGGAACGCCAATTGTTAGCCAGGTTTTCTCATCCAACATCAGTACCTGACCTCACAAAGCCCTTTAGGCTGAATGGGCTCAAATTGTGAAAAGCCACAAAAGAAGGGGGGGGGGCCATATTAATGTAAGGATGCCGGCGGCTTTAAAGGGTGTCCCCAGGACTGCCCATAATTTTAAAGGGTGTCTTGACTGAAAAACGGTTGAGAAACACTGCTATAAACCATTTCTGTGGCATGTATCCATATTATGTGTCCATCAATAGTGTGTGTATCTGCAGTGAATTCTTATATGTTACAGGGTGAAAGTTACCATTCTGTAAAGATTTTATGTTTGTAAACATTCAATAAAATGCTGTTTTTATGAAATATCATTGTAGTGCGTAAAAAGTACATAAGTTCTTTTTTTCAATTGTTCAATTAGTCTAAATTAGGATGAGGCACTTTTGCCCCCACAGTCACCACCCTGTGTTGGGAGCATCCATTTCCATTTTGCATCATCATTTTTGTACCACATGAACACATCTTTGGGAGCCAGAATAGTTGGTTGGTAGGGGATCAAATACTTATTTTACTCACTCAACTACAACTCAATTTCTAACATTTGTATCGTGTTTTTTCTGGATTTTTGGTTGATATTCTTTCTCTGTCATTTAACCACTTCAAGTCCGGACACTCTCACCCCCTTCCAGTCCAGGCCAATTTTCAGCTTTCAGTGCTATCACACTTTGAATGACAATTGCGTGGTCATGCAACACTGTACCCATATGAATTATTTAGCATTTTTTTTAGACAAATAAAACTTTATTTTGGTGGTATTTATTCACCACTGGGATTGTTTTTCTTATAACATTTTTTCATATAACATAACAAAAAGTGTTTTTCTTATAACATTTTGCAAATAAATAATCTTTCTTCATAAATCTTGGCCAAAATGTATTCATCTGTCTTTTTAGTAAAAAAAAAAAACACCCAAATTAGTTTATAACCAAAAATTATAATTTAAAATTTAATAGTATTATTTACTTATTTATTTAACATACTGTCACCCTAGCAGTAGTGTAGTGACACTGTACTACTTGTGGGGGGTGATGAAGAATTTTTTTTTCTTTTTTTACACTGATTGCTTTTACAACCATAAAGGCTGTAAAAGCAATAATTTCTCCTTCTCTCTGGCTGCATTCCTGAAGCCCATGAGAAATACTGTGAAAGCTGTGATTGGTCACAGCTTGTCACATGGTACAAGGCTGTTGTGCATAGCCTTGTACCATGTGACCTCTGTGGTCATTCACAGATTTCACAAGTAGTAAGCAATGATGTCAGAAGTGACATCTTGTTTACTACTATTCATGTGATCACTGATTGGCCAATCAGTGATCACATGAATTGGGACCTCACACAGAGGTCCCGTACAGCGATCTGTGTTCCGGACAGGGCGGGCACCGATCGCTGTGCCGCGCGCTCCCAGGGAGCATGCACAGGCAATGGATGCGGGGGGACGTTTAGAAACGTCCACCTGCATTGACAGCGCTCCCGTCCGGCCGTTTATCTACATGGGCCGGACAGGAATTGGTTAACCACTTCCTGTCCGGACACTTTTACCCCCTTCCTGTCCAGGGCAATTTTCAGCTTTCAGCGCTATCACACTTTGAATGACAATTGCGCGATCATGCAATACTGTACCCATATGAATTTTTTACCATTTTTTGAGACAGATAAAGCTTTATTTTGGTGGTATTTATTCACCGCTGGGATTTTTATTATTTTTGCTATGTAAATGAAAAAGTCCAAAAATTTTGAAAAAAAGTGTTTTTCTTTTAAAATTTTGCAAATAAATAATCTTTCATCATAAATCTTGACCAAAATGTATTCCGTTTATATAGTAAAGAAATTAATAAGCCAAATTAGTTTATAACCAAGAATTATAATTTTTAAACATTTTTTTTACATTTTTATATATTTTTTTATATTATTATTTGTATTTTTTTTTTTTAATCTACATGGGCCGGACAGGAATTGGTTAAAATACACCTATGATAAAAATGATAGACCCTTCATTTCTTCGTAAGTGGGCAAATTTACAAAATCTGCAGGGGATCAAATCATTATTTTCCCCACTGTTTGCTCTGGAATTGTTCTATGTGTAGGGAAATAGGATGGAGAACTTTCTTTGATTGCTATCACAGAGTCTGGGAGCTGACCTGTGCTGTGTTTGCCCAGACAGTGTTAGCCTGGAAGCCTGTGTTACAGGCCCCAGGGCTACAAGAAGCCTCAGGACTGTTGTTGTGAGCTGCTGACCACATGCCAAGAAACGTGTGCTGCACCTGAATCACGTTCAAGACTGTGTGTAGGGGCCAGGGTTTGGGCTGCTGCTATGATGAGCACTACTGTCTGCGGTGAGGGAGGAGAGACTGTGCTTCCATCCCAATGCCTTCCAGTAGCTCACAGTGACCACGTGTTCCAGCTACCTGCTAAAGAGCTGGCTCGAGAGGGAGGACCCCTTCGCCAGCCACCAGGGGACCCCTCAGGACCAGAAACAGTAATCAGTGGTGAGAGGCTTCCAGCCACCATCTTGGTTACTTTACTGAGTGCACCAACTCAAGGGTCCCATTGCCGGCAGACTCACCACATAGTCCCACTGGCCAATGGTTAGGCAGGCATCTCTGCATTAGGTAGTAGGTAGGCTGTATTGCCATTGAAATGCAAAATTGTATTGCTTTACTATGTTGGATTGTGATTAATCTGTAATTACATGGCAGTAATTACATGGCAGACCTGCACCCAAAAGGGGAAGTTCCGCTTGTCTGCCTCCTCACCCTCCACTGCCCCATTTGGCACTTTTTTTGGGGGAGTGGGCACCTGGTTTTGAAAAGTACCTGGTTCCACTTCCAGGTCAAATCACCACAGCAATCTGAGCCAGAGGTTCGGACTCCCTCCTAACCTCCGCAGCCTTCTGCGACACTTCACGTCCCAGAAGACTGCAGTCCATTCACAAAGTGAATCGTGCTCTGCGGCATGTGCAGTAGGGGACCTTTCAGCTTCACTTCCGGTTTCCCGTTCTGAAGATGCTGGCACCAGAACCCGAAGCCGACAGAAGAATCAGCTCAGGTGAGGATATCGCTGGACCCCTGGACAGGTAAGTGTCTTTGTATTAAAAGTCAGCAGCTACAGTATTTGTAGCTGCTGACTTTTAATGAATTTGTTTTATTTATTTCAGGTACTTATATAGTGCTGTCAATATACGCAACGCTTTACATATATATTGTACATTCACATCAGTCCCTAACCCTCAAGGGGTGTACAATCTAAGGTCCCTAACTTACATTCATACATACACATAATAGGGCCAATTTAGACAGGAGCCAATTAACCTACCAGCATGTCTTTGGAGTGTAGGAGGAAACCAGAGTACCCAGAGGAAACCCACACAAGCACAGGGAGAACATGCAAACTCCAGGCAGTTAGTGCCGTGGCTGGGATTCCAACCAATGACCTTGGTACTGCCAGGTAGAAGTGCTAACCACTTAGCCACTGTGCTGCCCGGCGCCTGAGCTCTACTTTAACAAGGTGCCTACATTGCTCTATCATAAAAGGTTGTTAATGAACCCATTCCTTTCTAGGACTTTGCTGTTAAATAAAGCACATTTAAACCTTCAAGATATGTTGGTGTTCTCAGGTCCAGGAAAGGGGCGTTTCATCATAGGTGCAGGGCAGAGGAGACCCAGTACAAATCAGCGGCCCCTTTGGGGGTTAGCTCTGTATCTGAATACCCGAATAGTGAATGAATATGACTGGCTGCAGACACTGTTCATTATAATTTTGTTCCATGCTTCTCCTTTGATTTTTTTAATCAACCATCAAGGCCACCCATGGCTGACAGTTTTGTCTGATTCAGCAAGAACCTGCTGAAATTCAAGATTTGCATGGCAGGCCTTTATGCTCAGGTGTTCAGAAACCTTTGGCCATGTAGTGTAGAAAAACTCTTAAACTCTTTCCTTCCCAAGCCAGTGGCCCTTTAACCAGTTCTAAACGCCTGGGGGGTAGGAAGGATTGGAGATTGTGACCACTGTCACAGTGATCACATGATTGGAGCCTGTCCTGCCAGGTACCGATAAGTCTGGGCTGAAATTGTGTTTTGTTTTTTTTTTAATTTATGCATTTTTGCATTTATATCCATTTACATGCACTCACCGTTGAAGGCTATGGTCCAAATCCATATTATGTCGCAGCAAAAGAAGTGTCTGCACCTTTTTTCAAGTTGCTCAGAAGTGTGTTCTGTATGTGTGAATGGGCCCCAAAGACAATAATGGAATTTCTTTATAGGGTTTTTATTTTGTTGCCTTCCTCTGGATCAGCTATAGGTATAGCATTCTGTATGTGGAGATTTTCTATTTGTAGCTCTACCCCCTTAGCAGTTGCTAGGAGATTTCGGTCCCCCTATAGTCCTGCACAGCCAGGCATCACATATAATCACAAAAGCTTACATCAGTCCTTGAGCTTTGGTTTTGTTGTTTTTTTAATTTAGGGGATTTGAATTGGGATAGTGTTGGGGGTGTACAGGATGCCCAAGGGTGCTGATAAACTGAGGACAACTTCCTGGAACTATTTACAAGCCTTCTCTGCAGCACAGTCACTGATGGAGAGCTAGCCAGTGTCTCCTTAGTGTATCACCCCAGATGAACTTCTCTTCACCCAGCAATCTGGAGGTAACCCTGAAAAGGGGATCTGGTTTCCTGTCTGTTTAACCACTTCCTGTCCGGACACTTTTACCCCCTTCCTGTCCAGGGCAATTTTCAATGACAATTGCGCGGTCATGCAACACTGTACCCATATGAATTTTTTACCATTTTTTTGAGACAGATAAAGCTTTATTTTGGTGGTATTTATTCACCGCTGGGATTTTAATTTTTTTACTATGTAAATGAAAAAGTCCAAAAATTTTGAAAAAAAGTGTTTTTTTTTTTTATAAAATTTTGCAAATAAATAATATTTCATCATAAATCTTGGCCAAAATTTATTCCGTTTATAAACAGCAGGCAGACGGCAAGAGGTTAAGAGATGAACATCACTGGTAGGTGTAGGTGTACTCACTGAGATCCTCTGTTGTACCGCTTGTAGGTTGGTGGCTGCTACCAGGTCTATCAGCTGGGCCGCTCCTTCCCTGCCATACAGGTGGTCCTCTTTCATGGGGGTGGATAGCTCTGAGCTTTCCTCCTTTCCAGCTCCAGGCCTGCAGGTAGGTCCCATCCCACTGGGCCTCCTCCAGCCTCACATCTTCCTCATTGTAATCCACCTGAACACTCCCTCCCTCTCCTGCAGCTGAGCAAGCTCCAACGCTTTTAATTGTATCCAGTCCCTTGCCAACCTCTAGTTGGGGATTGACTAGGACCCCTCAAGAGTGCAGCCAGCCATTCATCAGATCCAAGCACTGCCTATAGAGCCTTCCTCCGAAAGCCCTAGAACAGGGGGAAATTCCAGATGGGCTGACGACCACGATTTGACCTTCTGGCTATTATACCCAGGCTCAGCCTTACTTACTGACAATCAAGGCTCTAGCTCCCCCTAGCTAAACTAGGAGGGTTTTATTTTTTTCATACTTTTCTATTGGTTTAAGTAGATGGACTTAAGCTTTTCAACCTGATTGTTTATATAACTATGTCATTTTTGCGAGATGGCTGAATTGCAGCAAATCCCAGAGCTGCGAATAGGCACTTAAGCTGACCATAGACGCGTTAAAATTCGGGCAGTTCAGCAGGAAATGGCCAATTTTTCGATCCTTCTATGGGTAGGCTGGTTGTACTGAAGTTGATTCATCATGCAACCTGTCAGGTTTTATTCACCCAATCATTGTTGGCACCTAGGGCCACCAGCAGAGATCATTTAATTCTGTCAGTGGAGGAAGGCTTCCTGCCAGCAGGACACAATAGAGCTGTGGGAGGGATTACCACATCAACACTGACTGTATTGATGGGGGAACCAAGCAATTTTCTCTCTTTCAACCTGTTGTTGAAGGAAAGAAAGTTGCATAATGTATGACAGCTGGCCCGCCTTACTTCTGCTATCTTGTGTAGCATAGAGGCTGTAGTAAGCTCTTCATTGCACCTGACAGAGGTCTTAAGATGCATAGCTACAGTACATAGTTAGTCTGGCTGAAAAAAGGCAAAAGTCTATCCAGTTCAACCATTAAAAAATTAAAAAAATAAAAGTTATAATCCTACACCCACAGTTGATCCAGAGGAGGGCAAAAGAACCCAGCAAAGCATGATTCAATTTGCTTCTGCAGGGAAAATTCCTTCCTGATCCCCTGAGAGGCAATCGGATATTCCCTGGATCAACTTTACCTATAAATGTTAGTATCCAGTTATATTCTGTGTATCTAAGAAAGAATCCAGGACTTTTTTAAAGCAATCCACTGAGCTGGCCAGAACCAACTCTTGAGGGAGTCTATTCCACATTTTCACAGCTCTCACTGTGAAGAAACCTTTCCGTGTTTGGAGATTAAATTTCTTTTCCTCCAGATGTAAAGAGTGCCCCCTTGTCCTCTGTGATGACTTCAGGGTGAATAGCTCTACACCGAGTTCACTATATGAATCACTGATGTATTTATACATGGAGATCATATCCCCCCTTATGTATTTATACATGGAGATCATATCCCCCCTTATGTATTATACATGGAGATCATATCCTCCCCCTTATGTATTATACATGGAGATCATATCCCCCTTATTTATTATACATGGAGATCATATCCCCCTTATGTATTATACATAGAGATCATATACCCCCTTATGTATTATACATGGATATCATATCCCCCCTTATGTATTATACATGGAGATCATATCCCCCCTTATGTATTATACATGGAGATCATATCCCCCCTTATGTATTATACATGGAGATCATATCCCCCCTTATGTATTATACATGGAGATCATATCCCCCCCCTTATGTATTATACATGGAGATCATATCCCCCTTATGTATTATACTTGGAGATCATATCCCCCCTTATGTATTATACATGGTGATCATATCCCCCCTTATGTATTATACATGGAGATCATATCCCCCCATATGTGTTATACATGGAGATCATATCTCCCCTTATGTATTATACATGGAGATCATATCCCCCCTTATGTATTATACATGGTGATCATATCCCCCTTATGTATTATACATGGTGGTCATATCCCCCCCTTATGTATTATACATGGCGATCATATCCCCCCCCCCCTTATGTGTTATACATGGTGATCATATCCCTCCTTATGTATTATACATGTTGATCGTATCTCCCCTTATGTATTATACATGGTGATCATATCCCCCCTTATGTATTATACATGGAGATCATATCCCCCTTATGTATTATACATGGAGATCATATCCCCCCTTATGTATTATACATGGAGATCATATCCCCCTTATGTATTATACATGGAGATCATATCCCCCCTTATGTATTATACATGGAGATCATATCCCCCCTTATGTGTTATACATGGAGATCATATCTCCCCTTATGTATTATACATGGAGATCATATCCCCCTTATGTATTATACATGGAGATCATATCCCCCCTTATGTATTATACATGGAGATCATATCCCCCCTTATGTATTATACATGGTGATCATATCCCCCCTTATGTGTTATACATGGAGATCATATCTCCCCTTATGTATTATACATGGAGATCATATCCCCCTTATGTGTTATACATGGAGATCATATCTCCCCTTATGTATTATACATGGAGATCATATCCCCCCTTATGTATTATACAGGGATATCATATCCCCCCTTATGTATTATACATGGTGGTCATATCCCCCCCTTATGTATTATACATGGCGATCATATCCCCCCCCCTTATGTATTATACATGGCGATCATATCCCCCCCCCCCTTATGTGTTATACATGGTGATCATATCCCCCCTTATGTATTATACATGGAGATCATATCCCCCCTTATGTATTATACATGTTGATCGTATCTCCCCTTATGTATTATACATGGAGATCATATCCCCCCTTATGTATTATACATGGAGATTGTATCCCCCCTTATGTATTATACATGGAGATCATATCCCCCCTTATGTATTATACATGGATATATCCCCCTTATGTATTATACATGGAGATCATATCCCCCCTTATGTATTATACATGGTGATCTTATCCCCCCTTATGTAATATACATGGAGATCATATCCCCCTTATGTATTATACATGATGATCATACTCCCCCTTATGTATTATACATGGTGATTTTATCCCCCCCTTATGTATTATACATGATGATCATACCCCCCCTTATGTATTATACATGTTGATCATATCCCCCCGTATGTATTAAACATGGAGATTATATCCCCCCCTTATGTATTATACAGGGAGATCATATCCCCCCTTATGTATTATACAGGGAGATCATACCCCCCCTTATGTATTATACAGGGAGATCATATCCCCCCTTATGTATTATACATGGTGATCATATCCCCCCTTATGTATTATACATGTTGATCGTATCTCCCCTTATGTATTATACATGGAGATCGTATCCCCCCTTATGTATTATACATGGAGATCATATCCCCCCTTATGTATTATACATGGAGATATCCCCCTTATGTATTATACATGGAGATCATATCCCCCTTATGTATTATACATGGAGACCATATCCCCCCTTATGTATTATACAGGGAGATCATATCCCCCCTTATGTATTATACAGGGAGATCATACCCCCCCTTATGTATTATACAGGGAGATCATATCCCCCCTTATGTATTATACATGGTGATCATATCCCCCCTTATGTATTATACATGTTGATCGTATCTCCCCTTATGTATTATACATGGAGATCGTATCCCCCCTTATGTATTATACATGGAGATCGTATCCCCCCTTATGTATTATACATGGAGATCATATCCCCCCTTATGTATTATACATGGAGATATCCCCCTTATGTATTATACATGGAGATCATATCCCCCTTATGTATTATACATGGAGACCATATCCCCCCTTATGTATTATACATGGAGATCACATCCCCCTTATGTATTATACAGGGAGATCATATCCCCCCTTATGTATTATACATGGTGATCATATCCCCCCTTATGTATTATACATGGTGATCATATTCCCCCTTATGTATTATACATGGAGATCATATCTCCCCTTATGTATTATACATGGAGATCATTTCCCCCCTTATGTATTATACATGGAGATCATATCCCCCCTTATGTATTATACATGGAGATCATATCCCCCCTTATGTATTATACATGGAGATCATACCTCCCTTATGTAGTATACATGGTGATCATATCCCCCCTTATGTATTATACATGGAGATCATATCCCCCCTTATGTATTATACATGGAGATCATATCCCCCCTTATGTATTATACATGGAGATCATATCCCCCCTTATGTATTATACATGGTGATCATATCCCCCCTTATGTATTATACATGGAGATCATATCCCCCCTTATGTATTATACATGGAGATCATATCTCCCCTTAATCTCCTCTTCTCAATAGAGAATAAATTCAGTTCCTCTAATCTTTCCTCATAGCTGATCTCCTCCATGCCTCTTATCAGTTTGTTTGCCCTTCTCTGTACTTTCTCCAGTTCCCCAATGTTCTTTTTGGGAATTGGTGCCCAAAACTGAACTGCATATTCCAGATGAGGTCTTACTAATGATTTGTACCGGGGGAAATGATATCTCTCTCTGGAGTCTATACCTCTTTTAATACAAGAGAGGATTTGCTTGCTTTAGAAACCGCAGCTTGGCATTGCATGCCATTATTAAGCTTGTGATCTGCCAGAACCCCCAGATCCTTCTCCACCATTGATTCCCCCAGTATAGAAGAATGGTTGGGGAGGTAATTTATTCAGTTTACTTCCACTTTAAGAGCTCATTCACACTGGAATGCAGTGCGGTGGATCCGCATTCCGTGCATGTTTCCCACACTGCATTCAAGACACTCCAGGTGTATGCGACCTGCTGCAGGTGTCAATAGATTCCTAATGACACCCCAAATGCAGTGTGTTTGCCTGCAGTACCATGTGATCTGGATGCAGTGCATTTTTTAAAAGTAGCGCATGCATTGCATTTGGTGTGATCCAGCGCAATTTCAGCCCATCCAGATGAATTAACCACACAGGAATTGCACAGAAAGGCAGAGTGTGTTCCTGTGCGATTCTGGTGTGAACCAACACTAATGCAGGCCATAGACGGGTCGTTTATCGGCCAAAGTTTTCTCCGCACAAAAAATCGGCCGATATTCACGCCGTTAGTGGGGCAATGGCGTTGGCCGTTTTTCGTGGATCTTCTTCTTTATTTTTATCGGTCATGCTGGAAAATCCACGAAAAACGGCCGTTTTTCATAGACATTGGTGGCGGCATCGGCAACGGCAACGACCGATTTTTTGTTTATTGGCCGACAATTCGGCCGATAAACAGCCTGTCTATGGCCTGCATAAGTTGAAGCTCTCTAGCAATTCCCAGATAGCCAGGATAAGGTGACGTTGGTTCTTGCACCATCTATCTATCTGGATACAATGACATCATCCCTCCTTTTTACATTTTTCACTATTTCTCTATTTTTATTTTTTCATTTGTTTAACTTTTTATTACTTTTTTTCACCTTTTATCAATTTTTTATTTTTTATTAATTTTTATTTATTTTCTTTATTTACAAGTTTCTTTTCAATATATTTTCTTTAATTTTGTGCCATTTTTCTTTTTTTGTTTCTTTTTTGTTTTCTTTCCCTGTTTTATTCTCATTCTTAATCTGTTTTCTTTTTATTCTCTCATCTTAATTTTCTCTTAATTTCTGTTATGTTTCTCTTTTCCATGTCTTTGTGTGATTATCTCTTCCATTCCATTCTATCATCACACCACCAGCTTACAGTCTTCATTAACGTTCATTACATACACCGGTATTGTTTCTACTTACTCTGTTCTCCCCACCTCTGTTACCAAACCCCGGAGAGGGGGGTGAAACATGTCAGGGGGGGGGCATGGCTGGAGCAGCACTGGCTCGGGCCACATTCATCTACATACTAATGCACTGTGTTGATGAACATCATCTTTTCTTCTCTTTGAAAATGCTCTTACACCTTTGAATGGTGCTCTGATGCCTGCTACCTTCATTGCAGCCAGAGTGGAGACCTCTATCAGCTTAGAGCGGCCCTGCAAGTTTCATTTGGACCACGCATTCATCTGTTGGAGCCCTGGTTTGCTATAGTTACACAACACATTCGCCAGCACACATTCACAAAGAGCAGATCACACAAACCTCATATTCTTGGAATGCAAATTCAGGTCTCCGTAACATTTACCATGTGTGTAGCATAGTGAATATTACAGCTGCTACCATTTTAAGGGAATGTATACTGGTTTTGTACACATTTTATGGTTAGGAAATTCAGTTTTCCCCCTTAATCAGATAAAAGAAAAATATTACATATTTTTGTGTTTTTATTTTTAGCCATCGCATGGTACCCTAGGCTCCTTTGTCTGGCTATCCCTATCTGTTAGTAACAGAGCTCAGTAGCTCAAGGTGAAAATCAAACACACACAAGTAAGTCAAAGCAGGGAATCCTTTCTCTCCTTAGTCTGTTCAGGCAAGGACATTATTTGTTACTTTTTGCTGGATGAGCACTGACTAAAGCAATAACTAACTTGCTGCTGTTGTGCTCTTGAAAAAAAAAAATGTATATATGTGTGTGTGTGTAGCACTACCACCTTAGGAGTTTCTGAAGTTTTGGGTCCCCCTATAGTCCTGCACAGCCAGGCAACATGCATTTTTCACAGACTTGCATTCAGGGAGACAGTCAACTGCCCTTGAGATTGTTTGTTTTTTTTTTTCTTTATTAGGGGTATTGAACTTGGATAGGGTTGAGAGGTGTATAGGATGCCCATGGGAACTGCAACTAAGGACAACTCCTTAGCGACAATGTACAAGTCTCTATACAGCCAAAAAACAAAAAAAGGGTTTTCTTCCTTCTCTCCTGATGTATCAGCCCAGACCTCGTGCTCTCCAGCTCCCTTGTCTCCTTCTCCCTTGCTCATCTCCAGGACTTCTCCAGAGCTTCCCCATCCTCTGGAACTCTCTACCCCAATTTATCAGACTTGCGCCTACTCTGCTCACTTTTAGGCGATCTCTGAAAATGTATCTCTTCAGGGAAGCCTATCCTGCCCTCAGCTAATAATGGAATCTTCTACTCCTCCTACCAGTCCATCCCCCACAGTTACTACCTTTTGTTCCACTAGCCCCTCCCTCTTAGATTGTAAGCTCCAAGGAGCAGGGCCCTCCTAACCCTCTTGTATTGCACTGTATTGTTGCTGTATTGTCTCCCATTATATTGTAATGCGCTGAGCAAACTGTTTGCGCTATATAAATCTTGAATAATAATAATAATGAATTCTCATTCACCTGTACTGGGTGAATCCCTGGGCAAGGGGACACAGAATCTTTCTCTGTAAATCAACAGTCCCAGATGGGGGCTAATCAGGTTTCCCACCTGAATGCCCTCTCCCCTTATCCGGTCAAGGGGGTGTAAGAGTACTCACTCTTCCTCTCCTGTGAGCTTGTTGGGTTGGTGGTTGTCTTCAGACCTTCTGCTGGGCCTGCACCTTCCCTGCTGCACAGGTGGTCCTCTCTCAGCGGGACTCGAGGTTGAGCGTTCCTCTTTTCCAGCAACTCTGCCTGGAGGTAGACCTCTTCCCACTGGGCCCCCTCCCAGGCTCCTGCATCTCAGACTCTCACTCCATCTTCCACCCCAAACTGTCCTGCTGCTGAGCATGCTCAGTCACAAAGGCTGTTTCCAATGCCAATCCTCCTGCTTGGAGATTGGCCAGAGTCCTCTAAGTGTGCACGCCAGCTTCTCCTCACTGCTTTTAGAATCTTCTCCAAGTTCCTAGAGCAGGGGGAGGTTTCAAGGAAATGACCTGAAGATTACTCAGCCCTGATCTAAATTTGACGCACTGTCATATGCCCAGGCTGCTACTCAGCCTTTCTATCTAAAAAAAATAACTAGCTCCCCTGGCTATCTAGATGGGCACTACATATGGAAGAGGGAGGATACAGAACGTAGAAGAGCTAACAATCTATTATGATATAAGGGGAATAGAGAAGATGGAAGAGCTAATTCTCTATTAGTGTATAAGGGAGGATGCAGAAAATGGAAGAAAATATACTCTATAACAGTAGAGAGACAGGGGCAGGCCCAGACTGCATTTGCCCGGTGTACCGGGGCTGCCGGGCTAAAAAAGAGCGGCCTGTTGATGACCCGGTTGCACAGCAGGAGATAAGCAGCGACCACAGCCTGAACAGAGCTAACACAGACCACGGCCGTCACTCACCTCCCGCTGTGTGGCTATGCCCAAAGCAGGGCTAACAGGAGGAGCAGCAGTGACAGCTCCAGTGACAGGCAGGAAGCGCCGCCAAGAGCCCCTTCTGGCCACTGCACACAGCTGCACTGAAGGGACAATGGCGGCCTCTCTCCTTCACCCACCGACACACTGTTACAGCGCAGCAGTGCACTGGGCTGTCTCTTTGCTGGGTGAGCTGTCTCTTTGCTGGATGGGCTGTCTCTTTGCTGAATGAGCTGTCTCTTTGCTGAACGAGCTGTCTCTTTGCTGGATGAGCTGTCTCATTGCTGGATGAGCTGTCTCATTGCTGGATGGGCTATCTCTTTGCTGGACGGGCAATCTCTTTGCTGGATGGGCTGTCTCTTTGCTGGATGAGCTGTCTCACTCCTGGATGGTCTGTCTCCTTGCTGCTTGGGAAATCGCTTTGCTATATGGGGATGTCTGTTTGCTGAAATGGGCTGTCTCTGCTATATTGGGATGTCTCTTTGTTGGATTGGGATGTCTCTTTGCTGGATTGGGCCATCTCTTTGAATATATAGGGGGCACTGTGATTAAATCTCTAGGAACACTGTAATGTAAAGGGGCACTATAATATAGTTACATAGTTAGTCTGGCTGAAAAAAGACAAAAGTTCATCCAGTTCAACCATTAAAAAAAAAAAAAAAAGTTTTAATCCTATACCTACAGTTGATCCAGAGGAAGGCAAAAAAAGCAGCAAAGCATGATCCAATTTGCTCCTGCAGGGAAAAAAAATTCCTTCCTGATCCCCCGAGAGGCAATATACAGGATATTCCCTAGATCAACTTTACCTATAAATGTTAGTATCCAGTTATATTCTGTGTATCTAAGAAACAATCCAGGACTTTTTTAAAGCATTCCACTGAGCTGGCCAGAAGCAACTCTTAAGGGAGTCTATTCCACATTTTCACAGCTCTTACTGTGATGAAACCTTTCTGTGTTTGGAGATTAAATTTATTTTCCTCCAGACGTAAAGAGTGCCCCCTTGTCCTCTGTGATGACCTCAGGGTGAATAACTCTACACCGAGTTCACTATATGAACCACTGATGTATTTATACATGGAGATCATATCCCCCTTATGTATTATACATGGTGGTCATATCCCCCCTTATGTATTATACATGGAGATCATATCCCCCCTTATGTATTATACATGGAGATCACATCCCCCTTATGTATTGTACATGGAGATCACATCCCCCCCTTATGTATTATACATGGAGATCATATAACCCCCCCTTATGTATTATACATGGTGATCATATCCCCCCTTATGTATTATACATGGAGATCATATCCCCCCTTATGTATTATACATGGAGATCATATCCCCCTTATGTATTATACATGGTGATCATATCCCCCCTTATGTAATATACATAGAGATCATATCCCCCCTTATGTATTATACATGGTGATCATATCCCCCCTTATGTATTATACATGGAGATCATATCCCCCCTTATGTATTATACATGGAGATCATATCCCCCTTATGTATTATACATGGTGATCATATCCCCCCTTATGTATTATACATGGAGATCATATAACCCCCCCTTATGTATTATACATGGAGATCATATCCCCCTTATGTATTATACATGGAGATCATATCCCCCCGTATGTATTATACATGGAGATCACATCCCCCTTATGTATTGTACATGGAGATCACATCCCCCCCCTTATGTATTATACGTGGAGATCATATAACCCCCCCTTATGTATTATACGTGGAGATCATATAACCCCCCCTTATGTATTATACATGGTGATCATATCCCCCCTTATGTATTATACATGGAGATCATATCCCCCCTTATGTATTATACATGGTGATCATATCCCTCCTTATGTATTATACATGGAGATCATATCCCCCTTATGTATTATACAGGGAGATCATATCCCCCCCTTATGTATTATACATGGTGATCATATCCCCCCTTATGTATTATACATGGAGATCATATCCCCCCTTATGTATTATACATGGATATCATATCCCCCTTATGTATTATACATGAAGATCATATCCCCCCTTATGTATTATACATGGAGATCATATCCCCCTTATGTATTATACATGGTGATCATATCCCCCCTTATGTATTATACATGGTGATCATATCCCCCCTTATGTATTATACATGGAGATCATATCCCCCCTTATGTATTATACATGGATATCATATCCCCCCTTATGTATTATACATGTTGATCATATCCCCCCTTATGTATTATACATGGAGATCATATCCCCCCTTAATCTCCTCTTCTCAAGAGAGAATAAATTCAGTTCCTCTAATCTTTCCTCATAGCTGATCTCCTCCATGCCTCTTATCAGTTTGGTTGCCCTTCTCTGTACTTTCTCCAGTTCCCCAATATTTTACTCGCTTTAGAAACTGCAGCTTGGCATTGCTTGCCATTATTAAGCTCTGATTTACCAGAACTCCCAGATCCTTCTCCATTGATTCCCCCAGTTGTACCCCCCTAGTATGTATGATGCATGCATATTCTTAGCCCCCAAGTGCAGAACCTTACATTTATCAACATTAAGCCTCATTTTCCACATAGTTGCCCAATTAAACAGAGCATTGAGGTCGGCTTGTAAGTTGGAGACATCCTGTAAGGACGTTATTCCACGGCACAGCTTGGTGTCATCTGCAAAGACTGAAATGGGATTTTTTATCCCAGACCCTATATCGTTTATAAATATATTAAAAAGTAAGGGTCCCAACACTGAACCTTGGGGTACACCACTGACACCCCTAGACCATTCAGAGTATGAATCATTAACCACTACTCTCTGAATACCATCTTTTAGCCAGTTTTCTATCCATTTACATACAGATTTTTCCAAGCCCTTAGATTTTACCTTACACATTAGCCGTGCATGGGGAACTGTGCCAAACGCTTTTGCAAAATCCAAGTATACCACGTCCACCGCCACCCCTCTGTTCAAGTATAACACGTCCACCGCCACCTCTCTGTCCAAGTATACCACGTCCACCGCCACCCCTCTGTTCAAGTATACCACGTCCACCGCCACCCCTCTGTCCAAGTATACCACATCCACCGCCACCCCTCTGTCCAAGTATACCACATCCACCGCCACCCCTCTGTCCAAGTATATCACGTCCACTGCCACCCCTCTGTCCAAGTATACCACGTCCACCGCCACCCCTCTGTCCAAGTATACCACGTCCACCGCCACCCCTCTGTCCAAGTATACCACGTCCACCGCCACCCCTCTGTCCAAGTATATCACGTCCACTGCCACCCCTCTGTCCAAGTATACCACAGCCACCCCTCTATCCAAGTATGCCACGTCCACCGACACCCCTCTGTCCAAGTATACCACCCCTCTGTACAAGGTTTTGCTCACCTCCTCATAAAAAGAAATCAGATTTGTTTGACAACTTCTGTCTTTCATGAATCCAGTCTGTTGCTTAAAATATTTTTTTCCAGCAAGAACTCATCTATGTGGTCTTTTATTAAACTCTCTGATATCTTCCCAACTATAGAAGTTAAACTAACAGGTCTGTAATTACTTGGTAAAGATTTTGACCCCCCTTTAAATATTGGCACCACATTGGCCTTACGACAGTCCAATGGTACTATGCCAGTCATTAAAGAGTCCCTAATCAATACAGTACCCCTTTACAGTGCAGTCCCCTCTATATCACAGTGCTCCTTTTCATTACAGTGTGGAGGACCGACTTAGTGAATAAATATTCCATCACCAACTGCCCCGGAAACACCTTTGCAACCGCCCCCCCCCCCGGGGAAAAATTAGCTGCCCAGTCTAAAATGCCCAGGCCTATTTTTTGTCCCAGTCCAGGCCTGGACATGGGGATTCAGGCTGCTGGAAGATTGGGTATGCAAGAAGCAGGGGCGGACTGACAACTCTATGGAGCCCCCGGGCAATAGGGGATCATGGGGCCCCTGTGTCCTTGCCCAAACTCAAAAAAGCTTATGAAAAATGTACCAGGGGCATCTCATGGGGCCCCCTACTGACCCCGGACCCTCGGGCAGTGCCCGAGTTTCCAAATGGTCAGTCCGCCCCTGGCAAGGAGTCATATAGAGGGTACAAGGCCTACAAGCTGCAGGGAAACAGATGATGCAGGAGTGAAGACCATACCAAGGGAGACAGGGTATGCAGAAATATAAAATATGCATGGGTACGGAAGGCGCAGGCTATACAAACTTCAGAGGGCCAGGGCATGTAGGCTAGAGGAGGATTGGAGGGCAGTGAGAGGTGAGTCACCTCTATGCTGACGACACACAAATCTATCTCTCAACCCCCCACCTCACCCCCTCGGTCTCCACCCGAATCACACACCTACTGAGCAACATATCAGACTGGATGTCGCTCCACTTCCTTAAACTGAACCTCTCCAAAACCGAGTTTCTTGTCTTCTCCCCAGCCCGGACACCACCCCCCATTGACTTCTCCATCACATCCAACAACGCCACCATCAAACCCGCCCCACAGGCCAGAGTACTTGGTGTCATTCTGGACTCCAACCTATCCTTCCAGCCCCAAGTCCAATCTTTAACAAACTCGTGCAGTCTCCACCTCCGCAACATCGCCAAAATCCGCACGTTCCTAACCCCAGAAACCACTAAACAGCTCATCCACTCCCTCATCATATCACGACTCGACTACTGCAACTCCCTCCTGGCCTGCCTCGCCACTGGCTATCCCCGCTTCAGTCAATCCTGAATACAGCTGCCAGACTCATTCACCTTTCCAACCGCTCCATCTCCGCCACCCCCTTCTGCCAATCCCTCCACTGGCTTCCGATTGCGCAACGGATCAAATTCAAAATCCTAACGCTGACGTACAAAGCTGTCCACCATACTGCCCTGAACTACATCACCGACCTAATATCCAAGTACCGCCCAGCACACACACTCCGCTCCTCACAAGACCTCCTTCTCTCTAGTTCCCTGGTCTCCTCCTCCCATGCCCACCTCCAGGACTTCTCCAGGGTATCACCCATCCTCTGGAACTCCCTGCCCCAACCCATCAGATTATCACCTACTCTCCTGTCCTTTAGGCGCACCCTGAAAACCCATCTCTTCAGGGAAGCCTACCCCACCCCCTGCTAACCTGCCGACCTCCTCCACTCTTCCTACCAACTCACCCCCCACAGCTATCTCCTCCTGTACCACTATCCTAGATTGTAAGCTCGAAAGAGCAGGGCCCTCAATCCCCTCATGTTTTGCATTGTATTGGTTTTGTTCTGTCACATGTTCTGTCCCCCTTTGTAATAAACAGCGCTGAGCGAACTATTGGCGCTTTATAAATACTGTGTAATAATAATAATATAGGGTCAGGGCATTCAAGCTGCGGTGAAACACAAGTTGAAGGGAGAAATTCACATACTCCAGGGAGACAAGGGATGCAGGGAGACAGAAGTTGCGTCCTGCACAGGCTGCAGCGGAGCAGTAGATGCAGGCTACTGAATTGAAGCAGATAAAGGATGCAACACATATAGGATGGAGGGAGACAGAAGGTGTAGGGAGTACACAGTACAGGCTGCATAAATTATGGAGGGAAGGTGTATAGGGAATGCAAGCTGCAGGTATACAAAGTGCAGACTGCTGGATAAAAGAGGTGACTACAGTGCAGTGCAGGCCACTGATGGAGGGTTCAGCCAGTACAAACTGCAGCTGTTTTCATGTGCAGAGCAGAAAAACATAGAGGCGAGTGGCCACGTGCCATGGTTGTGATCTCACAGTAACTAAATCTCTCCTCTGAATAATTCAGACCTGGCCGCCAAAGTGCAAGAAAAACACAGGCAGATGATTTTGTGTGCTTTGTATTTTTTTTTATTTTCCTTCCAGTGCGCTAAGCCTCACGTGAGCCCTCAGCAGCCGCCAGGAGGGTCATTAACTGCCTGTTTAGATAAGTCAAAGTCATCTGAAATAGAGAAGCAACTTTATAAATCATTGCTGGAAACGCACCAATTTTTTTTTCTTTTTGATGGGGGGAGTTGTAAAAATAGCTTTGGGCATTTTGCAGGCTTTACAGAAGAGCCACCAACGCCATTGTACACTGCAAGTCATATTTGTAGCTTTCATGATTGTCAGCATGTTACAATAATGTCCAAGGACACTTTGCTGGTTTTAGTCCACACAATGCTGCCTTGGAGGGCTGTAGAAAGACACATGGCCGAAAGTAATTGTTTGTTTTAATGGAAAGATAGAAATGTACATTTCGCTTTTTACATTTTGATGTTTAATAAATGCACATTTTAAAAGCCCTTAAGATGAATCTACTTCCAGCCATTCTCATAGCATTGATTAGTGAGTGGTGCACCATAGATCAGATCTAGTGAGTTGATCGCAAATGATCGTGTGAACACGAACAAACTCGCCATCACTGCACCAACTTGCATGACCCCGCTCACTACCATTGCATTGACACACATGACACCACTCTCTACCACTACACCGACACACATGGCTGCACTCACCCCCACTACACCGACACACATGACTCCACTCACCCCCAGTACACCGACACACATGACACCACTCTCCACCACTACACCGACACACATGACACCACTCTCCACCACTACACCGACACACATGACACCACTCACCCCCACTACACCGACACACATGACACCACTCTCCACCACTACACCGACACACATGACTCCACTCACCCCCACTACACCGACACACATGACACCACTCTCCTCCACTACACCGACACACATGACACCACTCACCCCCACTACACCGACACACATGACACCACTCACCCCCACTACACTGATACACATGACTGCACTCACCCCCACTACACCGACACACATGACTCCACTCACCCTCACTACACCGATACACATGACTGCACTCACCCCCACTACACCGACACACATGACACCACTCTCCTCCACTACACCGACACACATGACACCACTCACCCCCACTACACCGACACACATGACACCACTCACCACCACTACACCGACACACATGGCTGCACTCACCCCCACTACACCGACACACATGGCTGCACTCACCCCCATTACACCGACACACATGACTCCACTCACCCCCACTACACCGATACACATGACTCCACTCACTACCATTGCATTGACACACATGACACCACTCTCCACCACTACACCGACACACATGACTCCACTCACCCCCACTACACCGACACACATGACCCCACTCACTACCATTGCATTGACACACATGACACCACTCTCCACCACTACACCAACACACATGACACCACTCTCCCCCACTACACCGACACACATGACCCCACTCACTACCATTGCATTGACACACATGACACCACTCTCCACCACTACACCGACACACATGACTCCACTCACCCCCACTACACCGACACACATGACCCCACTCACTACCATTGCATTGACACACATGACACCACTCTCCACCACTACACCGACACACATGACACCACTCTCCCCCACTACACCGACACACATGACACCACTCTCCACCACTACACCGACACACATGACACCACTCTCCACCACTACACCGACTCACATGACACCACTCTCCACCACTACACCGACACACATGACACCACTCTCCACCACTACACCGACACACATGACACCACTCTCCACCACTACACCGACACACATGACTGCACTCACCCCCACTACACCGACTCACATGACACCACTCTCCACCACTACACCGACACACATGGCTGCACTCACCCCCACTACACCGACACACATGACACCACTCACCCCCACTACACCGATACACATGACTCCACTCACCCCCACTACACCGACACACATGACTCCACTCACCCCCGCTACACCGACACACATGACTCCACTCACCCCCGCTACACCGACACACATGACACCACTCACCCCCGCTACACCGACACACATGACACCACTCTCCACCGCTACACCGACACACATGACACCACTCTCCACCGCTACACCGACACACATGACACCACTCTCCACCGCTACACCGACACACATGACTCCACTCACCCCCGCTACACCGACACACATGACTCCACTCACCCCCGCTACACCGACACACATGACACCACTCTCCACCGCTACACCGACACACATGACTCCACTCACCCCCGCTACACCGACACACATGACTCCACTCACCCCCGCTACACCGACACACATGACTCCACTCACCCCGGCTACACCGACACACATGACTCCACTCACCCCCGCTACACCGACACACATGACACCACTCTCCCCCGCTACACCGACACACATGACACCACTCTCCACCACTATACCAACACACATGACTCCACTCACCCCCACTACACCGACATACATGACGGCACTCACCCCCACTACACCGATACACGACACCACTCTCCACCACTACACCGACACACATGACTCCACTCACCCCCACTACACCGACACACATGACTGCACTCACCCCCACTACACCGACACACATGACTGCACTCACCCCCACTACACCGACACACATGACACCACCCTCCACCACTACACCGATACACATGACACCACTCTCCACCACTACACCGACACACATGACACCACCCTCCACCACTACACCGATACACATGACACCACTCTCCACCATTACACCGACACACATGACTGCACTCTCCACCACTACACCGACACACATGACTGCACTCTCCACCACTACACCGACACACATGACTGCACTCACCCCCACTACACCGACACACATGACTGCACTCACCCCCACTACACCGACACACATGACTGCACTCACCCCCGCTACACCGACACACATGACTCCACTCACCCCCGCTACACCGACACACATGACTCCACTCACCCCCGCTACACCGACACACATGACTCCACTCTCCCCCGCTACACCGACACACATGACTCCACTCACCCCCGCTACACCGACACACATGACTCCACTCTCCACCGCTACACCGACACACATGACTCCACTCACCCCCGCTACACCAACACACATGACTCCACTCACCCCCGCTACACCAACATACATGACGGCACTCACCCCCACTACACCGATACACATGACTGCAGTCACCCCCGCTACACCGATACACATGACTGCACTCACCCCCGCTACACCGATACACATGACTGCACTCACCCCCGCTACATTGATACACATGACTCCACTCACCCCCGCTACACCGACACTCATGACTCCACTCACCCCCGCTACACCGACACACATGACTCCACTCACCCCCGCTACACCGACACGCATAACTCCACTCACCCCCACTACACCGATACACATGACTCCACTCACCCCCACTGCACGAACACACATGACCACTCTCAACCGCTGCACCAACACACATGACCCCATTCCCCACTGCTATACCAGCACACATGACCCCACTCCCAACTGCTGCACCAACACACATGACCCCATTCCCCACCACTACAGCAACACACATGACCCCACTCCCAACTGCTGCACCAACACACATAACCCCATTCCCCACCACTACATCGACACACAGGAACCAAATCTGCCAGTACTACACCAGCACACATGACCCCACTTGCCACCACTATACCAACACACATGATCCAACTCGCCACCACTACACAAACACATGTCACCCCACTCTCAACCACTGCACCAAGACATATGACCCCAACCATCATCACTATACCAACACACATGACCCCACCTGCCACCACTGCACTAACACATATGACTCCACTTGCCACCACTGCACTCAACACCGCTGTTCCAACATTCACAGTCCCACTCCTTGTCACTGCACTGAAGTGCATGACCACATTCACTGCCATCGCACCAACACTCACCACCCTACTTGCTGTCACTGCACAAACATGCGTAATTTTGCTCACCACCACTGCACCAGCATGCTTTATTTTACTCACTGCTACTGCACCAACATGCACAACCCCCCCTTGCCGCCACTGTACCAACATGCACCACCCTATTTGCCATCACTGCACCACCACAACCCCACTTGCCGCTACTGCACCAACACTGAAGGCCTCATTTGCCACAACTGCACCAAAACGCACGACCCAATTTGCTGCCACTGCACCAACATGCATGACTCACCGCCAATGCACCACCACGCACAACCCAACTTGCCACCACTGTAACAACTTGCATGATCCTACTCACTAGCACTGCATAGATGAGCACTACACTAGTATCCGCCACTGCACTTCTCGCCATCACTATACTAATGAACCCTTCTTCAATCTTCACCACTTATCCAACATGCACTTCTTCCTCATCTGTCACTCCATCAATGTGCATTTCTGTATTCATCCTAGTGTAGTTATCCTGACACTGAGGGGTGAGAAGAATGTACGCTAAGGTGCACATGTGCAGATCCCTGTACATTCTAAACCATTTTGTGGGGAGGAAGGTAAAAAAACACTTTATTGCAGAAGTGGCACAGTATGGTTTGTTTTGTTTTTTTGCAATAAAACTCCTTCCAGCTTTTTGCAGTTGAGGGCAAAGTTCCGCCTTAAAAAATAATCATATACACGATTATTATAAAACAAAACATACAACACAAAATATGTTTGCAATAGTTACAATAAAGCTGAAAGAAGTTTTGGACATTTGCAGTGAAAGAATAAGTTACCATTATTGATGTGTGCTTCATCATTTCTCCTGTACATGGGAGTACAGCCTAAACAGTAGGTCCCTCTTTCTCTACCTCCTCCATTCATATAATGACTTGCATTCTTTTCACTGAATACAAGGCGTTCTGTGTTTGGAGGAGGGGTACATGATTGTCATAATCTCCCCTCCTCCAATGTCAAAAAAAAAATTTTTTTCCCCAGAAATCAGCTCTAGAGAGATTCTGACACTTTGGCCATTCAAAGCAAAATTAGTCATTTTGTGCCAAAATCAATTGAGAAAAAAAAAGTATTACTCTAGTGGTCATTGACATTCTCTTGCTGGTGGTTTCTTTTGACACAATGGTAAATAACGGTCCCTTGTAACATGATGGTGGCCACTAACAAATGTTAAGCAAACATTTGAAATACAATTGATAAACCATTATAGTTTCAATTGAAAGCCCCAGCCCTCCCCCCCCTTGAAGCCCCCCTCCACCAGCACTACGTTGGCTGATTTTATAGGCTTACTCCTCCAAAGTCTTCTGATTGGTTACATGAAAGCCTGGGTCTCCTTCTTCAGCCTTCACATGGCAGTGGATGGTCCTCAATGACCCAGCAATCTGAGTGATGCTGGAAGTAATTCACCTTGGAAACGGAGGATCTGGTGGTGAAAGTGAATACCACAGGAAGCTCTTGATTGAAGCTGGGTATTGCAGACTGAGATACCCCATCTACAGAGGGACAATTAAAGTAGTATTAACACACACTCTTTAATTTACATTATTCCTTCTCTTTCTGTATGTGGATGATGGCACTGTAATTATTTTAATTTAAAAAAAAATCCAAGCGCCTTTTTCCTAACCGTTATGCAGGTGTCACATGACTCAGCTCTTTCCCAACCTGTCTGCAGGGAAACAGTGGCAGGAGGAGCTTCTAGTCCTCTGCTGCTGGTCACATGTTCAAAATAAATAAAAACAGCATTTGGGATACAGAGTATAAATAAATATTTAATACGATAAACTGTTTTAAATCATCACACAAATATATATTTGAAATAAAATCTTTAATATTTTTGGAAATAACATGGTGTGGGCAGATTCCTGCCAGTCGCAGGCTGTGGCACACCCCCCAAACAGACAAAAAAACACACCTCCTGCGCTCAAGAACAATGTATTGGTACCACTGGACTGTCAAAAGAGTGGATGGCCTTTGAGTAAGTCAATGATGGCACCGGCTTTGCTTCCCTCTGACAGGTCAGGGGGAACCAAACATACAACTGTTAAAGCATAAAGATCAGAAGGTGCACCAGCCTAGCGTATTACCTCAGTGATACCTTTATTAAAGGAAAAAGCAAATGTATACTCACAAAGGACATGGAATGAATGGCATGTCAATCAGACAATAAATGAGAACGACCTCATCCCCTGGACAAGTCCTTTTTTGGGAATAAGTGATCCAAAAGGCTGACACGTGTCCAGGGGTGATCCCCTCTTCCTCAGCACACCCCCTCTAGCCTGTGTCTTAGAATAACAGGGAGGTGAAGCCTCAATCAATTAAGATGTAATATCCCACTCCATTTGTGTTTAGCTGGTTAGTGGGCATGGAGGAGGAGGGAGGGAGTGGGCTGTCATTTACTACTCTGTATACACCCACATGTTTGATTCTATAGTGACATGGGTTACTCAGATGTGATGGGGAAGAAATGCTCAGCATGGAAACTCACTGAAAACTGAGCATGTGCAGTAGCTGCCAACACTTCTCTGCAAAATCCTCAACTGCACTGGGGACATGAAATAGGAGGGGGAGATAGAGAACAGCAGGATCAACCAGGTTTTTTCAGAATGCAGAAAACTAATTCTATATGAATGATTATGAACAGCACGTAGTACAGTGTTTAGTCTTGGTTCACATCTGTGCAGGTGGTGCCATTGCGGGACCCGCACAAATACCTGCAGCCGCACCACCCACACAGAGGAAAGCGGGACCCACGGGCGGGTGCCATTAATTCTGATGGCACGCCGCCCACACTGGAAATCGCAACCATACTGGGAACCTCGATTCCCATGCAGGCTGCGATTTCCAAAGAAGTGTCCTGGGGCACGGGAGTCCATTCAAATGAATGGGCTCTCGTGTCCGTGCAAATCGTGGCCCACACGGCCACACATATGTGAATCTGGCCTTATTGATAGTTTTTTTGGTTTAGTGACACTAAAAAAAATATAGCCTAGGGATTGGCTTTAAGTGAAATTTGTAATTGTTTAACCACTTCCCGTCCGGCCGTTGCATATAAACGGCCGGACGGTGGCACTGCAGGGTCGGGTGGCCGTTTATAAACGGCCTCCTCGCACCCTGCTTGTGCGCACTCCCTGGGAGCGCGCAGCACCGCAATCCGGTGCCCGCTGTGTCCTCCGGACACAGTGAAACACCGATTGTTGGACGGGACCTCTGAACGAGGTCCCGATCATGTGATCACTGATTGGCCAATCAGTAAGCAAGATGTCACTTGTGACATCATTGCTTACTACGTGTGAAATCTGTGAATGATCACAGAGGTCACATGGTACAAGGCTATTCACAACAGCTTGTACCATGTGACAAGCTGTGACCAATCACAGCTCACTCAGTACTTCTCAATGAGTGTAAGAATGCAGACAGAGAGAAAGAGAAATGATTGCTTTTACATCCTATATGGGTGTAAAAGTAATCAGTGTAAAAAAAAAAAAAAATCTTCATCACCCCCCACAAGTAGTACAGTGTCACCATGGTGACACTGTACTGCTAGGGTGACAGTATGTAAAAAAAAAAAAAAATATTAATATAAAAAAATAAAATAAAAATGTTTAAAAATTATAATTTTTGGTTATAAACTAATTTGGATTTTTTTTTTTACTAAAAAGATAACGGAATAAATTTTGGCCAAGATTTATGATGGAATATTATTTATTTGCAAAATTTTATAAAAAAAACACTTTTTTTCAAAATTTTGGGACTTTTCCATTTACATAGCAAAAAAATAAAAATCCCAGCGGTGAATAAATACCACCAAAATAAAGCTTTATCTGTCTCAAAAAAATGGTAAAAAATTCATTTGGGTACAGTGTTGCATGACCGCGCAATTGTCATTTAAAGTGTAATAGCGCTGAAAGCTGAAAATTGCCCTGGTCAGGAAGGGGGTAAACGTGTCCTAAGTGGTTAATAGTATAAAATGAACCTTTTGCTTCTGGTTCTACAGATTCTAAATAATGTATTGCAATTTGCCTTCCGCTCTCCAAATCTATGACTATCTTCCATGTTATGTCCGGGTTTCACCTTTAAAAGTTCAGAAAAATATAACAGTCTCTGTTAGTTTGTGGGTTTTATACTAGGCATTGAAAAACAATTGGAAAAAAAAGCAGGTATCTGTTAAGCCATCAAAGGGCACAATAACAAGATATTAGCATACATATTCAGAGAAACAACTGCACAATAAACCCTCGGCGTGACATTTACATAACAAATATTTCCCTCATATTACTCATTTCCTATTGAAAGACGTGAAAGTAGAATGACTTCCCTCCTCCTTAAGTTTGGAACAATTCACGTTTGCAGTTTTCTTTCTTTCTTTTTCTCAGTAAAACGAGGCGTAATATATAAAACCGAATTAGGTGTTTATACGTCTGCAGACATCGGCGGCTGATTACTGTTGGTCTTGGCTGTGGAACAGAAACGTGTCCTTTTTTAAGTAATTCATACACAGGGATTAACTGTTTTTAAACTTTTTAAAATGTAAATGTAGCACCCTCCTAGAATAGGCTGCTAGTGAGTTTAAGGTCAATTTAGTATGTTTGGCTCCTCTATAATCATTGGAGAGGTGTGTGTTTATTTTTGGCTGTTCTGGGCCTTGCTGACTGCAAGCTCAATTACTTTGCCATGCCTTTTAGTGGATCTTGAATGTAGTGGGCTGAAAGAGGCAGACCCTGGGCTTAAATATTCATGCCGCCAATCCCTGGAGGAGAGAATGCCCAGTAGGTGGGTGGGGGGTGTATAAATAGTCTGGGACCTGGAACGGCAAGGAGAACACCTAGCCTGGATGGCTGCTGCCCTTCTGGGCAGATTTGCTGAAGTCTGCAGGAGTTCATCAAGGTCCCAGTTCAGGTAGAGCTGAGGGTGCCTGCTTTCTAATTGGAGCCTTGAAGTCCCAGCTCAGGGCTAGCCCGGGGGACCTATTTTCTGAGAGGAGTCAGAGCCAGTTCAGAGGGGGTTCACTGAGGATCTGTCCAGGCGGCTCACAGAAGTGTCTGGCTGGTATTGGAAGGAGGCATCCAAGTTCACAGGGACATTGTGAGCGTAGGCCTGAAAGAGAGATCCTGGTGACTGTTGCTGCTTAACCCTTTGAGTACTTGCTCCAGAGTTGCTGACTTAGGACTGTGTCAGGGCTCCGGGTATGACCAGAGGTGTGTGGACTGACACAGAGAAACGCAGGCTTCAGATACAGTATAAACAATATAATTTATTTAAGACTAAACAATACATAAACGCAGTGCAAGACTAAACATAAACACAGTGCAAACAAATCAAACCAAAACCCCCAACAGATAACAAAAGAACAATACTAAGCGTAGTCGGGCAGGCCGGGTCGGTAGCAAACGGGCAGGCAAGGTACAAAGGAGCAGGCAGAGCGTAGTAAGACGGGCCGGGTCAGGAACAATCAGGCAGACAAGGTACCAAAGGAGCAGACTGGAGAGTGGTCAGGAATAGTAGAGGTCAGGACAGGCGGAGTTCAATCAGAGTCAGGGATCAAGCAGGATCAGACAGGAAGCAGACAGGATGCAGGTACAGGGGCTCTTGGGAAAACATACACCAAGGCCCTGATTGCAAGTCTGGCCATTCCTTATATGCACCTCCTGTAATCAGCCTCAGGTGTTTTGGCTGACTGCAGGAGTGAGCCTCTGGTTGCTGAGAGCACCCGCTGGCCAGTCCTGGTACTGCAACCCACAAGGCAGGTGAGTCCCACCACTATTGGTGAGTCCATTCCTGACAGACTCCTTCTGTGTTTTTAGTCCCCTGAGATGTGTGTTCGCCTATTGATGGTCCAAGAGGGGGGGGGGGTTACCTTAGCAGTCTGGTTGATCCAGAGAATGTCTCCCTCAAGAGTTGGTTCTGGCCAGCTCAGTGGATTGCTTTAAAAAAGTCCTGGATTCTTTCTTAGATACACAGAATATAACTGGATACTAATATTTATAGGTAAAGTTAATCCAGGGAATATCCGATTGCCTCTCAGGGGATCAAGAAGAATTTTTTTCCCCTGCAGGAGCAAATTGGATCATGCTTTGCTGGGTTTTTTGCCTTCTTCTGGATCAACTGTGGGTGTAGGATTATAATTTTTTTTTAATGGTTGAACTGGATGGACTTTTGTCTTTTTTCAGCCAGACTAACTATGTAACTATGTAACCTTGCGCACTAAATTTGGAGTATCCCAAAGGCTCATCTTGCATCCCAACCAAGTTCAATGAGCATTAAACCCTAAAAAGACACTCATTGCCTGGTCATTGTGCTGCAAGATTGAGAGTTGCTGTGTGGCTGGCTGCCGTGCACTCACTTGAGCCCGGGACAGATCCGTGAGCCCTGTCTGGGGTCTGCGCTACATAAAATATATACATTTGTAAAATGGTAATGATGAGCTGGGCAATAATGAACTGTGAAAGCCCAACTCCAGAACAATTTAAAGTTCTCTTTTATAATGTGGCTGTGCCCACCATGCACAGATTAATTACTTGTTTCTATCTAGGGGACAGAAAAAGAACTTAAAAGACTAATTTACATTGGCAGTTGTAGTGGTAAAACCACATGGTTGAGCTGTGGTTTTACCACTCTCCCTTTTGCTGCAAATGCATTGGTTGCGGATATCACAGCCGAGATGCTTTGCATCATAGTGCTGCAGAAATGATACAGTGGGGCAAAAAAGCATTTAGTCAGCCACCAATTGTGCAAGTTCTCCCACTTAAAAAGATGCGAGAGGCCTGTAATTGGCATCATAGGTAGACCTCAACTATGAGAGACAAAATGAGGAAAAAAATCCAGACAATCACATTGGCTGATTTGGAAAGAATTTATGTGCAAATTATGGTGGAAAATAAGTATTTGGTCACCTACAAACAAGCAAGATTTCTGGGTCTCACAGACCTGTATCTTCTTCTTTAAGAGGCTCCTCTGTCCTGCACTCATTACCTGTATCAATGGCACCTGTTTGAACTTGTTATCAGTATAAAAGACACCTGTACACAACCTCAAACAGTCACACTCCAAACTCCACTATGGTGAAGACCAAAGAGCTGTCGAAGGACACCAGAAACAAAATTTTAGACCTGCACCAGGCTGGGAAGACTGAATCTGCAATAGGCAAGCAGCTTGGTGTGAACAAATCAACTGTGGGAGCAATAATTAGAAAATGGAAGACATACAAGACCACTGATAATCTCCCTCAATCTGGGGCTCCACGCAAGATCTCACCCCATGGGGTCAAAATGATCACAAGAACGGTGAGCAAAAATCCCAGGACCACACAGGGGGACCTAGTGAATGACCTGCAGAGAGCTGGGACCAACGTAACAAAGGCTACCATCAGTAACACACTACACCGCCAATGACTCAGATCCTGCAGTGCCAGACGTGTCCCTCTGCTTAAGCCAGTACATGTCCGGGCCCGTCTGAAGTTTGCTAGAGAGCATTTGGATGATCCAGAAGAGGATTGGGAGAATGTCATATGGTCAGATGAAACCAAAATAGAACTGTTTGGTAGAAACACAACTCGTTGTGTTTGGAGGAGAGAGAATGCTGAGTTGCATCCAAAGAACACCATACCTACTGTGAAGCATGGGGGTGGCAACATCATACTTTGGGGCTGTTTCTCCGCAAAGGGACCAGGACGACTGATCCATGTACAGGACAGAATGAATGGGGCCATGTATCATGAGATTTTGAGTGCAAACCTCCTTCCATCAGCAAGGGCATTGAAGATGAAACGTGGCTGGATCTTCCAACATGACAATGATCCCAAACATACTGCCCGGGCAACGAAGGAGTGGCTTCGTAAGAAGCATTTCAAGGTCCTGGAGTGGCCTAGCCAGTCTCCAGATCGGAACCCCATAGAAAACCTTTGGAGGGAGTTGAAAGTCCATGTTGCCCAGCAACAGCCCCAAAACATCACTGGTCTAGAGGAGATCTGCATGGAGGAATGGGCCAACATACCAGCAACAGTGTGTGCCAACCTTGTGAAGACTTACAGGAAACGTTTGACCTCTGTCATTGCCAACAAAGGATATATAACAAAGTATTGAGATGAACTTTTGATATTGACCAAATACTTATTTTCCACCATAATTTGCAAATAAATTCTTTCCAAATCAGACAATGTGATTGTCTGGATTTTTTTTCTCATTTTGTCTCTCATAGTTGAGGTCTACCTATGATGCCAATTACAGGCCTCTCTCATCTTTTTAAGTGGGAGAACTTGCACAATTGGTGGCTGACTAAATACTTTTTTGCCCCACTGTACCTGTTGCGTTCAGTGGTCAGTACCACCCACTGAATGCAACCTATTCTGCTGAAAGGGGGAGCCTGGCATTTGCCCCACAACTGTGCACCCAGCTGTGTTGCGCTAGTGCGACGTTCAATATGACGCCTTCTTGCCACCTGTCAAATGCTCTCTGAAGAGTGATCCCAACTCATCTTGCTCTTCCACAATGAGTGTAAATGTGGCCTTACTTACCTGAACACCTCCCCATCCCCCATCCCCCCCGAACTGATGCCACTCCTCTACACTCCAGCAGTAGACTGTCCCTCTACATTCTCGTGTCCAGTGCGAGGCTATGGTCCTGCATTGGTCTTGATGATGTCAGCTGGCACACAGCTTATTAACCTCACTTGGTGCATTGAGGTGATAAAAGTAAGCACTGCAATACAGTTTTTTGGTGCTTTTTTGAATGACAGATCACTAGTGCTCTATTTATATTCATGGCAGCACAACACAATCTACATTAAAGTATAAAAGAACAAAACCACCTTTTGCTGCAATGTTCAGCTTAAATTAAGAGATTTCTCTTAGAGTACTTTCTTTTGCCACTAGTTGTCCTCGGTCTGATGGCCAGCATCAGTCAACCCACTTCCTCTGAACCCAGTTCCCAGTTCATGCTGGACCTGCCCCCAGGCTATGACTGATCAGTGAAAAGAGAACCAGCACAGCGATGAGCTCATCTTTCTGTCGCTCTGCTTTCTCCTTCTATGAGCATGCTTCGTGTTGAACTGAACGGCTCCTTATGCTGCTTCCTTCTCTCATGCTTCATCCCTGCTGTATAGGGACTACAAAAGGCTGATACCAAATCACATTCAAGAAATTACACTGCTTGGATTTAAAAAATTAATTTACTGCTGTATTAATGATTACAGAGGTGCATTTATTTGTGTAAACACAAATGCTCCTGCGCTTGGGGATGGACTCGATGCAGGCTACAACCACATAAGGAATGTCCTGGAACATGCACACCTTGCTGCCCTCAAATGGACCGGGGAAATCCAAATATACTGAATGAGGAAAGAAAAAACAGAGGGCGCACAGGCCTAGTGCATTACCATAAAAAATGTTTAATAAAAAATAAAGTATGTGTTGTACTCACAAACGACAATATAGTCAAGGCACATCATAAAGAACAGCTGGGTCAACACCGCGCTGAGTAACAGTCCGTAATAGCGAGTATAGACATCCAAAAGGCTGACACGTTTCGAAGACTTGCCTCTTCCTCAGAGCCTTGCTTCTTCCTCTGAAGAAGAGGCCAGTCCTCGAAACGCGTCAGCCTTTTGGATGTCTATACTCCCTATTGAGGACTGATACTCAGCGCGGTGTTGACCCAGCTGTTCTTTATGATGTGCCTTGACTATATTGTCGTTTGTGAGTACAACACATACTTTATTTTTTATTAAACATTTTTTATGGTAATGCACTAGGCCTGTGCGCCCTCTGTTTTTTCTTTCCGCATTTATTTGTGTGTTTTATCTGCCTGGTTTTAAGCTTTGATTTTTACATTTTGCTTTTCCTAAATAAAAATAATAATGAAGTTGCGTTTTTGTTTACACCTGTGTAAGATTTCCTCTAAATCCCAGATTTCCCAGATCCCAGATCTCTTTCCTGGGCCAGATGTGTACCCAAAGCCCCGCGTGGCTTGTTGGTAACCTAGCAGGGGGGGGATCGATGATGAAAACGCTGGCAAGCATTTGAACTCATTTGTAATATAATAACTACATCTCTGTGCCCATTGAAACTTGATTCCCATTAAATATCATGAGTCATTCTTTATGTTTTTCAGCAGCATACCTTCAGCTGCGTGAAAACAAGCAAATTGCCGTAATTTGGAACCATTGTGTAATAATCCTTCTCTCACTTATGCTGCAGGTCATTTGCAGGCGGTGACAGCTGAGACATGCGATCATCAGCATCCAGGCTCTCGAGTTTCTCCTCTAGAGATTCATTATGGAGTCGGTAGGTGACCTCTTATTTCTAAGCATTATTATTTAGTCCTCGTGAAACAGACTCGGCTTTGGCTATGGAAATGATTCACTCATTTGCTCAGAAAAAATATAAATCCTTAAAGTACACCTGTGCCAAGGAAAACTGAACAAACTGTGATTGTGACTGCAAAGTAGGCACCTGGATGTGCTTGAAGGTACCATTGGTTATCCCTGTTAGTGCCCCAGAAGTTCTAAAAAAGGGGCGCTCAATTATGGAGATCCAAAATGCCATTTCTGAATTTAAGCTCTGACCCTTCCTTTCTCATCCAACCATCGCAATGATGGACCAATCACAAGACACACAAGGTGGGAGGACGCAGGACAAAGCCTGATTTCAGGAACTGAGCACCACAAAATTTGAGGCGTTTACTGACAGAGGATATAGTAGAGGCTTTCTCACTCTGTCCAAACTTGAGTAGAGTTGAGCTTTACTTTTCTGACCCTTAAAGCCAATCTCCACCCTCCTCAAACCATTTTTTTGGGGGGGGAGGGGCTTTATTGAGGTTTATAACTATTTAAGATACTAACCCACCCAGCTGATCCAGTGGTGTCCTGCAGAATCCTTTCAGAATTCTCCCCCCGTTCAGTGTCGCACTGCCATCTTCTCATGTGACGTCATCAGGAGAAGATGAAACAGGAAGGCGTTTCTAAGTGCAGTATTCCAAGGTCAACGTTTAATAAAAGCGGTTAAAAACACTTACAATGTGGTAGTATAAACAGGCTCTGATGTAATCCGCCAGCAGCAGGGCTCTGACCTCTAAGCGATGGAGCAGCTGTGCCAGCCAGCAGCTGCAGGGGGAGCTTGAGAAGAGGTGTTAAAGATGGCCACAGCTCTATCCAGACCGCTGGAGCGCACGCAGGAGAAGAGGTGTGAGCGGCTCCATCACTTTTATTAAAAGTTGACCTTGCAATACTGCACTTAGAAGCGCCTTCCTGTTTCATCTTCTTCTGCACAGAGTTTACTTCCACTCTTTAGAAGTACTGCTCAGTACCGGTTTTCCTATACATCATCCATCATTGGCTGCCATACTTCCACAACATCGTCTACCGACGCGCCCTGCTACCTACTTTTGATGTCATCGGGAGGCCCATTGGTTATTCCAGGTTCAGACGCCAGGACTCATGAAGACGCACCGCTAAGCCCACCCCCTCCTCCATTCTCAATGAAGGGCTATGCCTCCTGGGATATGTGATGTGCATTTCCCAAGAAGCACAACGAGCATAATGCACCTCATTTGACTAGGCAAATGATGGCTGTAACGGAACCGGACCCAGAACGCACTTGGGTATTTCCTTTATACTCCCGCTTCCCTATCCGAACACAGATCCACAGACACCACCGCTGATCATGCAGGAAATAAGACAGCACCAGACTCTCTTAAGACAGGAAGTCAACTGCTTTATTTTAACCCAAACACAAAATATATACACAGGGCGGGGAAATACAACCAAGAACAGGAAACACATCAGCAGGCCCTCCCATCAGGGGGAAGGACTGCAGGAAACACCCCCCACCAAACCAAGACACAGAACAATGGGATGCAGCACGTGGCAGTAGACAATAGGGGAACACATGCATCCCATAATAGTTTGCTGGCAAGCAAGACACAATAGAACAATGGGGCGACCACATGGCAGTGAACAATGGACAACCCCCACACCCAACCTATACATGTCTACAAAATATCCGGACAGGGCGCCCTGCACCCCTAACAGGCACAGGGTGGGTTACACATAAGAGGAAGAAAAGGGGTCCCCCCACCCCCAAAAGTCACTCCCATCACAATGGCGGTGGGCTTGAAGTTTTTATCAAAAAAGATAAAATAAAAGTGTGTAGCGGAGGGAAGGAGAGTGAAGAAACAAATCTAATTTGAGGGTGAAGATCCGCCATAAAGTAGTTGTAAACTCTTACATATACCCAGTGAAGTGACTGGCCTCAGGTGATACACAGATAAAACAAATCCTCCTGCATAAGTTTTACCTGTTTATCTGTCGCCATCTCTCCTCTACAGCCCTTCAAAGCCCAGTATTTCTGAGATCCAGGAGGAAGGGGGCAGGGATATGAAGTCACACACTGCACAGCAGAGAGAGGAGAGATGAATGTAATCTGAGACCTGAGTGGAGGGAAAGGGCACCGCCCTCTTAACACAGCCTCATAGGGAAATATACACACTGAGGCTGCTGTCTGCTGGAGGGGTCTGTCTCCTATGGCACGCTTGGTGTTGTCATAGACTGTATGAAGTGACTCATGGAGGTAGCAGAGGAATGAGAGAACAGACAGAAATCATACTAGGTGCTTTGGGTTGAGGCAAGTACACACTATAGAAGGACATTTCACATTCATTTTTAATTTCAGAGGCTTATAACTACTTCATAGTGCACTGTCACAAACCTAGTAAAAAAAAGAGTTCTTACCAAAATATCTAAGCAGAGGTTGAACTCCAGGCAAACAGCTACAAAAAATACAATGATGAAATACATAAATTGGTCCTTTACATACCAAAGGATTTGTATTTCTGACCTGCAAGACAGAGTGGCCAGCCTTGTTACTTCGTATTTCTCTGCTGCAGTGAAATGATTCAGCCTTGTCCCTGCCCCCATCCTGTGATTGGACAGTAAAGGAGCAGCAACAGATGAAAGAATCCATACCCAATTGGTCCTTAGTGCTGCCCTCCCCCTCCCTTAGTCTGAATGCTAATGTACAGGGGATTGCACAAGGTTAAAATAAGTCACATTCAGGTATTTATAGCTATGAGGTCAGCTATAGTTCTTTCACCAACAATACTCACAAACAAACAATATTTTAAATGGATAGAAAACTGGCTAAAAGATGGTATTCAGAGAGTAGTGGTTAATGATTCATACTCTGAATGGTCTATGGGTGTCAGTGGTGTACCCCAAGGTTCAGTGTTGTCAGTGGTGTACCCCAAGGTTCAGTGTTGTCAGTGGTGTACCCCAGGGTTCAGTGTTGGGACCCTTACTTTTTAATATATTTATAAACAATATAGGGTCTGGGATGAAAAATCTCCAATTTACAATTTACAAGCCGACCTCAATGTACTGTTTAAGTGGACAACTATGTGGCAGGTGAGGTTTAATGTTGATAAAATGTAAGGTTTTGCACTTGAGGGCTAAGAATATGTATGCATCATACATGCTGGGGGGGGGGGGTACAACTGGGGGAATCAATGGTGGAGAAGGATCTGGGGGTTCTGGTAGATCACAAGCTTAATAATGGAATGCAATGCCAAGCTGCGGTTTCTAAAGTGAGCAAAATCCTCTCTTGTATTAAAAGAGGTATAGACTCCAGAGAGAGAGATATAATTTCCCCCGGTACAAATCTGAAGACCTCATCTGAAATATGCAGTTCAGTTTTGGGCACCAATTCACAAAAAGAACATTGGGGAACTGGAGAAAGTACAGAGAAGGGCAACCAAACTGATAAGAGGCATGGAGGAGATCAGCTATGAGGAAAGATTAGAGGAACTGAATGTATTCTCTCTTGAGAAGAGGAGATTAAGGGGGGGTATGATCTCCATGTATAATACATAAGGGGGGATATGATCTCCATGTATAATACATAAGGGGGGATATGATCTCCATGTATAATACATAAGGGGGATATGATCTCCATGTATAATACATAAGGGGGGTATGATCTCCATGTATAATACATAAGGGGGATATGATCACCATGTATAATACATAAGGGGGGATATGATCTCCATGTATAATACATACGGGGGGATATGATCTCCATGTATAATACATAAGGGGGATATGATCACCATGTATAATACATAAGGGGGGATATGATCTCCATGTATAATACATAAGGGGGGATATGATCTCCATGTATAATACATAAGGGGGATATGATCTCCATGTATAATACATAAGGGGGGATATGATCACCATGTATAATACATAAGGGGGATATGATCACCATGTATAATACATAAGGGGGGGATATGATCTCCATATATAATACAAAAGGGGGATATGATCTCCATGTATAATACATAAGGGGGGATATGATCTCCATGTATAATACATAAGGGGGATATGATCACCATGTATAATACATAAGGGGGGATATGATCTCCATGTATAATACATAAGGGGGGATATGATCACCATGTATAATACATAAGGGGGATATGATCACCATGTATAATACATAAGGGGGGATATGATCTCCATGTATAATACATAAGGGGGGATATGATCTCCATGTATAATACATAAGGGGGGGATATGATCTCCATGTATAATACATAAGGGGGGGATATGATCTCCATGTATAATACATAAGGGGGGATATGATCTCCATGTATAATACATAAGGGGGGATATGATCAACATGTATAAATACATCAGTGGTTCATATAGTGGACTCGGTGTAGAGCTATTTACCCTGAGGTCATCAAAGAGGACAAGGGGGCGCTCTTTACGTTTGGAAGAAAAGAAATTTAATTTCCAAATATGGAAAGGTTTCTTCACAGTAAGAACTGTGGAAAAGACTCCCTCAAGAGTTGGTTCTGGCCAGCTCAGTAGATTTCTTTAAAAAAATCCTTTGCTTGTTTCCTAGATACACAGAATATAACTGGATATAACATTTATAGGTAAAGGATCCAGGGAATATCCGGTTGCCTCTCCCGGAATCAGGAAGGAATTTTTCCCCTTGCAGAAGCAAATAGGATCATGCTTTGTTTTTTTTTTTTTCTGCCTTCCTCTGGATCAACTGTGGGTATAAGTTTTTTTTTTTTTTTCTTTGGACGTTTGTCTTTTTTCAGCCAGACTAACTATGTAATTATATAACCAACAATACCATCACAACAAACTCTAGAGCCTTGGTGCCCAACTTGAGGCCTGAAGGCCACATGCGACTCTCTGAAGTGTGGTACGAGGGCCCTAACAGTTAGTAGTGGGAGCTGCAATTTTTAAATAGGCCTTTAATAGCTGTGATCTCTAGCATTTTTATGTAACATGTCCATAGTCTGTCTCCTAAGGCATGACTTCTGTCTCCAACCACTATATCTACAACTCATGATACATTAGTGTGATGTTCAGTGGGAAGAATGCTCCTTATACTTGTGGTCATTGGGAAGAATTATCCCCTTACAGATAGCTAAAAAAAATAAATGGTGTCAGTGGGAACTTATCTGAGAAGAAAAGATTACTTATTGCTTAAGGAACCCCTAGCAACCTCTTGAAGAGCCCTAAGGTTCCTTAATTCCATGGTTGAGAAACTCTGGCCTAGAAAGTCTTCAATCTATAACAGTTTTCTGGAACAGTACTGTGACAGACCCAACCAGGACAGGGGCTTTTGGAAGGGACTAGGGGTTAGCCTTCTACCCACTGATTAAGGCTCATGGAGAGATCAGATCATTCTCTAATGATGGACAACTTGATGAACGCTGAGAGCGAGGCTTGGATTAATTCTCCAAATAAAGTCAATACAGCTTCCCTTCTGGAGTGGATGGAAAGGTGTAATATTACCTTCTGTCACAAGTACATATAATATTATATGTGGCCGTTCAGCGATATCAGGTGTTGAGGCCACTTATACCTGGTCCAAACCTGCAAGTTAGCTGTCAATGCTAGACACTGACTTGCTCCAAAGCTCCACAAATACAAAGGGGCAGGGATGCTTGTGATATTCACCTAATATGGTCACATACAGTAGTTATATTAAGTCAATGTCCTCGAAACAATATGGTGTCTATTAAAGAGGTCATAGACCCTTACATATACCCAGTGAAGTGACTGACCTCAAGCAATATACAGAGATTAAACAAATCCTCCTACATAGGTTGTATCTGTTTATCTGTAGTTCTCTCTTCTACACCGTGTTCCAAATTATTATGCAAATGATATTTTTCTCATTTACCTAAATAATTGATGTAAATAACAGTCAGCATAATTCTCATGTTATCAGCTATTAAGAGTACAATTCAAATTTTATTGAACAAACCTAATGATAACAGGATTTTTTTTAAACATAAAACACTTCCAATGCACTGTTCCAAATTATTACAAACACTAAGTTTCAAAACACTTTATAGGTTGTAAAGAACTGAAAATTGTCATTTGTTGTGTTTGCAGCATATTTACTGAAATCAAAAGCTATTTCAATCAAACTTTTAACAACATTTTAACGTTTTAAACATTTGAACAGGTCACATTACATTGTAACATAGGACCCCTTATTTGATAGCAGCTTCACAAGTCTTGCATCCATTGAACTTGTGAGTTTTTGGACAATTTCTGCTTGAATTTGTTTGCAAGATGTCAGAATAGCCTCCCAGAGCTGCTGTTTGGATGTAAACTTCCTCCCACCCTCATAGATCTTTTGCTTGAGGATGCTCCAAAGTTTCTCAATAGGATTGAGGTCAGGGGAGGATGGAAGCCACACCATGACTTTCTCTCCTTTTATCCCCATAGCAGCCATTGATGCAGAGGTATTCTTTGCAGCATGAGATGGTGCATTGTCATGCATGAAGATGATTTTATTACAGAAAGCATAGTTCTTCCTTCTGTACCAGGGAAGAAAGTGGTCAGTCATAAACTCCACATACTTTGCAGAGGTCATCTTTACACCTTCGGGGGCTCTAAAGGGGCCGACCCGCTCTGTTCCCATGATTCCGGCCCAAAACATGACTCCACCACCGCCTTGCTGACGTCGCAGCCTTGTTGGAATAGGGTGACCGTCCACCAACCATCCACTACTCTATCCATCTGGACCATTCAGGGTTGCACGGCACTCATCAGTGAACAGGACTGTTTGAAAATTAGTCTTCATGTGTTTTTCTGCCCAATGCAGACATTTCTGCTTGTGAGCATTGGTTAGTGGTGGCTGAATAGAAGGTTTATGCACAGTTGCAAGACTCTGGAGGACTCTACACTTTGATGTCAGTGGGACTCCAGAGGCACCAGCAGCTTCAAATATCTGTTTGCTGCTATGTAATGGTATTTTAGCAGCTGCTCTCTTGATCCGATGCATGGATCTGGCAGAAATCTTCCTCAATGTGCCTATATCTGCACCAACCCGTCTATGCTCTAAATCAGCCACAAATCTATTAATAGTGCGATGATCACGCTTAAATTTTTGTGAAATATCTAATGCTTTCATACCTCGTCCAAGGCATTGAACTATTTCACTCTTTTCGGCAGCAGAGAGATCCTTTTTCTTCCCCATATTGCTTGAAAATGGTGCTCTGCTTAATAATGTGGAACACCCTCCTTTAATAGTTTTTCCCTAAATTGGGCTCACCGGCCAATCTAATTATCACAGGTGTCCGAGATTGTTTTCAGTGATCAAAAGAGCCCTGACACACAATGCCATCCATGAGTTAAACTGAAAAACAAAATATTTAATCTTTGTGACACTTAAATAGAATTTGCATAATAATTTGGAACACGGTGTATTCTCTAAATTCATTCAAAGTGCTGAATTTAAAAGCATGTCTGAGAGTTCAGAGAAAAGGGGGCAGAAAGCTGAAATTACACTCCGTGAAGAGCTCTGAGAGCTGATTGGAGGGAGGTGACACACCCACTCGACACAGCTCACAGGAACAGAGCTGAAGCTGTCAATCTGCTGGAGGTCCCTCCTGTCTCATCATTTTTCTCTTGGTGTCAGGAAAACTTGTCAGAAGACATTCATGCTGATAGCAGAAGAACACAGCAGCAGACAGAAATGACACTTAGTGCTCTTGGTTGAGACAAGTACACACTATAGAGAGTTATGCTTTGTTCATATTTCATGTCTGAGGTTTACAACCACTTTAACCCAATATGGCTATGTGTCCGTATTAGGTCAATGATGTAATGGGCATCTCTGTCCCTTTGTGTACATCAGTTGCAGGCCAAGGAATCCTCCCTTCCTGCAAGTCCTTGGCCAAGCAATAACAGCTTCTGGGTTCAGATCAAAGCCAAGCCTGAACCCAAGCTCATTGCTACTTGCAATTTAAAGCTGAACAAAACTCTCTCAGTCAACATTAAATATTTTAACTATTTTGCTGTTAGCGTTAGTAAATAGATAGGAAGGTATATTATTTTTACTTGTTTTTAACTTTTTTTATTATTTTTTTTACATTTCTTCAGTTGCTTCCTGGTTTCTGTCCTAGAACAAAATAATGTCATACATCCCAGGGTTTCCCTGCAGAAGGGGGAAGGGGCTTTCTCATCTAGGCACATTCTCTTTCCTGCATGCCTGAGTCATGGGCAGCTGGATTCCAGGAAGTAAATGCCACATGAATCATCTGCCCTTACTCAAGATGGCTGCAACTAGAAATACTAAGGGGGGGGGGGGGTTCAAAGTGATTTCCCAACCAAATGCAACAAGGAGACATAGATGGATGGGTGAGTTTGCTTTGAATATTAAAAATGAATTATTTATTTATTTCAGGTACTTCTATAGCGCCGTCAATTTACACAGCGCTTTACATATATATTGGGCATTCACATCAGTTCCTAACCCTTAAGGGGCGTACACTCTAAAGTCCCTAACTCACATTCATATACTAGGGCCAATTTAGACAGGAGCCAAGTAACCTACCAGCATGTCTTTGGAGTGTGGGAGGAAACCCATGCAGTCACAGGGAGAACATGCAAACTCCAGACAGGTGGTGCTGTGGTTGGGATTTGAACCAACAACCCTAGTACTGCCAGGTGGAAGTGCTAACCAGTTAGCCACTGTGGTGCCCAATTAAATAGCCTTTTAGTTTGTGGTGCTCAGATACAGTTACATTCTGCTTTAACAACCATTAAAGTACAGTAATAATGTAGTATGATGCCAATACTGGGCTGATAATGTAATGCTAATGAACATAAAAAGGAAGGTGCCAAACAACAAATGTGCCTCGTAATATTTAATTAAGGAAAACGTAGGCTCAGAAATTCACCACACTAAATGATCTCGGTTTATGTAGTTTTTGGCGTTGGATTCCTCTCTGTATAGAAAATGCTTCCTAAACAGAACTGATCCTTACTAAAGCAATCTGCTTAGATTATGTTCAATATTCAGCTACTATATACACATCTCCTGGAGCAACAGATTGATGCAGCAATCAATACTCCCACTTATAGCCATAATTGTTAGCACACATGATTTGCTATGCTACAATATTTAGACTGCTACATTACCGCATGCCGAGCCTATGGAGAGCTTTTTAAAAATTACTCAGCCAAAGAGGTCTCCGGAGAAGCAGCCCGATCACCGGTGTTATGCTGACAAAAGAGAGCTCGTTTAGCTGGGAACACACAAGCCAATCAACAGATGACTGCTGCAAGGCGCTGCAAAGACAAGCGGGAATTCAACCCACCAGGAAAAGCAGACCCTTCCTTTCATTAATCATTCTTTTTATCTTTTTCTTTACTAATTATTTATTAGCGGATTTTAGTGAGAAGCTTTTTGGGCACAAATGAGTATGTCGCACAATTCTTTCCCTGTGCCTTTTTTTTTAAAGAGACCCTTTCACGAAGCATTCATTTTACCAAAAATATTCCTATAAGATGTGTGCATTTAGGGTCCATTCACACCAGCTGTGGTGGGATTCCGTTGGCCTTGTCTCCAGTATGGCCGGTTAGCGCGGCAGTGGTGTGTGGGCGGTGTGTCCTGAAAAAAGTACTACGGGCAGTATTTTTTTTTTTCAGCACAGCATGGGTCATTGCATGCTGGCTGATAGAACTCTATAGAGTGTCACTTTGTGACATTTCAATAAAGTTAATTTAAAAAAGAGTGGACAGTGCAATATTCCGGTATTGGTGCATTTACAATGCAGTTATATACCTGTAAAAATTTACCTTGAATAGATATCCTAAAGCCCAGAGGCTGCTGCTGGGTGCCACCATCTTGGATGTGATGTCAGCAGTCTTTGTCATTCAAGTGGCACTCTATAGTATTCCCCTTCACTCCTCCCCCCCGCAGGAACAGCAGCATCCCCAACTTTGTAGAGCTTTCTTCTTTGTTTCTTTTACATCTCCAGACCAGGAGGTTAAAATGGAAGAAATAACCTATTTTCTGCCATGTGCTGGGTCCACTTTAGTTACCTCTAATTCTTGGTATGCTATGTCTGGAGGGATGATGAAAATGCTGAGAATCTTCTTTGTATACCATCTGCTGCATACCACTGTCTGCTGTGATCTTCTGGCTTAGCTGATGTGAGTTCTGCCACTCATACAGTGATTATTATCAATATTATACAGGATTTATATAGAGCCAACAGTTTACACAGCGCATTACAACATAACAGCAGACAGTACAATTACAATACAATTTATTACAGTAGGAATCAGAGGGCCCTGCTCCTTAGAGTTCCAGAGGATTGGAGAGGCTCGGAAGAAGTCCTGGAGGTGAGCATGGGAGGAGGTGACAAGGGAGCTAGAGAGCAGGAGGTCTTGGGTAGGAGGAAGAGAACAATTAGGTTGGTATTTTGAGATTAGGTTAGTGATATAGCTGGGGGCAGAGTTGTGGAGGGCTTTGTAATTTGTTGTATTATGGATTTAATTCATTGGGTGAGTGGCATCCAATTGAGGGATGGGCTGTCACAGTACATGATGATGTCACAGCTGCTGCATAGAATGAAGAACCTGCCAGAGGGGCAAAAGATAAGATAAGTAAATGTGCTTTTTACTGGTTCCCCAGTCTAAGACAAGCATTTAACCCTTGCAGTGTGTTGGGGGGAGCGCTACTGGAAGGGCGTTTTTCCTTATTTCCTCAGAGTTAGGCTTTAAGTATACAGAGCAATGTGGATCAGATACATTTTTACAAATTCATGCCAGTAATTATCGCAAGAGGTGTCTATAGTGGGTCTGATATCAGCCACTTCCGGGGGTTTATGCAGGAAACAGCTGGTGCATGGAAAGTTTGAGTTTCAATTACTACATAAAAACACATGGAATGAAACAACACAGGAAATGATGAGTCAGTGAATTTAGCATGTGACTTTACATTTAACTTGTTTACTTGCTGGACTGTGCAAGGAAAAAAATCCATCCTTACTCTCAAGTCAAGTTGTAAACGCCTTGTTGCAGGAAGAGGATCTAGAAGGCTTTTGTTGGGCTGCATGAACTGAGATGATCCTGACTTCTCTGAAATAAATGCAGACATGTGTGGATGTCTTTAACAGTCTGGTTTCAATTATTCTCTACGTAGCCATTGGATGACACTGAAGATATGCAGTCAAAGCAGATTTTGCAGGAACTCATTGGTAAAATAGTAATAAGATTACTCGTTATGCATTTTTCTAAGAAGACCAGTATGCCAAAAACACACACAAAAGAATGCCAATATATGTTTTGAATAAGTCACTATTAATTTATTTTATTTTTTTATTTCAGGTACTTATATAGCGCCATCAATTTACACAGCGCTTTACATACAAAGGGGTGTACAATCTAAGGTCCCTAACTCACATTCATACATACACATTCTAGGGCCAATTTAGACAGGAGCCAATTAACCAGCATGTCTTTGGAGTGTAGGAGGAAACTGGAGTACCTGGAGAAAACCCACGCAGGCACAGGGAGAACACGCAAACACCAAGCAGGTGGTGCCATGGTTAGGATTTGAACCAATGACCTTTGTACTGCAAGACAGACATGCTAACCATTTAGCCACTGAGAAATGGAGAGTTGTATGTGTTAAAAACCAAATAGCTTATATACAGTTGTGTTCAAAATAATAGCAGTGTGTTGAAAAAAGTGAATAAAGCTCAAAATCCTTCTAATAGCTTTTATTTCAATACACACAAATGCATTGGGAACACTACACATTCTATTCTCTGACCACAACCTCATTACGTTCTCCGTCTCCCCGTCCTCAAACACCTCCCCCCCAAACCTCAAACCATCACCAGCCGTAACCTCCGCAACCTGAACCCGACCCTTCTCCACTCTGCAGCTGACCGTCAGTACGACAGTATCCTCCCACTGTCATGCCCTGACCTGGCCACTACTGCGTATAACAACTCGCTGTCAGCTGCCTTAGACTCCTTAGCACCCCTAACCACACGTAGCATTAGACCCCGACCACTTCAACCCTGGCAGAACAACCACACTAAAAACGATTATGGCGCAAAACCAAATCCCCTCGAGCGTTCTCCCTCTACAAATCCGCCTTCCTCACCTACTCCTCCTCCCTCCACACCGCCAAACAAGCCTATTTCGTAACCCTCATCAACACCCTGTCCTCGCCGGCTCTTCTCCACTTTCAACTCCCTACTCTCCCCCCCCCCACCCCCACCCAGTACCTCACTCACCGCCCACGAGATTGCCAATCACTTTCAAAACAAGATCAACGCAATCCGTAAGGACATCGCCAATGCTCAACCTACCTCTTCACCTAGCCTCCCTCCCGCTATAACCCCATCAACTCTCCCCTCCTCTGACCTCGCAACCACCCTACCCCCCACCACACCTAACATCCTGCACACTATAACCTCCCCAACAGTCCGCTCCCTCAGCCTTGCTACCACTGAGGAGGTGACTAAGGTCTTCTCAGAAGCCCGCCTCACCACTTGCCCCCTTGACCCTGTCCCCACACAACTCCTCCGGTCACCCTGCTCCTCCATCCTACACTCCCTCACCCACATCTTCAATCTCTCCCTCTCTACTGGCGCATTCCCCTCCCCCCTAAAGCACGCGCACATCACCCCCATACTCAAAAAACCCTCCCTGGACTCAACCGACCTGAACAACCTTAGACCCATCTCCCTGCTGCCATTTACTTCCAAGCTCCTTAAGCGCTTAGTCTACAATCACCTAAGCGCCCACCTCACTGACAACTACCTCCTTGATCCACTACAGTCTGGCTTCTGTCCCCTACACTCCACCGAAACCGCCCTACTCAAAATCACTTATGACCTGCTAACCTCCAAAGCTAATGGCCACTACTCAGTCCTCTTACTCCCCGACCTTTCCGCGGCCTTCGACACAGTTGACCACCCCCTCCTCCTTAATAAACTACACTCCCTCAGCATCAGAGACTCCACTCTCTCCTGGCTCTCCTATCTATCCCAACGCTCCTACAGCATTACCTATAACGCTACCACCTCCCCCTCTCTCCCCCTCTCTGTTGGGGTCCCCCAAGGCTCTGTCCTCGGGCTCCTTCTCTTCTCCATCTATACCTCCTCCCTCGTCAAACTGATACACTCCCACGGCTTCAACTATCACCTCTACGCCGATGACAAACTTATCTCTCCACCCCTCGCCTCACCCTTTCAGTCTCCACCCGTATTACCCACCTACTGAACGACATATTAAACTGGATGTCGCTCCATTTCCTCAAATTGAACCTTTCCAAAACTGAGCTCCTGATTTTCCCCCCAGCCCGCACCCCCCCACCCTCTCCATCACGACCAACAACGCCATTATCAGTCCCACCCCGCAAGCCAAAGTCCTAAGTGTCACTCTAGACTCAAACCTGTCCTTCCAACCCCATGTCCAATCGTTGGCAAACTCATGCAGGCTCCACCTCCTCAACATCTCCAAAATACGTACGTTCCTAACCCCAGACACTACTAAACAGCTCGTTCATTCCCTTATTATCTCACGCCTGGACTACTGCAACTCCCTTCTCACCGGCCTACCTCATCACAGACTATCCCCGCTTCAGTCTATCCTGAACTCAGCGGCCAGACTCATCCACCGTACCAACCGCTCCACTTCTGCCACCCCCCTGTGTCATTCCCTGGCTCCCGATTGCCCAATGCATTAAATTCAAACTACTAACACAGACATACAAATTCATAACGCTGCCCCAAACTACCTCACCAACCTGATACCCAAATACCACCCAACCCGTACTCTTCGCGCCTCACAAGGCCTCCTACTTTCTAGCTCCCTGGTCTCCACCTCCCACGCCCGACTGCAGGACTTCTTCAGGACTTCCCCCATCCTCTGGAACTCACTACCCCAATCCATCAGACCACAATCCATCAGATTGTCTCCTACCCTCCTCACCTTTAGGCGCACCCTGAAAACCCATCTCTTCAGGGAAGCCTACCCCGCCCTCACCTAACAGCCGATCTCCTCCACTCCTTCTACCACTCCATCCCCCCCAGCCACTTCCTCCTGTACCACTATCCCCTCCCTCCTAGATTGTAAGCTCGAAAGAGCAGGGCCCTTGACCCCCTTGTGTTTTGTTTTGTTACTGTATTGTCTCATGTTCTGTCCCCCACTATAATGTACAGCGCTGAGCAAACCTTTTAGTGCTATATAAATACTGTATAATAATAATAATAATAATATTCCAAATCAAAACATGAAGAAAAATATATCAAATTTGTGTTGTTCCTCTAAAAATAATTGAAGAAAAGTGAATATTAGACTGTTGAAAAAAATAGCAGTGTTTGTATTCTTCTTTACAAACTCAAACATTCACTATATAAACTGAAAAATGTTTGAAGATTTTGCTTTCCTTTGAATCACTTAATGAATATTTGGTTGTAGTCGCACTGTTTCTGAGAACTGCTGTACATCTGTGTTGCATGGAGTCACCCAACTTCTGGCACCTGTGAACAGGTATTCCAGCCCAGGATGATTGGACTACATTCCACAGTTCTTCTCTATTTCTTGGTTTTGCCTCAGAAACTGCATTTTTGATGTCACCCCACAAGTTTTCTATTGGATTAAGATCCGGGGATTGGGCTGGCCACTCCATAACGTCAATCTTGTTGGTCTGGAACCAAGATGTTGCACGTTAACTGGTGTGTTTGGGGTCGTTGTCTTGTTGGAACATCCATTTCAAGGGCATTTCCTCTTCAGCATAAAGCAGCATGACCTCTTCAAGTATTCTGATGTATTCAAACTGATCCATGATCCCTGGTATGCGATAAATAGGCCCAACACCGTAGTATGAGAAACATCCCCATATCATGATGCTTGCACCACCATGCTTCACTGTCTTCACAGTGTACTGTGGCTTGAATTCAGTGTTTGGGGGTCATCTGACAAACTGTCTCCGGCCACTAGACCCAAAAAGAACAATCTTACTTTCATCAGTCCACAAAATGTTGCGCCATTTCTCTTTAGGCCAGTCAATGTGCTCTTTGGCAAATTGTAACCTCTTCAGCACATGTCTTTTTTTCAACAGTGGGACTTTGCGGGGACTTCTTGCAGATAGCTTGGCTTCACATAGGCGTCTTCTAATTGTAACAGTACTCACAGGGAACTTTACACCTTCTTTCATCTTCCTGGAGCTGATTGTTGGCTGAGTCCTTGCCATTTTGGCTATTCTTCTATCCATTCGAATGGTAGTTTTTCACTTTCTTTCACGTCTTTCAGGTTTTGGTTGCTATTTTAAAGCATTTGCGATCATTTTAGCTAAGCAGCCGATCATTTTCTGCACTTCTTTATATGTTTTCCCCTCTCCAATCAACTTTTTAATCAAGGTACGCTGTTCTTCTGAACAATGTCAGGAACGATCCATTTTCCTCAGAATTTCAGAGAGAAATGCACTGTAACCAGCGTGTACAACATTTGCTGCCTTCCTTCCTTAAATAAGGGCAATAATTGCCACTTGTTTTTCAAAGAATGAATGACCTCACTAATGAACTCCACACTGCTATTATTTTGAACACGCCCCTTTCAATTAGTGATTCAATTACACAGAATCAGCAGCATGCATGTCATGACTGTTGGGTCTGCTGGATTTTTTATTACTCTACTACACCTGCTAGTAAATTATTTGCCATGTTGAAATATCATTTCTACCAAAAACAGTGATTGATCAGGTTAGTGATGTCTGACTGCTATTATTTTGAACACAACTGTGTATATATATATATATATATATATATATATATATATAACATATGGGGTGCCAAAGGGGTGTGATCAGGGGCGGACTGACAACTCATGGGGCCCCCGGGCAATAGGGGATCATGGGGCCCCTGTGTCCTTGCCCAAACTCAAAAAAGCCTATGAAAAAGGTACCAGAGGCATTTTATGGGGCCCCCTACTGACCCCAGGCCCTCGGGCAGTGCCCGAGTTTCCAAATGGTCAGTCCGCCCCTGGGTATGATCACATGTTAACACTGACATTCTGAACGAACTGCCTTATATTGGTGCTACATATGACAATTACGGTACACTACAAGTTGGTAGTAGGCATTTTCCACATTAGAGTAGGGATTGGCCAGAAAGGGGTCACTTTGAAGCAGTTGGCCAGCTTGGAACATATATTGCAATAACCTCAGCTACGTGACAGTGCTCAGGCCAGGGAGACCAATCACCAGACCCAAACAGTGATATGTGGGATGGGGCAGTGACATCAATCACAAAGAAAACCTTGACACTAAAGCTTAGCTGATGTGGATTTCTGCAGCAAGGAGGTGGCCAGGGATTTCAAATGGGTGGGCATTGTTTATGGCTACTGTTTGTCCCCAAATCCAGGGACATGCCCCAATTCAAGGTGTCTGTCCCTGGCAAATGTGACTCCAAGCAGTATTGTAGTACACACATTGTAGTATGTAACCGCCAACCCTTCAATCGCACAGTGAAGATGCCAAGACAAAGCTACTGAAGATTTGTGCTTTTTCAGACCTGGTACACACCTATGCATGTTGCAATCTGCTGTAGCAAAAAAAGTCTCTGACCCTATCAAAAAACACAGCAGCTGAAAACACATAGATGTGAACATGTCCCATAGGAAACCATGTTAAATGGACTGTAGTGAGTTTATGAAAAACGCAAAAAGCACTAAAAAATGCATAGGTGTAAACCGGGCCTAAGCCAGTTCACACGTATGTGTACTAGATGTGTTTTGAAATGCATCCAATTCACATGACATGTGAAAGATCATTGCTTTCTATTGTGCTTGTTCACATATGTCTGGAGCAGATGGAGTGCAGATTCAGTGCGGTGCAAATTGAAGCTCTGTTTTAACAGCTAATTAACAAAGTAGTTGTGCAGTGTTTCAGGTCAGGTTTAGATCAGAATCAGGTCAGGATTTTAGCCTGTTCACAACTGAATGACATGTACGATTCAGAAGTGTTCCAATGGAAGTCAATGGGCCTGAATTCACACTTGAACCAGATCGCACTGCTCAGAAAAAAAGGTTCTCTCCTAACTTTGCATGTTTATCTTGATGCCTCTTATGTGAAATCTGTTTGAATGTTTGAACCTTGAGTGTCTGCCTCCTGTTCCAAAAGTCCCTGACCAATTGTTTTCTGGACATTTAAAATGGGTGCATAATTTGTAGGTGTTGCTATAAATGAGGGTGTGATTTGGTTTGTGTGGTTAAAGTGGGTGTGATCAGTAGGGTGTCCATGGATTTCATGAGAATTTGGTAACCTTAGTACAGTAAGTCCCCGACTTACGAACGAGTTCCATTTCGCGAGAACGTTTGTAAATCGGATTCGTTTCGTAAGTCCGAAAAAGTGAGTCTTATACACCTTTGACAAAAATATACAATGTAAAGCATAAAAAAAACAAACACACACAAAAATACTGTAAATAAACTATTTTTACTTTTACAGTTACCTTAAAATGGTGATACAGTACAGTACCAAAACTGGCATATAGTGGAAGAGAGTTACTAACTGGAGGAGGGATGGTAGGTGGGAGATGGTGGAGCTGAAGAATCATCAGCAATAGAAGATGGAGGGCAAGATGGAATTTGGCCCACATCTGATGTTGATGGAACTGAAGGATCATCAGCATTAGGGGATGGAGAGCAAGATGAAATTTAGCCCACACCTGATGTTGACGGAGCTGAAGGATCATCAGCAATAGGAGATGGAGGGCAAGATGGAATCTGGCCCACACCTGATGTTGTTGGAGCTGAAGGATCATCAGCAATAGGAAATGGACGGCAAGATGGAATTTGGCCTACACCTAATGTTGATGGAGCTGAAGGATCATCAGCAATAGGAGATGGAGGGGAAGATGGAATTTCACTCACACCTGCTGTTGCTGACACAGGTTTTTTAATGGATTCAATTCTGTCTACCCTGTGGAAAAAATGAACCAGTGATGTCTGAGATGTAAAATGAGATGTAAAAATGAGATGTAAAAATATATTTAAAAAAATCTAACACCTGAAAGAATGCACAACAAACCACTCATCTAAATCAATAAATGAGTGCATAGAATGTGTAAGCATGCAGCTGCCCTAATAGTAAACAATGCAATAATCACCTCATGAACCAATGATGAATAAAAGCAGCGCAAAAACAATTATATATATATATATAACACTAGCAAAGTAAAAATATGACACAAAATATTACACTGTTAGGTCAAATGATTAAAATGTTTGTGTATACTAAGTCCATCAACTGAAAAATGAAAATTGTGATGAATTGCAAAGTCCTTATTGATCCACTGTAATTGGAATCCAGAGAAATTATTGATGAAGGTGCTTATTTACCCCAACAGGTTTTTAACGTCAATGAGACAGAACTGTACTGGAAGAGGATGCCAGAATGAAATTACATCAGTAAAAAGGAAAAGGTGATGCCAGCCTTCAAAGCAGCAAAGGACAGACTTACTCTGTTGTTTGGTGGCAGTGTTTCCGGTGATATGAAACTAAAGTCTCTCTTTGTTTACCATTCAGAGAACCCAAGAACCCTCAAAAACATAGCCCAGGGCTCTCTACCTGTTGTGTGGCAGAGTAACTCCAAAGCCTGGGTTACACAGGCCATTTTTGAGGACTGGTTTTTCTACCACTTTATCCCATAGATAGAGGAATATTGTTTGGAGAAAGATATCCCATTCAACATTCCTTTGCTGCTTGACAATGCACCAGGTCACCCCCAATTCATGGATGACTTTCATCCCAACAAGTAGTGCATCTGCCACCAAATACTATGAACCCATAGTATAGCCCAGGGCTCTCTACCTGTTGTGTGAAAGAGTAACTCCAAAGCCAGGGTTACACAGACCATTTTCCAGAGCTGGTTTTTCCACCAATTTATCCCATAGATAGAGGAATATTGTGTGGAGAAACATATCCCATTCAACATTCTTTTGCTGCTTGACAATGCACCAGGTCACCCCCAATTCATGGATGACTTTCATCCCAACGTCAAAGTAGTGCATCTGCCACCGAATACTATGGTGCTCATCCAACCTATGCACCAGGGAGTTATTGCGACTTTCAAAAAATATTATTTACGTCACTCTTTTCATCAGGCAGTGAAGGCAATTGAAACAGGAACAACTTTGCGACAATTTTGGAAGGACTATAACATCTACAAAATATCAACTTTGCTTGGTGTGAGGTTTCAGCTGTCACCATGAATGGGGTTTGGAAGGACCTTTGCCTGCAATTTGTTCATGAAGTTCATGGACTTGAGAAGATGGGTAAAGAGTCCAAAGAGGTCTTCAACTACGTAGTGACCCTTAATACGAAGCTGGAGCTAGATCTGCAAGAGGACAACTTCATTGAACTCCTTGCTGTGCAACATGAGGAGCTTACTAATGAGGATCTGATGGAATTAGAGGCCCAGTGAAAAGACAAAGAGAGCCAAGAGGAAGATGTAACTGAAGAACCAAAGCGATTCACAACACAGGAAATGGCAAGGGGGTTTTCTTTACTTGAAGGGGCACTGTTAGTTTTTGAGGCACAGGACCCCAGCGTAGAACAATATACAAAGGTTGTAGCAGCCGTTCAGAATGCCATACAGTGCTACAGTCATCTTCGATGAGAAAAAAGAGCTACTCCTCAGACGTCAATGATGAATAAAAGCAGCGCAAAACAATTATATATATATATATATAAAACACTAGCAGAATGAAAATATGACACAAAATATAACATTGTAAATATACACAAATATTTAACCGCTTGCCTACAAGGCACTTATACCCCTTCCTGCCCAGGCCAATTTCCAGTTTTCAGAGCTGTCACACTTTGAATGACAATTGCGCGGTCATGCAACACTGTACCCATATGACATTTTTATCATTTTTTTGTGACAGAGCTTTATTTTGGTGGTATTTAATCCCCTCTGGGTTTTTTATTTTTTCTTAAACAAACCAAAAACCGCTGAAAATTTTGAAAAAAAAACATTTTTTCTTAGCTTTTGTTATAAAATTTTGTAAATAAATGATTTTTCTCCTTCACTGATGTGCGCTAATGAGGCTGCAGTGATGGGCACTGATAGGCTGCAATGATGGACACTGATAGGTGGCACTGATGGGCACTGATGAGGAGGCACTGGTAGGAGGCACTGAGAGGCATTGACAGGCATCACTGATGGGCACTGACTGGCACTGATAGGCGGCACTGACTGGCACTGATAGGCGGCACTGACTGGCACTGTTAGGCGACACTCACTGGCACTGATAGGCGGCACTGAAGGGCACTGATAGGCGGCACTGAAGGGCACTGATAGGCGGCACTGATTAGCAGCACTGATAGGTGGCACTGATTGGCATTGATATGTGGCACTGACTGGCACTGATGGGTGACACTGAAAGGCAGCTCAGATGGGCACTGATATGTGGCATTGATGTGCACTGGTAGGCACTGATATGTGGCATTGATGTGGCACTGATGGGCACTGGCACGTGGCACTGTTCATCACTGACAGCTGGTACTGATGGACACTGACAGGTGGCACTTCTGGGGCCACACTGATCATCAGGCCACACTGATCATCAGTGCCCTGATGATCAGTGTACATGTCCCTTCCGCGGAATGCCGATTACCGGCTCTCCTCTCCTCTCGAGCTGTCAGCATGACAGCTCAAGAGGAGAGAAATGCAGATAACCGGCATTTCCCTGTTTACATGTGATCAGCTGTGATTGGACTGCCGATCGCCGCACTGCGCGCTCCCTGAGTCGCACATGCGCGGTGAGAGTGGGAGGACGTCATATGACGTCCTCCCAGAACAAGAGAACCACCTTGCGCCCGTCATTGGACTATATGGCAGGCGGGAGGTGGTTAAATAATTTTGACATAAGTCCATCAACTAAATAATGAAAATTGTGATGAAGTGCAAAGTCCTTATTGATCCACTGAAATCACCACATTAACAACATAACTATAAATGATTGAGTAAAGTACACTCAGATATCATCACGTGCTCCAGAGGAAAACCTCCCCCAATTGAGTAGCACTCACCAGATATCGTGGCACATCCAAACCTGATAGGCAATAGCACTTATGGTGATTGTCAGCGTAGTACAGGTCATCAATTAGAGACTGATATGATGGCCTTGTAGATGTTATAATCCTTCCAAAATTGTCGCAAGGTTGTTCCTGTTTAATCAATTGCCTTCACTGCCTGACGAAAAGTGTGACGTAAATAATATTTTTTGAAAGTCACAATAACTCCCTGGTGCATAGGTTGGATGAGCACCATAGTATTTGGTGGCAGATGCACTACTTTGACGTTGGGATGAAAGTCATCCATGAATTGGGGGTGACCTGGTGCATTGTCAAGCAGCAAAAGAATGTTGAATGGGATATCTTTCTCCACACAATATTCTTCTGTGGGATAAATTGGTGGAAAAACCAGTTCTGGAAAATGGTCCGTGTAACCCAGGCTTTGGAGTTACTCTTCCACACAACAGGTAGAGAGCCCTGGGCTATGTTTTTGAGGGCTCTTGGGTTCTCTGAATGGTAAACTAAGAGAGGCTTTAGTTTCATATCACCGGAAACATTGCCACCAAACAACAGAGTAAGTCTGTCCTTTTCTGCTTTGAAGCCTGGCATCACCTTTTCATCTTTACTGATGTAACTTCGTCCTGGCATCCTCTTCCAGTACAGTTCTGTCTCATTGACGTTAAAAACCTGTTGGGGTAAATAAGCACCTTCATCAATAATTTCTCTAAGTGTTGCTGGAAATTCTTTGGCAGTTATGGTATCTGCACTCGTAGCCTCACCACTTACTTTTACGTTGTGAAGGTTGGCTCTAGCCTTGAATCTGTTAAACCATCCATGGCTGGCAGTAAAAGATGCACACTGTTAACCCCGTTTTTTTCTTCAAGTCTTAAAACAGGCTGTTAGCTTTTTCTTGAATAAGCATTAAGCTGAGTGGGACTCGACACTGATGCTGATCCTGCATCCACACACTGAGAAGTTTCTCCATCTCCACTATCACTTTACCATGCTTTTAGGATATTATTGTTGACTTCATTGGTAGACTTCACATGTTCCATGATGTTGTCCATGTTCTTTAGAATTGTGCCAATAGTTGAACTATTCATGTTATAAGAACGAGCGACATCTACCATCTTTTTGTCTCAGTCCAATTTCCCAATTATTTTCACTTTTGTTTCCATGGTTATTGCTTTTTGCTTCCTAGCAGTCCGCTCCACATCACCACTGCTTTTCCTCTTGCTTCCGGCCATTCTGGGCTCTCTACAGTACACTATCGCACTGTACAGTAAGCACACAGCAGCACAACTGTGACAATGTGCAGCTGTGACCAGGGGCGGACTGACAACTCATGGGGCCCCCGGGCAATAGGGGATCATGGGGCCCTTGTGTCCTTGCCCAAACTCAGAAAAGCCTGTGAAAAAGGTACCAGGGGCATCTCATAGGGCCCCCTACTGACCCTGGGCCCTCGGGCAGTGCCCGAGTTTCCAAATGGTCAGTCTGCCCCTGGCTGTGACCATGTCCAGCAGACACATTATTATTATACAGTATTTATAAAGCGCCAATAGTTCACTCAGCGCTGTACATTACAAAGGGGGACAGAACATGTGACAGAACAATACCAATACAATGCAAAACATGAGGGGATCAAGGGCCCTGCTCTTTCGAGCTTACAATCTAGGAGGGAACACATGAGCTACTTTCACGATTTGTTCGTATCTATGAATGTTCGTAATGTGGGGTCTGTTCGTATCTGTGAAAGTTCACAACTCAAATGTTCGTAAGTCAGGGACTTACTGTATACCTAGCTGGGGTGAAGGGAAAGTGCAGATGGGTGAGTACACCTTGCTGGAGTCAAGGGGGAATACAGATTGGTGAGTATAACTTGCTGGGGCGAGGAGTACAGATGGGTGAGTATAACTTGTCAAAGGGCCAAAGGGTACAGCTGGGTGCGTATACCTTTTTAGGGCAAGCAGTACAGATGGGTGAGTATACCTTGCTGGGGTTGAGGGGTGTGCAGATGGATGAGCATACCTTTCTGGGAGAAGGAGGGAGTACAGATGGGTGAGTATACCTTGTTGGGAGAAGGAGGGAGCGCAGATGGGTGCGTAAACTTTGCCAGGAGATGGAGGGAGTGCAGATGGGTGAGTATACCTTGTTGGGAGAAGGAGGGAGCGCAGATGGGTGCGTAAATTTTTCCGGGAGATAGAGGGAGTGCAGATGGGTGAGTATACCTTGTTGGGAGAAGGAGGGCATGCAGATGGGTGAGTATACCTTAACGGGAGAGAAGGAGGGAGTGCAGATGGGTGAGTATACCTTGCTGTAAGAAGGAGGGAGTGCAGATGGGTGAGTATACCTTGCTGGGAGAAGGAGGGAGTACAGAGGGGTGAGTATACCTTGCTGGGGTGAGGAGTACAGATGGGTGAGTATACCTTTCTAGGGCAAGGAGTACAGATGGGTGAGTATACCTGCCAGGAGAAGGAGGGCATGCAGATGGGTGAGTATACCTTAACGGGAGAGAAGGAGGGAGTGCAGATGGGTGAGTATACCTTGCTGGAAGAAGGAGGGAGTGCAGATGGGTGAGTATACCTTGCTGGGAGAAGGAGGGAGTACAGAGGGGTGAGTATACCTTGCTGGGGTGAGGAGTACAGATGGGTGAGTATACCTTTCTAGGGCAAGGAGTACAGATGGGTGAGTATACCTGCCAGGAGAAGGAGGGAGTGCAGATGGGTGAGTATACCTTGTTGGGAAAAGGAGGGAGTGCAGATGGGTGAGTACACCTTGCTGGGAGAAGGAGGGAGTGCAGATGGGTGAGCATACCTTGCCGGGAGAAGGAAGAAGTGCAGATAGGTGAGTATACCTTGCCGGGGGAAGGAGGGAGTGCAGATGGATGAGTATACCTTGCCGGGGGAAGGAGGGAATGCAGATGGATAAGTATACCTTGCTGGGACGAGGAGTACAGATGGGTGAGTATAACTTGCTGGGCCAAAGGGTACAGATGGGTTCGTATTCCTTTCTAGGGCAAGCAGTACAGATGGGTGAGCATACCTTGTTGGGGTTGGGGTGTGTGCAGATAGATGAGTGTACCTTGCTGGGAGAAGGAGGAAGTGCAGATGGGTGAGTATACCTTGCTGGGAGAAGGAGGGAGTACAGATGGGTGAGTATACCTTGTTGGGAGAAGGAAGGAGTGCAGATTGGTGAGTATACCTTGCTGGAGTGGAAGGGGGAGTTCAGATGGGTGAGCAAACTTTGCTGGGGTTGGGGGTGTCTGCGGATGGATGAGTATTGCTTGCTGGGGCGAGGAGTACAGATGGGTGAGTATAACTTGTCAAAGGGCCAAAGGGTACAGCTGGGTGCGTATACCTTTCTAGGGCAAGCAGTACAGATGGGTGAGTATACCTTGCTGGGTTTGAGGGGTGTGCAGATGGATGAGCATACCTTTCTGGGAGAAGGAGGGAGTACAGATGGGTGAGTATACCTTGTTGGGAGAAGGAGGGAGCGCAGATGGGTGCATATACCTTGTTGGGAGCAGGAGGGAGTGCAGATGGGTGAGTATTCCTTGCCGGGAGAAGGAGGGAGTGTATATGGGTTAGTATTCCTTGCCGGGAGAAGGAGGGAGTGCAGATGGGTGAGTATACCTTACTGGGGCGAGGAGTACAGATGGACGAGTATACCTTGCTGGAGGGGGTGGCGAGCTATCAGGAGACACTTTTTCTTTGTTCTAAATGGACAAGCTACAGCAACACCTACACATATTTGCTTCAATGCAGCCAGCCTTCAGAGCTGTCTCTTTAATTCACCAGATTACTCATATTCTTATTTATGAAAATAACATTATTTACCTTTTTCGGCAAATAAAAAAAGGAACAGGATACTCTGTGGCCATCTGCATTTACTATTTTTGAGTCTAAGTCTAAACAGACTCATTTTAGGAATTAGAATATAATTATAACCTGCATGCCGTTGTAGAAGGAGATAAAATAAAGCATAATTATCAAATTATATTGCTCTGTTCTGTTTTGCAAGATGAGAGTGATAAAAGCTGTTTAATAGTGATTTGGTGAGCTACTGCTCATGCTGGGATTTTAATTAATTCCTTTTATAAACAAATCCACTGCTGTTCCCATTCTTAAAGTGTGCTTTTTACACAGGAGCAAAGATTGAAGCCATTTTGTAAGTTGAAATAATGTTTTCGAGAATGCAAGCTATGAAATCTCAAAGAACCAGTGACATCATTGTAGCATGGGACAACTGGGCTTAAACTGTAACTTTAAAGTGCAGTGCCAGGACAAGGTCCTTCAACACCCAACGTAAAAAGGGTCCCCATGTACCTGTAACAATGGCATCAACAAAATGGCGGCCCTCAGCACACCAACTCCCTGTCGCATGAATGTGAATGGAGTAAAAAATGGCTTCAGCTCCTGTTCTCCACCTGTAGAGAACTCAAACGTGTTTCACCCTTTTCAGGGCTTAATCATAGAAGCCTTTAACAATGGGTTACTTCTGGGTTGTCCCCAGTTCTGTGGCACTTTTTCTTTTTGCCCTTTTGGATGCACTCTCTCTTCTAAATATAAAAGCAGATTTATTACTTTTGAATAAGATATGAGGTCTTTATTAAAAACTTTACAATTAGAAAATATAAAAGAAAACTTTTCCAAATAAATATTAGGTATAGGAAAATAAATTGCTTAGAGGGTTTTGAGTTCAAAGTGAAAGATTATTAACATCAACATGAGTATTTATTTGAAAAAAAATGGTTTTGAGTAAATTTTGCATTCTTGTTAACAGAGTGTGAGTTTGGGTACATCAAAGAGAAAATAGTTCAAAACAGGGGCGGACTGACAACTCATGGGGCCCCTGGACAATAGGGGATCATGGGGCCCCTGTGTCCTTGCCTAAACTCAAAAAACCCTATGAAAAAGGTACCAGGGGCATCTCATGGGGCCCCCTACTGACCCCGGGCCCTCGGGCAGTGCCCGAGTTTCCAAATGGTCAGTCCACCCCTGGTTCAAAACAAACATACAGTAAACATCTTTTTTTTATTATTTTTTAAGTAAAAGGCCTCAATCAGTTGCTTGATATTGATCCATGCCCAATCTGTTAAATAAATAAAATGTTAAACTCTCTATTTAATATAGTTGTGGGGTTTGGTGGGGGGCTGACCTGGGAGAAGGCTTCTAAGTGTTCAAACTTTTAAGTCATCTTTAGCACTTTTATTGAGTTTAAATGTCTTGTCAGTTAATCAGTGGAGGGGTGGAGTTGCTGTGCTTAGAGCATTAGTAATTTATTTATTTCAGGTACTTATATAGCACCATCAATTTACGCAGCGCTTTACATATATATTGTACATTCACATCAGTCCCTAACCCTCAAGGAGCGTACAATCTAAAGTCCCTAACTTACATTCATACATACATATACTAGGGCCAGTTCAGACAGGATCCAATTCACCTACCATCATGTCTTTGGAGAGTGGGAGAAAACTGCAGTACCCGAAGGAAACCCATGCAAGCACAGGGAGAACATGCAAATTCCAGGCAGGAGGTGCCGTGGTTGGGATTTGAACCAACGACAATAGTACTGCCAGGTGGAAGTGCTAACCATTTAGCCACTGTGCTCCCCATATAATCAAGCCCAGAGTGACATACTTTCTCAAGAGCCCAGTTTCTTAATTTTTATTACACTTGACAACAGGATGGAAAAATATATCCAATACAGTTTGGGGGAACCCACCCCCCCTTTACTGAAGCTTGGACAATGTAGCAAAAGATATCTATTGGACACAAAACAAAGGCTCCACAATATTTCCTAGATTGTAAGCTCTAACGAGCTGGGCTCTCTGTTTCCTCTTGTACCAAATTGTATTGTAACTGTAATGTCTGCCTTCATTTTGTAAAGTGCTGCGCAAACTGTTGGCGCTATATAAATCCTGTATAATAATAATAATAACTCTCTGACATGGGAAAGAGTTGATGCACAATTGCATCTGCCTCTACAGACCCTAAAATGTTTTCGATGTCTTTTGCTATCTTGTTGTCATCTGTAGTTAACAATAAGGAGAAAATAAAGAACACTACCATTTTCAAAGTCTGTGTTTCTTTTGGGGATGTTATTATTAATTTCTATTAAAGCGGAACCTCTTTATATTAAAAAGTCCAACAACATGTTTGCCACCTCGTGGACTTATCTTTTTTATTTACTATGTACATTTTTACCAAACGCTGGGAGTACAGCTATTGCTATACCTTGGGCACGCCGACACTGGATCTATGGCTCTTTGTGGCCGCTCTGCCCACCTCTTCTCTCCTCTTGTTCAATCACAGAAGGTTTTGTACAATGTGAACCCATTTACAAAACACAATTTATTCTGTGAATGGACAGGGGAGGGGAGGGCAGGCAGAGTGGCTGCTGTGTACCAGAGCGCACCTCTCCTGCTATACTCCTGATACTCAGTAAAAGTGTAAACAGTAAATAAAAGAGAAAAGCTATTGGGTGGAATACACCTTGTTGGACTTAACCACTTATAAACCAGCATATTTTAAAAAGTGCTGTGCCTCCCGGAGTTCCACTTTAGGATTATTACTGTCATAATTAGCAGGGGGTTGTTGTAATATGATCCACTCTGGGTGTAAAATACTCAAGATATGTCACATTTGTCATTCATTTATTTAAAACTTTATAAAACTTAAAGCGGAGCTCCATCCAAAAGGGGAAGTTCCGCTTTAAGGTGATCGGAAACGGAAGGTGTCCTCCCTCCTTCCCTCCCCATAGTCTTCTGGGACACGTGACAGGTCCCAGAATACTACAGGACCATTCATGAAGTGCAGCGCTACTCGTGCATGCGCAGTGGGTACCCGGCGGTGAAGCCGCAAGCTATCACAGCCGGGTGCCCACACTGAAGATGCCGGCCTCCAGGAATCCAGGACGGCCGGTGAAACGGGCTGCGGGGGACACACCACAGGACCGAATGACAGGTAAGTGGCTGTTTTTTAAAAGTCAACACCTACAGTTTTTGTAGATGCTGGCTTTTATTTTTTGACAGGTGAGTGGAACTCCGTTTTAAGCATCTTTTAGACGCGCGGGTGGGGGGTGGAAAAACATGCGATTGAGACACGTTTTTGCCTCTCCTCAACTGCGCCCCCCCCCCCCCCCTTAAACTGCAAAAGGCAGCGAGCAGGGTGTTTACATGCCATGGCTGTGATGCTTCACTATGAGCCCACCACAAGGTTTACCCAGCATGTAGCAATCAGCGAGCTGAACGCTGTACACTGTACCAAATGGGGAGGTCCTACAAACCCCGTGCAATGCACACGGTTGCAGTGCATTTGTCAGTAAAAATGGGGGTAAAGCAGGAGGTATCGCATTGCTTCCTCGCCACCTGTTAGTAGCCTCTGAAACATTATCCAAATGCGAATCGGGCTTTAGGGGAAAGGGAGATTTAAGACTCATGTCTAAATGGAACCTTACTGATCAGGCTAATGGATTGTAATTTTTAGCAGGGGTTCACTGAGACCTGACATTTTTTTCGAAGATTCCTTTGTGGTAAAAAGGTTGATTTTGATTTACTTGGATTTTTTTCCTTGTTGTAAATGCCACTATATAAAGCAATATAGCTTTGAGTGTGTATGGTGTATATTTAAAATAATCAACCTGGAGGTGTTGGCAAGTTTCATGATCTTTACATTTTAATGGAACCCCATGTGTGCGCAATATACCAGGGAATAATAATTATAAGAACAGCAGCCCCAGCACAGCATGAAGTGTTGGTGTATTATTGCTTAGTCCATAATCCAGTAATTAGGAGAGTTATTCATGCAGGCAATAAATGTTTAACATACTAGAAATTACCGAGACACGAGTGTTAAATCATACTAATCTGTACATACATACTGCACAGGAAATGGCTCTTTATGAGAAATGCAAATTCCACACAGATCTAGATATGATGTTATATAAAGACAGCAATATACAGACCAGACCCAAGCAAATAACTTTGTAAAGCAGACGATTTGCTGAATTTGGCAAGAAAAATAAATGTATTTTCAAATCAGAAATAAATCACAATTCAAATTTTTGGACTGGCTGGGATACCCCTCTGATCATTAAAATGAGTGGGACTGTGGTACCTGGGGAGAACAGCATCTTAAATTGTAGGCGTCAGTGGAATAGTGGTCCCCACAGAAGAATATCCCCTCTAATCATTGAGATTAGTGGAATAGAAAAGAAGAAAAGAAGAAAATATGTCCCCCAACTCATTTGGTGTTAGCAGTGGTACTTAGTGAAGTGGAACTTCACCTAAAAAGGGAAGCTTTGTTTGGTCTTCATGCCCCATTCCTCTTCCACTGTTGGAAATTTTTTTTTGTTAGGGGGGACTGGGTTCCTAATTTTGACAGGTACCCGATTCCACTTCCACTGGAATTGCCTAGGTGATTCCACAGAAAGCTCACAACTTAACACCCCCCACTCCCACCCACATCCTTTTGGGACACATCACAGGTCCCAGAAGGCTGCAAGTCCATTCATAAAGTGGAGCACACCTCACACATGCGAAATGGGGAGCTGGCTGTGAAGCCATCACAGATCGCTTCCCACAGTAAACATGCCAGCACAGGGACCCCAAAGACCAGTGAAAAACCTGGTCAGGGTAAGGACAGCACTGGATCCCTGGACAGGTAAGTGTCGTTTTATTAAAAGTCAGCAGCCACAGTATTTGTAGCTACTGACTTTTATTTATTTGCTTATTTTTTTAATGACTGAAGAACCTCTTTAATTTAACTTAGGACAGGGACCAGTGCCATCTGCAGATGAAGACCGGCTATCCCACATACTATGTGTGCCTTTTCTGATGACAACTTTCTTGGCATAGGCGCAGCAGCCTGGAGCTATTTGGGATTCAATGGGGTACACCAATGCACCTATGGAGTAAACTTATCCAGTGTATTTTAATTCATAAAACGTAGTAGTTTTTTTTGGTGACCCTGCCAGCAGGGGTCTGTGGTGAGCCAGTCCGATCTTGGTGTGTAACGGAACCGGACCCCGACTACACTTGGGTATTTCCGTTAAACGCCCGCTTCCCTGTCCGAACAACGACCATGGACCCCACCACTGGCCAAACAAGACTAGAGACCACCAGACTTGAAGGAAATCAGGAAATAGACTGCTATATTTTAACACAGACACAAGATATATACATTTGTGGGAACAATTCTCCCCTCCCTGCATAAGGACACAGGGTGGGGCAAACCAAATATAGCAACAAGAAACACATCAGCAGACACCCCCCCACCAAGCAAATACACAAACACATACATCCCATAATAGTTTTCTCCCAAGCAAGACACACAATAGAACAATGGGATGCAATCACATAACACCAAACAATCCACAACCCCCACCTATCTCCTATACATGTCTACACAATTTTAGGACATTTCACCCTGCACCCCTAACAGGCACAGAGTGACTTACACATAAGAGGGATATGGGGAGGTGAGACAGAGATCTCCCCACCCCTCCAAAGTGAGCTGTGTTCCATGGGCCCACCACCCAAAGTCACTCCTGTCACATATCTCCCCTTTCAGCAGGAGACTAACGCAGGAGTAAACCCCAGACGGGTGGACTCCAAAGTTAGTCTGTACTTCCAGTCCCCCAATGTCAGCATCCACACAGTACCCCAAACAAATTGTCCCAAACATAGCATTACTCACCCAGCCAACCTCTGCCTCTCTTGTAGAACATACCCGCCTCTGGGGAGAAGTACGGGACGGTCCTTCTCCCTGAAGTCCTCTCAGCCACTGGAGAGAAGACAGGGTGGCTGGGCTGACTCCATCATGCTGTTGGGGATCCGGGTCGACTGCCCAGCATCCCTGTGGTATCCAGGTGGTGACTGTAGTCTCATCCACTTTGACCTAATGGACATCCCCCAGTGTTTGCAAAGAAAGGCTGACATCTGCTTGTCCCAATGCCAGACCCTTTTCTTGGGTTGTGTCAGTGGAGACCGAAGTCCCATCCACGGACATCAGCTCAAGCTGCCGTTGTGAGGTGCCGATTGCATCCTCTTCCTGTAGCTCCTGCGGTGCTGATTGTTGTGGGCAGAGGTCAATAACGCCATGCCCTGATGCCAGCTCTTCTGCTGGAGGCTTGCCGGCTGGTTCCTCTTCAGAAAAATCAATCAAATCCCCAGTCTCTGGAACTGGTGTCTGGGAATTGGGGTTCACCATCTCATGTCCATGGAACTCAGAAGATGTTATCAGTGCTGGACAGAGTTCAGCAATAGTTGGCCCTGTTGAACATAAGAGGGATATGGGGAGCTGAGACAGGGGTCTCCCCACCCCTCCAAAGTGAGCTGTGTTCCATGGGCCCCCCACCCAAAGTCACTCCCGTCACATGGTGTAACAGCAGTAGCCTGGTAGAAGGGAGGCTGCAGCCCAATGATTGAAAACCACTGTTCTTTAGATTGAAAATCCCCTTCAGGGTCATAGAACAGCAATAAAAATCTAGCAGAGGCTCTAATCCTATCCTATAACATGGCTAAGTTCTTTGAGAACTCTAGGGTGTAAGCCATCTGGTCTTGGTGTTTTATTCACATTCTAATCTATCTTGAACTCGGTTTTCCATCAGCCACAATGGTACATTTAATATAATGTTATTACTATCTTGCTTATTAAACCCCTTTGTTTCATTCGTATAAACATCCTGTTTCCATGACAACTTAAAAATGTGGATTTTTCCATCACTTTCAGTCCTGGTAACCATGGCCACCAGGACAAAATAGGAGAGAGAATCTCCACAACAGGGACACCAAGAGCAATAAACACCCAATAGCAATTCTAAACCCTCTCCACTCTATCCAAAGCAAAAAAAAACAAAAACAAACTTTTGGGTGTAAGTGTAGATATACTTTAAATAGTACAACTATATAGGACCTATAACTGGACCTAACTATCAGAAGTAAAAGAGAGATAGTTGGAGAGGAAAGACGGACAGAGAGCCTTGGGTTTAAAATAGGGATGATCTCTCCTGAGCTGCATGTGACTTCTGATAGGAAAACATACACAAAGGGATGATTCTAGTGTAACACAATTCAAGTTAATCTCCTCTTGTCTTATGGGATCATCTTGAAATACGTCTTTAAACCATAATACATAAATAAGATGAATCAACAACAGTGAGGATGTAACAAAATCCTTTGCTAGTAAACCTGTGTAAATGATCCATAATTAATTTAATTATAGGTAGTAATGTCAAAATATTTACAGTATAATGATGACCTTTATATTTGGGGTGACCTCCAAATAAGTGTATATAGCATAAATTAAAGCAAAGTGGAATAAATTAAAGCGGGGTGGAAATGTTACACTTCAAGGTTTGTATTACCACAGGGATCATATTTCTCCAGAAAGACAGAACCATCTTTGTTCAAGCATCATCTAGGGTCAGTATCTACCTTCTGGATTGAGATGTCACCTAAATGCTGGTGTCTGTGCTTTCTTATACTGATGTGCACTGATGATGTAATTACAGTCTGGGCAAAGTCATTAGACTAGGGCTCAAGAACTGATTTTCAGTGATTAAAGGTGAATCGTTTAGAAAGTAATACTGTTGCTGTACGTTTGGAGAGTCAACAATTTTTTTCATGGAGACTTGTAGGTTTACTGAAAGGTCCAGTTGTATGATTTCTATTCATTTCTCTGCTCCAGAGCTGCCTGTAAACATCCTCAATCCTGAGTCCCAGCCGGGTGTCGAAACCCACACTAATCTTCAGATCAAAGAAAACAATGACATTTTGACAACCCAGTTAGAAAGGATCACAATTATTTCCCTGTTGCGGCTGAAATGCATTAGAGGTGTGGCCTCAGGTGGAAGTTCACTGTGTGCGCTGTTCAGCTTGTTCATTTAACTTAACAGGATTGTCAAGACGCCATAGATGTGCGGCTTGTTTTGTTTGAGCTACTGAAAGGTCCACTTTAAGTTGTACTTTTACTTGAGTAAAAGTGGATTGTTGGATTAAGTCCAACAAGGTGCATACAACTTCATGGACTTATATCTCTAATTTTCAATTTACATTTTTACTAAGCATTGGGAGCATAGCTAACACTATACATCTGGTGCTTCTACGCGGAACCTTCTGGTCTTAGTTCCAGCAGCTGCAGAGTCACATGCAGCTCTCCCTGCCCAACACCTTCTCCTGTGCAATCACAGAGCACTTTGTATAATGTTAACCCATTCACAAAATACAAGGCCTTCTGTGAATGAACAGTGGAGGGAAGGGGCAAGCATAGCTGCTGCTGTTTAACAAAGCAGCATCTCTACTGTCAGAGCGCAGGTAAAACGGCAATAGCGCTCAGTAAAACAGTTGTAAATAAACGAGATACATCCAGGAGATTACATGCATCTCATTGGACTTAACCCATAGTAGGCCAACAGATTTTAAAAACTGGCTGAATTCCTGGAGTTCCTGGGAATGACCATTGTAAGCACCCCCAGCAGTGCTTCTCTTCACTGGAACTAAGGGGCCAAGCTCTTCAGGGGTTGGGTTTGGCCCCTTAGTAAGGTGAAGGGAACTCAAGGCATCAGCATACCAAGACATTTTGGACAATTTCACGCTCCCAACTTTGTGGGAACAGTTTGGGGATGGACCCTTCCTGTTCCAACATGACTGGACACCAGTGCACAAAGCAAGGTCCATAAAGACATAGATGAGTGAGTTTGGGGTGGAGGAACTTGACTGACCTGCACAGAGTCCTGACCTCAACCCAACAAAACACCTTTGGGATGAATTAGAGCAGAGACTGGAACCAAGCCTTCTCGTCAGACATCAGTGCCTGACCTCACAAATGTGCTTCTGGAAGAATGGTCAAACATTCCCATAGACACCCTCCTAAACCTTGTAGACAGCCTTCCCAGAAGAGTTGAAGCTGTTATAGCTGCAAAGGGTGGACCAACTCAATATTGAACCCTATGGACTAAGACTGGGGGGCCATTAAAGTTCATGTGTGTGGAAGGCCGGCGGAACAATACTTTTGGCAATATAGTGTATATACTAGTAGTATTGTAATTAATAAATCAGTTAATAAAAATACAAGGAATTGATACTGACTAGCTCTTTAAGGATTACAGCCATGTGGGTTGGACTGTGATTCTGGAAATGGTTCCAGTTATTGGAAGTGTGTGCTCACATCATTTCCTGGCCGGTACTATCAATCATAAGTGCTCAGCAAATTTATTGCTGTGTAGAACGGGGTGCTGCATCATGTTCTGATCCAGGACTGTGCAGATCCTGCTTGCAGGGAGGGTTGTCACATAAGAGATGTGTTCTGCATGGGTTCACTCGGAGGGATGACCTCACACAGCGTTATGGAATATCTTGTGCTCACCCCAGGCTGTTCTGTGTCACTGCCTTACAATAACATAATGTGTAGCCCGCTGCCAGCAGTGAGCCCTCTGTATCAACAACCTCGCCTGCTCATCAACTTGCTGCATCTCTCCAAGCCTTAGCCATGGACATTTATAGCATGTCAGACAAACTGCCAATATAGCCTATATGAACCAATTAGCTTCTTCTTTTAGGCTGAACGTCCCCCTTTTTTAAAAAATGTAGTTTTTTAATGAAGAGAGGCAGAGATTAAAATGGTTATAAACCCTTACATACACCCAATTTTGCACCCTAGTCAAGACCGGCTACTTGCACCCCTACCCCCCCCCCCCAAAAAAAAAAAAAAGAGAAAACTACACCTGTAATTCAACTTCAGCCCTCCTCTTTCCCCTAGAATTTTCCACCCTAGCACAAATCCTTTCCCTCAAATCCCCCCTTTTAGCATAAATCCCCCCGATCCTTTCCACCCTAGCACAAATCCTTTCGCTCAAATCCCCCCTTTTAGCATAAATCCCCCCGATCCCACCTCCTAGCATAAATCCCTTGTCCTGGCACAAGTCCCTCCAAATTACCCTTCACAGCACAAATCCCTCCTCCCCAACCAATCCCCCTCCTAGCACAAATCCTCCCCTCCTAGCACAACCCCTCCCAATCCCCCCTACTAACACTATTTCCCCCTCCTAACACCCCCCCCCCCAATTCTCCTCTCCATGCACAAATGTCCCCCCAATCCCCTTTCCTAGCACAAATCCCCCTTCCTTACACAAATACCCCCCCTCCTCACTCATAGCACAATGCCCCCAATCCCCCTCCTTGCACAAATTCTCCCCAATCCCCTCCTAGTAAAAATCCCCCACCTAACACAAATCCCCTCACCTTACTCAGATTGTTCCCATCACTCTTAGCACAAATCCCCCCAACCCTCCCTCCTACTCCTAGCACATGTCCCCCCACCCCATCATCCCCAATAACCTTCCCAGCACAAATAGCCCCCATCCCCCCTCCTGCACAAACCTCTCATCTCAGCACAAATGATTGTCACCCCTCCTTTCATTGTGCACAGTTCTCCCAGCCTGTAAGCTCCCCCCAAACTTACAGGTGGGAAACCAGATAGAGGTGAAGGTTGTGCTCTCACTCATGTCAGTGGAGAGATCCTTCATATGGCAGATGACACAGGATAGTTCTTGGATTGGTCTGTGCACAGGTTGATTACCCCGCCCCCTATCTCCTCCAATGACCGCTCATCTCCTGGCAGCAGGGAGCCAGGGAATGAATCAAACACTGAACATGCCAATGTAAGAGCGATCCTGTGTCATCTGCTTTATGGAGGATTGCTCCATTGATAGGAGAGGAGAGCACAGCCTGCACCTCCGAGCTCTCTCCTGTCATTTCTCCTTTGCTGGCTTCACTGCTCTCCCCTTGTCCCAGCTGTGAGTGCAGCTAAGAGGGAAGGCAATCAGTGGCTAGGCACGGCGTCCATGGAATTATTGGTCTGGGGGGGGCACAACTGAAATCAGGGGGAAGGGGTGTAGCCCACTCAGAATGCCCCCAGAGGCAGCCATGGCGGAGAGTAAGGAAACCAGTGGCCGTGGCTGCGCTCTAGGTGGCAGTGCATCCTAGGCGGATGCCTAGTTTGCCTTGTAGTAGTGTTGGCCCTGGCCTCAGGTGATACACAGTGATAAAACACATCCTACTACATAAGTTGTACATGTTCGCCTGCAGTCTTCTCTTCTCTAAATCCATTCAAAGTGCTGAATTTATAAAGCTTATCTGGGATTTCAGAAAAAGGGGGGCTGAAAGCTGAAATTACACACTGCAGAGCACAATGAGGAGAGATCTGAGAGCTGATTGGAGGGAAAGGCCAGACCCTCTCCACACAGCTCACAGGAACAGAGCTGAAGCTGCCAATCTGCTGTCACCATTTTTATCTTGGTGTCAGGAAAATATGTCAGAAGTGACTCTGATAGCAAAGGAACAAAGCAGCAGACAGAAACGACACTTAGTGATCTTCATTGAGACAAGTACACACTATAGAGAGATATGCTTTGTTCATATTTCATGTCTGATGTTTACAACCACCTTATCCAATTATTATTTCTGTCTGGGACTATGGAGAGATGATCTTCCACCACTTTTGATTCTCGTGTGACAACCAGGGCTTGACTAGTTTCTTTAACACAAGTTAAAGGTATTAGCCAAGGCCTGGCTGTCATATAAGAAGCACTTATGTCTACCCTGAGCACTTAGGTCTATGCTCTCTAGAAAGCATTCTCAACAGTATACTGGTATTCGGGTGAAAAATTCATTAGATGCTGAAGACTGCATAAAACAGGAGTCTAGCCCTCTACTGGTTTCTCTATACGCATACGTGTTTAAGAATCCAATGAAAATCATCCTTTCTTTTTTTTTTACATCCAGGATTACTGTTTATTGTAATAAGGGCATAGTACAAAAATAGCACCGTAAAATCAACGATTTTTAACTGTTTTACCAATAGAAACGCCTGAAATAATTTTCATGTCTCAGGGAATCACTGTTAAAAATGGTTATATCAACAGTTCACTGTACCATAGACTGATCAGTATTACGTATTTTCAGTAATAATCATGAAATTAAACAAATACCAATAATGGACAAAAAAAACATGCAAACTTTGTAATGTTTATCTGCATTGATGGTCAGTGGAGAAATCCCCCACTACATATGGTAGTCAGTGGAGTGTCCACCTACAATGGTGGTCAGTGTAGTGTCCCCTTACATTGATGGTCAGTGGAGAAATCCCTCATTACTTTGGTAGTCACTGTTTTTTCTCCTTACATTGAGGGTCAGTATAGTGTCCGCTGATATTGGTAGTCAGTGGAGAAATCCCCCACTACAGATGGTGGTCAGTGTAGTGTCCCCTTACATTGATGGTCAGTAGAGAAATCCCTCATTACTTTGGTAGTCAGTGTTTTTTTCTCCTTACATTGAGGGTCAGTATAGTGTCCGCTTATATTGGTAGTCAATGGAGAAATCCCCCACTACAGATGGTGGTCAGTGTAGTGTCCTCTTACATTGATGGTCAGTGGAGAAATCCCTCATTACTTTGGTAGTCAGTGGAGTGTCCACCTACAATGGTGGTCAGTGTAGTGTCCCCTTACATTGATGGTCAGTGGAGAAATCCCTCATTACTTTGGTAGTCAGTGTTTTTTCTCCTTACATTGATGGTTAGTATAGTGTCTGCTTATATTGGTAGTCAGTGGAGAAATCCCCCACTACAGATGGTGGTCAGTGTAGTGTCCCCTTACATTGATGGTCAGTGGAGAAATCCCTCATTACTTTGTTATCAGTGTTTTTTCTCCGTACATTGAGGATCAGTATAGTGTCCACTTATATTGGTAGTCAGTGGAGAAATCCCCCACTACATATGGTAGTCAGTAGGATATCCAGTTACACTGGTGGTCAGGGTGGTATCCCCTTAATTGACAGTCAGTGTAGTGCCCCCTTTACAATGATGGCCAGTGGAGAACTAACTCCTTACATTTGGTGGTCTGTGTAGTGTCTCCCTAACATTGTTGGTCAATAGAAAAATGCCCGCTTACATTGGTAGTCAGTGTCGTGTTACCAGGGGGGGACTCACCATTTGGAAACTTGGGCACTGCCCGAGGGCCCGGGGTCGCTAGGGGGCCCCATGAGATGCCCCTGGCACCATGATCCCCTATTGCCCGGGGGCCCCATGAGTTGTCAGTCCGCCCCTGAGTGTTACCCTACATTGGTGGTAAGTAGAGAAGTGCCCTTTTACATTGGTGGTCAGGGTAATGTCCCCTTACATTGGTAGTCAATGGAGAAATGTCCTCTTACCTTGGTGGTCAGTGTAGTGTCCCCTTACATTGGTGGTCAGTGTAGTGACCCTTTACATTGGAGGTCTATTGAAAAATTCTGATTTTGCACTGGTGGTCAATGTAATGTTCCCTCACATTGGTGATTAGTGAGGGAAGGGATGCCTTACATTGATGGTTAGTGGGAAGAATGATCCTTTATATTGTGAGGGTTAAAGTGGAATATTATTTTTACGCCAGTGCTCATTGGGAAGAATGCCCATCTTACAGACATCACATCTTAGAGATAACAGGAGATTTAACTAGTCCCATACCAATGATGTTGTTGCCAAAAGTATGCAAATGCCATCAGAGGAGAAATCAATCTGCAACTGAAGAAGTCCAAGGCTTCCATGGGACCTGATTAATAAAGACTGCTTTAAATATTGGCACCAGTTGGGTTTTGTAAAGTCAAAACTAGAAGTGGTGGGAGATCTCTCTACTGACATAACAGACATCAGGGAGGACCTGGTGGAATGTCAAGCTGTACCCAGCTCTAACCAGAAGTAGAAGTGGTAGGAGATTTTCTTACTAGGGTCTCAGAAAACAGTGAAGACCTGGTGGGGAGTCAAGCTTTAATGTAACCAGAACAAAAGAGAGTTCTGAGAGGCGTTCTCCATTTTGTAAAGGTTTAGGAAGATTAATACATAAAACAGTTTGAATGTTCAATCTCCTTTAGATATACCCAAACTAAGTAACGTGAGGGTCTACCTAATCAACCCATTCAAGTTGTATGCCATGTGCTAAATGGTTATCGGAAGGTCTAAAGAAGCATAAAATCTTATTTTAATATGGATGGCCAGTTTTACACACAGCTGACCTCCTGTCCAGTAATCCAATGGGAGAAAACATCCAGCTATCATTTTGGTGCTACAATATGGCTATTATGGCAGCTACTATTATAGTCGCCTCCCTCCTTTATTATACCTTTCCCAATCCAGGGCAAGTTTACTGATTAGATTGCACAGCTACTTGTCAAAATCTTCTACGCCAGACCTCTGAATTCTTATTTATTCCTATGAAGAGCTCTGAAGTATGAGCTTGTACTCTGGATTAACTCTTCATAGAAACAAATGGCAGTTTAGAGCATGTGCAAGCTCGACCTAGAAGATTTGATCAAGTGGTTGTATAATCTAGCCAGTGATATCTTGCGGGATCAAGAAGACATAATTATAAAACAGAAAGGGGTGTGGAGAATCCATATAAGTGAAACTGCACTACAAGGTCACTTTGAGTGAAAGCCAATCAATCTACATGTTTATGGAAGGAAACCCACATATAGCAAGCACCATGCAGTCACTGTCCTTGGTGGGAATTGAATTTGTAATCCCAGTGATCTAAGGGAATAGTGTTAGCCATTTAGCCATAGTTCTCTGTAGTCTGCATCCCTAATCAATTTCATGGTTTCTTCATCCCATCTGATATGGCAGCAGTCATCTCCTCTGTGGTTTTCATAGTAGGTAGGCCTGATTTCTCTGTGGGTTTTATAATTACCATGTTACCAACTCCCTTGTGGCTTTGCTAACATGTGTTATGTATTCCTCCAAGGCATCAAAAAGGATCTGCCCTCTGTTTCCTAATATTATTTTTAGGTGCTCCTTGGAGTATTGTTAATTACTGTATATTGAAGAACATGAAGTAGATGGGACATCTTTCATGAAATATTCACCAATTTCTGTTACTTTTACCTACTCACTTGTGGCCTGTGATCTTGTGGATTTGGAAAGCTATTTTTAAGATAATTGTAGGGACAAAAACATCATCTGCTTTTGGCAAGAATGATTTCTAAGTACTATTCTGAAGTGAAAAACTCTACAACTATGGTTTAACTAGCTGCTAGATCAAGAATTTTACTTAACAAAGTAACAAATGTGATGAAGAATAAAGTCTACACCAGGGGCAGACTGACCATTCGAGCGCTCAGGCACTGCCCGAGGGCCCCGGGTCAGTAGGGGGCCCCATGAAATGCCCCTGGTACCTATTATAGGCTTTTTTTGGGTGTGCTTTGAGTGTGGGCAAGGACACAGGGGCCCCATGATCCCCTATTGCCCGGGGGCCCCATGAGTTGTCAGTCCGCCCCTGGTCTACACAGGTTCTTATTTATCCAGGACACAGTGGGGTTTATTTACTAAAGCAGGAGAGTGCAAAATTAAGCCCACTTCTGCATGGAAACCAATCAGCTTCTAACCTCAGCTTGTTCAGTTAAGCTTTGGCAATAAAACTTGAAACTGATTGGTTTCCTTGCAGCAGTGAGCCTGATTTTGCACTCTCCAGCTTTAGTAAATAAACCCAAGTGCAACTGGTAGTAGTTACATTCAGATGGACTTGTATTGTTAAAGTGGTTGTAAAGGCTTAAGGTTTTTTACCTTCATGCATTCTATTCTGTGTGCAGCAGGTCACCCAGCCTTCCCTAATACTCACCTAAGCCCCCTCTCCATCCAGCGATGTACACTGGAGTCTTGGCTATCCCAGGACGCCCTCTCCCCATTGGCTTCCGCTGCTGACAATCACAGCCAGTGAGCCAATAAGAAGAGAGAGGAAGTGGGGCCAAGCAGTGGCTCCATGTGTGAATGGACAGACAGAGCAGTGGATGCCCCTGTAGCAAGCTGCTTACTGTGGGGGCACCCAACAGGAGGGAGGGGCCAGGGGAGCCTGTGGGGGACCCAAGAAGAGGAGGATCCAGGCTGTTCTGTGCATTGTATCTCTCTCTCTCTCCTTGCATAGAAAAAAAACAACTGTTTGGTTGGTAGGTCAAGGTCAGGGTCAAAGGTCAGGAATTTTTTTGTTTTTTTTTTTTTGTTTTTTTTTAAATTGGTATCAGTGTCAGTTAGTGTCAGTGTGTTTTAGGTAAAAAAACTAAATGTATACTATTGTTTCTGGGCTCTAGTACAGGTACAAACAACAAATAACATACACATATATGGTATCACTGCGATTGTCAAGAGCTGGAAAATTTATTTTGGGTTGTTTTTTGGTGGTAGGTTATGGTGGTAACAAGAAACACACAACTACATTTAAAAAAAAAAAAGTTTTTTTTTACTATTTTGAGCCAGTTTTCCTTTGATAATACAAAAAACAAATCAGGAGATATCCATTACCATTTACCACCAAATGAAAGCCCAAATTGTCCGAAAAAAAAAAGGTATAATCCACCTGGATGTATAAAGTAGTTGTGATGACATGGACGGTTTTACTAACACATGTCAATGTTGTAAAATTTTACTTAGGCTTTAAGATTTGTTTTACCCTTAGGCGTGAAGGGGTTAATTAAATGAATCCCTGATGGCCCTGCCATGGAGGCCATTTTTCAGCCACTTTATGTAATAGGGTGACAACATTTTGCCCTGTCTCATGCATCGTCACCTTGTCACATAGGCTCCAGCCATTGACTACAAGGGGCCTATTCAACGCACAAGGTCCACTGTTGTCACGGTCAGTAAACCCGCCCTGAGAAATGCCATGCAACCATCGGCATGAAGTGGCTGTCAAGAAGCTGCAGGTGATCCACAGCACTGAGATGCAAGGCAATCAAAAAGTGAAAGCAAGCACTTGATTCAAATAATTGCATGTGTTTTTGATACATGCTGCTTTATTGTCCCAAACATCTAATCTAGTAAATTGGATTGTTGCCTTCCACCTAACCAGACTGGAGTCTTGTGCCACCCGTAGTCCTGGCTCAGACCTTGGCAAGGGGTGTGGAAAGATTTCTAGTATGTACTTTGAGTAATTAAGTACCCTTTAAAGAGCGGTTTCAAGTACATCAAATATGGATTGTTAATGCCTTTCAGGAAACATTACAATGGTGTAATTTCAGAACGTCCAATTGCCCAAATAAAGGTTAAACATAATCAATTGTAACAATTTCAGCAGGCATTTCACAGTGAATCTGGGATGTCACATGATTCTGGCTCATACAACCTCCCTCTCTGGGGGCAGATCTGAGAACATGGAAAGATTTACCCTACATTTTCAGAGCCTCAGGACCAGGGGCGGACTGACAACTCATGGGGCCCCCGGGCAATAGGGGATTATGGGGCCCCTGTGTCCTTGCCCAAACTAAAAAAAGCCTATGAAAAAGGTACCAGGGGCATCTCATGGGGCCCCCTACTGACCCCGGGCCCTCGGGCAGTGCCTGAGTTTCCAAATGGTCAGTCCGCCCCTGCTCAGGACTCAGTTGCATCAGAAACTGCACATCTGCTGCAACTTTTTTCATTGCACATTTGTGCATTTTTATGCACGTTTACATGTAGCTGATGTGCGTTTGCATTCAGTTGAAATGCATTTTTCTATCTGCATTCGTCCTGTGAGGTTACTTCCTTCTTATTTCCTTGGGCTTCTATGTGCACCGTGATACATTACAGTGCGTTTGTAAGCATTTTTGCGCATTTGAGCTGTGGAAAAATGCAGCATGCTGTACGTTTTCTGACAGCACTGCGCTACAGTGGTGTGAACTTTGTCTATAGGATAGCCTGGATTTTGGACTATCTATGCAGATGGAGTGCAGTCAAAAATGCATCAAACTGCAACCAACTATCCAACTGCATTTTGGTGTGTAAGGGCCCTTATGTGCACTACACTGCATTGTGGTGCATTTCTGTACATTTACATGCATTTGCAGTGCAGAAAAATGCAGCTTGTATATTTTTCACTGCACTGCAAGAGTGTGAACCATGCCTAAAAGCCCAAAGAAGACGGAAGTGACCTCAAAAGAAAAGCAAGTTTAGGAAAAATGCACTGCCAATGCATGTATAAAAAGTCTGTCAAATGCATGTCACTGTGCATGTGCAGTGAATGTGCAGTGAATGTGCAGTGAATGCGACGTTTCTGGTGTAAATGGGCCCTAAAAGCACATAAAATGGCATAAAGAAACCAACATTTAGATAAATAATAATATAATTATAGCATAACATTATAAAATATTATAAACAGTGTAATCAATCTTATAAAATGTAACAATAAAGTCTTGATTACCTGCAAAATCTGTGCGCAGTATCTAACCCTATGGAAAGCAGCTTGCAGTATTTATTTGACCCCTATAGGTTAAATGCGCTAATAGGATCCAAGATGTATGATTTCACTGATGGTAAAAGCTGTCCATACACGAAGACAATGTACAATCTCCTTAATGCCCTACTCTGAGAAACTTGAACATTTTCCCTTGCAGTGGGTCTGTGCCTGCACTGCAGGGTTTCATTGCTTGTTTAGGTCTAGGGGACTTATTAATCACTTCAAGTCCGAACACTTTTACCCCCTTCCAGACCAGGCCAATTTTCAGCTTTCAGCGCTATCACACTTTGAATGACAATTGCGCAGTCATGCAACACTGTACCCATATGAAATTTTTAGCATTTTTTGAGACAGATAAAACTTTATTTTGGTGGTATTGATTCACCACTGGGATTTTTATTTTTTTGCTATATAAATGAAAAAATCCAAAAATGTTTAAAAAAAGAGTTTTTCTTATAAAATTTTGCAAATAAATAATTATTCTTCATAAATCTCGGCCAAAATATATTCATCTATCTTTTTGTTAAACACAAACATTACCCAAATTAGTTTATAACCAAAAATAATAATTTTTATAAATTTTGTTTTACATTTTTTTTATTAATTATTTGTGTGTTTTTTTTTTTAACATACTGTCACCATAGTGACACTGTACTACTTGTGGGGGGTGAAGAAGATTTTTTTTTTCTTTGTTTTACACTGATTGATTTTACACACATAAAGGCTGTAAAAGCAATAATTTCTCCTCTCTGACTGCATTCCTGCAGCCTTTGAGAAATACTGTGAGAGCTGTAGTTGGTCACAGCTTGTCACATGGTACAAGGCTGTTGTGAAGGGCCTTATACCATGTGACCTCTGTGATCATTCACTGATTTCACAAGTAGTAAGCAATGATGTCAGAAATGACATCTTGCTTACTACTATTCATGTGATCACTGATTGGCCAATGGACAATGCAAGGCCGTAGACGGGACGAACATCGGACGATTTTTTTACCATTGGTGGTAACGTCGGCCTATTGAACGACCGATTTTTCGTTTTGTTTTTTTTTTTAAAACAGACAGTTTTCGACCCGTCTATGGCCTGCATTAGTCAGAGGTGCACAGTTTGTTTTTTTATCTACAGACGCCCCTTATCTGCATAGGCCATTTTTTGGTAAAAAGGTGAACTAACCCTTTAAGCTGCAACAGCAACCAGAAGAGGTTGTACACATCATGGCCATGACGCTTTGTGGCTTTGCAAAAATGATGCTTGATGTGTTGTTCAGAGCATTACTGCTTGCGGTGTGACTCCATTCAAGTAAATGGAACCACACCACAACTGCCTTGCGATTGTATGGAACGTGCACAGTTGCAGCATGGTGGTGCAGGCTTTTCACATTTAAAACAGGGCAACAAGGGCTGGCGCATGCATGAAAACCCCCCATAAAACACATTCTATATTGTAATACAGCTTTATGAAGATGGCATTATGGTGTGTCTCCCAATACACAGCATGGAGCAGAGCAGATCTGTGAGGTAGATACGACAAGAAACGCTGTTGCAAACTACCATCTCCATTGTCAAGCCCTGCTACATCTTGCCGTCAGAGCGTTCACACCCCATGAATTACACAGCCAATGCGTGTGTAGAAGCCAGCATGAGAGGACAGCAAGGACGCCATGGTGAATAGCTGATAAAATCAATGATTCGCTCTCTCTCTGAACGAGGAATGTCAAGAAACAGATCAGGGCCCGAGGCCGTGACATTTGCTGTATGATAAACACAGTAAAAATGACTGAGGCCTGGTTTTGTCAGTGAGGCCTCTGAGGTGGTGATTGTGGACCTGGACAATGTGTGGGTGACCAATCCGCATTGTAAAGTTTTCGTTCACTTTTATAAAAAAAACTGCCTATGCAAACAAGGGGTGTCTGTAGATAATAACTAACTGTACAGCTCTGACTCAAGTTGAGTAATGCCCTTGCTAGAGGTGTAGGCCATTTATGTACTTCCTGAAGCCTGACTGGAATACTCCCAGGACGTTGCTACACAAGGCCTAGTCATTACAGCTCACCTCCACCATCACAGGCAGGCCCGGACTGGGACAAAAATAGGCCTGAGCATTTTTTGACTGAGCAGACAATTTTTCCAGAGACCGGGGGGGGGGGGGGGTGGTTGGGCTGGGTATTTGCAGGGGCGGTTGGTGATGGAATATTCACGGAGTCGGTCCTCCACACTGTAATGTATAGGGGCTCTGTGATGTAAAGGGTCATTGTAATGATTACAATGCAGTCCCCTTTGGATCACTATGCCCCTTTACATTGCAGTGCCCCTAGCAATCACAGCCCCCCATCACAGTTCACCTTGCAGTCATGTCCCCCCTCCCCTTTTTCTCTGTAATCACAGTGCCCCCTATATATTCAGCAAGGAGGTGGTCCAATCCAGCAAAGAGACATCCTTATACAGCAAAGAGACAACCTAATCCAGCAAAGAGACATCCTCATATAGCAAAGAGACATCCCAATATAGCAAAGAGACAGCCTAAACCAGTAAAGAGACATCCCCATATAGCAAGGAGACAGCTCCATCTAACAAAAAGGCATCCCCATCCAGCAAAGAGACAGCCCAATCCAGCAAAGAGACATCCCCATCCAGCAAAGAGGCAGCCTAATCCAGTAACAAGACATAAAATACAAAAATCCCCCTGCGCTCCACAGAACCTAGTGAGCAAGCTGCTATCACCTGTTCTTTATACCGCAAGATATGTGAAATCAAATCATATAAGTGGTGAAGCGCTCAACTTATAATTCCCTAGTGAAATACACAAATCATATCTCTCAATAATACAAATAATAAATATTAAATAAAACTAGTGCAATATCTTCATACACATAACAAATACAGTTGCAAGAAAAAGTATGTGAACCCCTTGGGATTACGTGGAGTTTTGCATGAATTGGGCATAAAATGTGCTCTGAACGTCATCTAAGTCACAACAATAGAAGAACACAGTCTGCTGAACATAATACTACACAAACATTAGATGTTACCATGGTTTAATTGCACATAACATGTAAACATTCACAGTACAGGGAGGAAAAAGTATGTGAGGCCCTAGCTTAATGACTTCTCCCAGAGCTAATTTGAGCCAGGAGTGAGCCAACCTTGACTCCAATCAGTGTGATGATATTGGATGTGTTGCTGACAGCTGTCCTGCCCTTAAAAAACATACACCTGTTTTGGGTTTACTGGTTTCAAGAAGCACTGTCTGATGTGAACCATGCCTCGCAGAAAAGAGCTCTCAGAAGACCTACGATCAAGAATTGTTGACTTGCATGAAGCTGGAAAGGGTTACAAAAGTATCTCCAAAAGCCTTGATGTTCATGTGTCCATGGTAAGACAGACTGTCTACAAATGGGGAAAGTTTAGCACTGTTGCTACTCTCCCTAGGCGTAGTCGTCCTGTAAAAATTACTGCAAGAGCACAGTGCAGAATGCTGCATGAGGTAAAGAAGAATCCCAGAGTGTCAGCTAAAGACCTACAGAAATCTCTGGCACATGCTAACATTTTTGTTGACACATCTACAATAAGGAAAACATTAAAGAAGAATGGAGTACATGGGAGGACACCACGGAGGAAGCCATTGCTGTCCAAAAAGAATATTGCAGCACGTTTGAAGTTTGCAAAAGAGCACCTGGATGTTCCACAGCACTACTGGCAAAATATACTGTGGACAGATGAAACCAAGATTTAGTTGTCTGGGAAGAACACACAACACTATGTGTGGAGAAAAAAAGGCACAGCACACCAACATCAAAACCTCATCCCCACTGTAAAACATGGTGGAGGGAGCATCATGGTTTGGGGCTGCTTTGCTGCCTCAGGGCCTGGATGGATTGTTGTCATTGATGGGAAAATGAATTCCAGAGTTTATCAAGACATTTTGCAGGAAAACGTACGACCATCTGTCTGCCAACTGAAGCTCCGCAGAGGATGGGTGATGCAACAGGACAATGACCCAAAGCATACAAGTAATTCAACAAAACAATGGCTGCAACAGCACAGAATACGCCTTCTGGAGTGGCCCAGTCAGAGTCCTGATCTCAACCCGATTGAAATGCTGTGGCATGACCTTAAGAGAGCGATTCACACCAGACATCCCAAGAATATTGCTACACTGAAACAGTTTTGTGAAGAGGAGTAGTCCAAAATGACTCCAGATCATTGTACAGGTCTGATCTGCAGCTACAGGAAACGTTTGGTTGAGGTTATTGCTGCCAAAGGAGGGTCAACCAGTTATTAAGTCCAAAGGTTCACATACTTTTTCCTCCCTGCACCGTGAATGTTTACATGTTATGTGCAATTAAACCATGGCAACATCTAATGTTTGTGTAGTATTATGTTCAGCAGACTATGTTCTTCTATTGTTGTGACTTAGATGACGTTCAGAGCACATTTTATGCCCAATTCATGCAAAACTCCACGTAATCCCAAGGGGTTCACATACTTTTTCTTGCAACTGTATATATCCCTGGTGATATAGTGAAAACTTATATCTCTTAAACTGTGCAGAAAGTGAAATCCAATGATTAAAATAAATGGTGATGCCACACTGTGAAAATTAATGGCAAAGTGTTCAAAATAATGTCACTCCATGCTGCAAATAGTGCTCTTCGTGTAAATCTTGACGTGACTCCCCTCAATAGCAGAAATGCCCCCTCACCTTCCACATTCGACCCTTGCGGGTCACAGAGCTTTTTTATATATCTCTCTCTGTTAGATGTTCTCCACTGCCTCCACCGACCATAATCCACCTCCAGGCAGTAAGTACCTCTCCAATTACTCCACTTTGCCAGGTAAACCTCTCCTCCACTGCCACCTCCGACCAAGATCCTCCTCCAGGCAGTAAATAATATCCAATACCCCTCACACAATGGACTCAGGCTCAGAGCGATTCATATAAAACGATAAAACAGACCTCCATAGTGCAACAACGTTTTATTAAGGTAATCCAATGCAGTAGAACATTAAACTCACATGTCCTCACGATTTGACAAGCAGTTTCCCATATACTATGGGTATATACAGGAGTCCCAAGATGGCGTCCGAACCCGGAACCGGAAGTACGTCACCCCTACGTCGACGCGTTGCGCCACTGTCACGTGGCTTCATCAGGATACCTGGTATCCTGATGAAGCCACGTGACAGTGGCGCAACGCGTCGACGTAGGGGTGACGTACTTCCGGTTCCGGGTTCGGACGCCATCTTGGGACTCCTGTATATACCCATAGTATATGGGAAACTGCTTGTCAAATCGTGAGGACATGTGAGTTTAATGTTCTACTGCATTGGATTACCTTAATAAAACGTTGTTGCACTATGGAGGTCTGTTTTATCGTTTTATATGAATCGCTCTGAGCCTGAGTCCATTGTGTGAGGGGTATTGGATATTATTTACTGCCTGGAGGAGGATCTTGGTCGGAGGTGGCAGTGGAGGAGAGGTTTACCTGGCAAAGTGGAGTAATTGGAGAGGTACTTACTGCCTGGAGGTGGATTATGGTCGGTGGAGGCAGTGGAGAACATCTAACAGAGAGAGATATATAAAAAAGCTCTGTGACCCGCAAGGGTCGAATGTGGAAGGTGAGGGGGCATTTCTGCTATTGAGGGGAGTCACGTCAAGATTTACACGAAGAGCACTATTTGCAGCATGGAGTGACATTATTTTGAACACTTTGCCATTAATTTTCACAGTGTGGCATCACCATTTATTTTAATCATTGGATTTCACTTTCTGCACAGTTTAAGAGATATAAGTTTTCACTATATCACCAGGGATATATATTTGTTATGTGTATGAAGATATTGCACTAGTTTTATTTAATATTTATTATTTGTATTATTGAGAGATATGATTTGTGTATTTCACTAGGGAATTATAAGTTGAGCGCTTCACCACTTATATGATCAGTAACAAGACATCCCCATATGGTGAAGAGACATACCCATATAGCAAAGAGACAACCCAATCCAGCAAAGAGACATCCCAATCCAGCAAAGAGACAGTCCAATCCAGCAAAGAGACATCCTAATCAGAGCCAGCCCAATCCTGCAGAGACAGTCCCACCTAGCAAAGAGACGGCCCCATCTTGCAAGGAGACCTCTCCATCCAGCAAAGAGACATCCCACTATAGCAAAGAGACATCCTAATCAGAGACAGCCCAATCCTGAAAAGAGACAGTCCCACCTAGCAAAGAGACAGCCCCATCTAGCAAGGGGACCTCTCCATCCAGCAAAGAGACATCCCCATCCAGCAAAGAGACATCCCTATTCAGAAAAGAGACATCTCAATCTAGCAGAGAGACAGTCCAATCCACCCCCGCACCACCCCTACAGAGCTGGGACTGTTTGATGGTAACACTAGATCAGTGTAGGGTTCAGTGCGCTCACCTTCCTTCCAGTGTGTGACAGGGCTGTAACAGGTCCTTAACCCATCAGCAGGACTGGTATCTTCTCCTTTGTGCAAGGAGGAACAGGATGAGCACTGCCAGAGCCCTACAAAATGACCTCCAGCAGGCCACTGGTGTGAATGTCTCTGACCAATCAGAAACAGACTTCGTGAGGGTGGCCTGAGGGCCCAACATCCTCTAGTGGGCCCTGTGCTCACTGCCCGGCACCATAAAGCTCAATTGACATGTGCCATTGAACACCAGAATTGTCAGGTCCACCACTGGCGCCCTGTGCTTTTCACAGATGAGAGCAGGTTCACCCTGAGCACATGTGACAGACGTGAAAGGGTCTGGAGAAGCCGTGGAGAACATTCTGCTGCCTGTAACATGGTTCAGCATGACCATTGTGGTGGTGGGTCAGTGATGGTCTGGGGAGGCATATCCATGGAGGGACGCACAGACCTCTACAGGCTAGACAATGGCACCCTGACTGCCATTAGGTATGGGGATGAAATCCTTGGAGCCATTGTCAGACCCTACACTGGTGCAGTGGGTCCTGGGTTCCTCCTGGTGCACGACAATGCCCGGCCTCATGTGGGGAGAGTATGCAGGCAGTTCCTGGAGGATGAAGGAATTGATACCATTGAATGGCCCCCACACTCCTGACCTAAACCCAATAGAACACCTCTGGGATGTCATGTTTCAGTCCATCCGACGCCACCAGGTTGCACCTCAGACTGCCCAGGAGCTCAGTGATGCCCTGGTCCAGATCTGGGAGGAAATACCCCAGGACACCATCTGTGGTCTCATTAGGAGCCTCCCCCGACGTTGTCAGGCATACATACAACACGTGGGGGCCACACAGACTACTGAGGACCATTCTGAGTTGCTGTAATGACATTTCAGCACAATGGACTCGCCTGCTGCATCATTTTTTCAATTTGATTTTCGGGGTGTCTTTTCATTTCCATCAAATGATGGGGCATCCTTACGTTCCTAACACATTACCCCGTCCATGTCAGGATAGAGATCCAGCAGATTTGTCCCCATTGAGATCTGATGGGTTTTCAAAGTGTTCCTTTCATTTTTTTGAGCAGTGTGTATGTATGTATATATTTTTTTTTTCTTTTGCAAGAGAGTTTATTAACAAAGACAATATACAAGGATCGTATATTCATGTTATATTTTTCATGGAAGAAGTGTGAGGTGCAGCCTCCATATACAGATGTATTTCATGCATCCAGCACACAGCCCCTGTACACGGCCAGTGTGGTGGTGATGATGTGACCAGAGAGTGAATGAGGGAACCCCCGCGGGGACGCGCCTCCCCCCCACTCCCTCTCCAACTTCTTCCTTGTTGTCAGGCAGGTGAGCGCGCGCTCTCCACTCTGCGCGCTCACGGGAGGAGTTGACGGGAGGGGGGAAGGCGCGCTCCCTGACCGCAGCGCCGTGTCCCCGCGGTGTGCGCGCTCCCCGCTGGCAGCCAGGCGGCGGGCTGGATGGTTGTGTGAAGAGGACGGAGAGCCGCCATAGAGCTGAGAGGAGAGAGAGAGAGCGCGGGGCTGGGGGGAATGGTCCGGCTCCTGGTTGGGGGGATGATGATGATGAGTCAGGCTGGAGGTGAATGAGGACAGACATCTCCGGGGACACACACAGGAGGACGGAGTGCCGAGCTCCACCACTGACATGTATGTATTCTCTGTACACTCACTGACACCATGCAGGGCTCCACTGTGTATACATACATACATATATATACATACACTGTATATAGACTGACGTATATATATATACATACACTGTATATAGACTGATATATATAGACTGATATATATATATATACACACACATACCCCGTATATAGATGGACACATATATATACACACTGTATATAAACTGATGTATATACTGTATATAGACATATATATATATATATACACACATACCCCGTATATAGACTGATATATATATATACGGTATATAGATTAATATATACTGTACATAGACTAATATATATATATACCTACACCCTGTATATAGACTAATATATATATATACCTACACCCTGTATATAGACTGACACACACACACACATATATATATATATAGACGCACACAATGTGTGTTATATAGACTGTCCTAATCTATATACTTTGGTCTTCTATATACTGATTTTATATATATATATCTATCTATGGATGGACTGAGACCACTGATATCTATACTGTGTATTCTATAATCTGCTCTCATATATGTGTATTAGCTTCATTATTTATATATATATATACTGAGCCTAATATGTTGGTGTGTGTATATATATATATATATGTGTGTGTGTGTATATATATATATACACACACACACACACACACACACTCTCTCTCCATCTGTCAATATATTATCTTCATCTTATATGGGGAACTAATATGTAGTGTGTGTGTGTGTATATATATATATATATATATATATATATATATATATATATATATATACACACACACATACATACACAGTACATATAGTCCGTTGTATAGACTGAGCCCTTCATTAATATTCCATATACTGTCCTTATCTATGCACAGTGTCCTTCTGATATGTATGTATAATGACCTCCTATATGTACACTGAGCACACCCTATGTATTAGATATTCTATCTATTGTCCTTCACTGTTTTTGTTATATAGTCTCCCTCTCTCTCTCTCTATCTATATATATATATATATATATATATATATATATGCCTGCTATGTTTATACTGAGTCTGTCTGTCTATCCTGTGTGATCTCAATTATTTATATATTGGGGAGATTTACTAACGCTGTTGCTAACCAATCGGCTTCTAACTTCAGCTTGTTACGTGAAGCTTTGACATTAAAAGCTGGCAGCTGATTGGTTACCATGCAGAGCTGCACCAGGCTTAGTAAATCTCCCGTGTAGTGTACACATACACTGCTTTCCTGGTATATACATCCTCCTCACCTCTGTAGGGTGATCATTCTGCCAGTCAGTTGTTGGCATGTCTGTATCATCTGTGTGTTCATAGCGGGGAGATTTACTAAAAACTGGAGCGCTCAGAATTTGGTGCAGCTGTGCATGGGAGCCAATTGGCTTCTTACTTCAGCTTGTTTAATGAAGCTTTGGCAATGAAACCTGGAAGATGATTGGTTTCTGTGCAGAGCTACAGCGGTTTTAGAGACCCCCCCCCCCCCCATTGTGTCTATGCTGTCCTGTACTGTATGAATGTTGTGTGTCTGGGTGTGTTTATGTGGATTGCCGGTCTGCTGGTGATATGTATGATTTGTGTGGTTCCTGGGTGTTGGTGTATGGTGTCAGTGTCCCCGTGTCCTATCTATGTGCTCGGTCCATGTATGTCTGATGGGGATGTGTATTGTCTGTATTCTGCTCTCCTTGCTTCTTTGTGTCCTTTATCTTCCTGTGCATGCAAACTGTTTCCAGGGTCGGTCTGCATCTTCTTCACTTCCTCTTGACATGTACAGTATGTGTGTGCTGTAATTCTACCATGTGTGACTGTTCCTAACTTGTATGTATGTTATCCTACAGTGTGACCTTTCCTGGCATGTATGTATCTCTGCTCTCATTCCAGTATGCCTGTCTCGACCTGACATGTTTGTATGTGTGCTTTCCTCCTGTCATGTGTGACTTTCTAGCATGTTTGTCCAACATCTGTGACTCTTCCTGACATGTATGTATGTTGTCATCCTGTCATGTGTGACTTATCCTGGCATGTATGTATCTATGCTCTCATTCCACTATGCCTGACTCTTCCTGACATGTTTGTATGTGTGCTGTCTGCCTGTCATGTGTGACTTTCTGGCATGTTTGTCCAACATCTGTGACTCTTCCTGACATGTATGTATGTTGTCATCCTGTCATGTGTGACTTATCCTGGCATGTATGTATCCCTGCTCTCATTCCAGTATGCCTAACTCCTCCTGACATGTTTGTATGTGTGCTGTCCGCCTGTCATGTGTGACTTTCTGGCATGTTTGTCCAACATCTGTGACTCTTCCTGACATGTATGTATGTTGTCATCCTGTCATGTGTGACTTTTCCTTGCATGTATGTATCTCTGCTCTCATTCCAGTAAGCCTGACTCTTCCTGCCATGTTTGTATGTATGTTGTCATCCTGTCATGTGTGACTTTTCCTTGCAAGTGTGTGTGCTCTCACCCTACCTTGTATGACTTTTCATGGCCTTTATGTATGCATGTGTGACACCTCCTGACATGCAAGTGTGTGCACTCACATCCTGTAGTACATGACTTTCTGACATGTATGTATGTATGTATGTGTGTGCTTTCACCCTACCTTGTATTGTTATTATTATTATACAGGACTTATATAATAATAATACAAGGTAGGGTGAAAGCACACACATACATACATGTCAGAAAGTCACATACTACATGATGTGAGCTTGTATGACCTTTCTTGGCTGGTATGTATGCATGTGTGATTCCTCCTGACAAATATGCATGTGTGCTCTCTTCCTATTATATGGGACTTTTTAACATGGATGTGCGTGCGCTCTCACCCTACCTTGTGTGACTTTTCCTGTCATGTATGTGCTGTGATCAGGTCTTCTGTGTCGTCCAGTCGTACCGGTTTCATATTATATGGTCCTTGGCACTTGTACCCGCTATAATTACAATCTGTGTCGTTGTCCTGACCTGTCCTGTGTCCTTCTGCTGTCCCTCAGGATTTCATTTATATTGTTTTTATTATAATTGCTTCCAGTCCAGTTCTATGTATTGTTAACGGGGGAGGGGTCTGCATTTTGTCCTGACATACATGTATAAGTGCAGTATGTGTCTGTCATGTGATATCCCATGTGTTCTGCAATCTGTGTGCCCTCACCATAGAATGGGTGTATCATGTTGTTCTGTGGACAATCTCTTATACTTTTATTTCTAGCATCTTCTTGCATACATGTACTGTACGCCTTTCCTTGTCTTTTGTGCACATATCATCCTCCTGATATGTAAATGGTTTTTTCGCCATGCATACTACATGCTTGGTCCTTTATATATACTATATACCTGACTTTACCATACTCCTCCTTTCTACATATATCTTCTCTCCGGCCTCACATTAGGCCGTCCTCCTGATCTGTTGTTTGTCTTCACCTTTTCTGCCATTGTTTGCCATTCTTACCTTCTTGGCATATATCCATAGCCAGGGGCGGACTGACAACTCATGGGGCCCCCGGGCAATAGGGGATCATGGGGCCCCTGTGTCCTTGCCCAAACTCAAAAAAGCCCATGAAAAAGGTACCAGGGACATCTCATGGGGCCCCCTACTGACCCCGGGCCCTTGGGCAGTGCCCGAGTTTCCAAATGGTCAGTCCGCCCCTGTTCATAGCAGACACGACACCCTGATTGTCTACTGTTTTTACTGCCTTATTTAATTCCAACTACTTGGCCTGCACATTTTTTTTCCATTGAATATCCCATCATCCAACACTGGTTGGGGTTTTGGCAGATGTCAGCAGGTTAATTCATCCAAGAACCTTCAGGGTTCCACTGCAGAGATCTCCTCACCTGAGTTCCACGTGTTGTGGCCATTACAATGAGGTCCTACCCTGCTTGTTGGTTTATTCATACATTTTTCACTATATATGGATGGCTTGGCTTTAAAGTGTTACTAAACACACAACAGTAAAATCAGTCTGTATATGCAGTAAAGCATGCTTGTTATACTCCCTGTGGAACCTAAGGGGTTAATCATCTGCATTGTGTAAAAAGGCTGTTTGATTCTGTCTTCTCTGATCCTCCTCTTGTTCAAATGTCCACGTTTTATCCTGATAAGACAGACTGAATCGGTAGCCATTCTGCACATGCTCAGTTTAGTGTGTATTGCTAGAGAGGTTTTTTTTTTCCTTTTCTCCTTGGGAGAGTGCATGTGATCAACACAGGGCCAATCAGCACTGTCCAGACAGAGGTCAGGGGTTCTGCATCCTAGAGCAGAAAGTAAAGCTCCTCCTGCAAACTTTAACCAGTGTTCTGCTGAACACACAGAACAACATGATAGAAGTCACAAGACTGCTCTAACTGCTGATGAGAAAAGGTATTTAGCAGTTTATATTTACTAAAATAATTGCATTTCCATGTTGTGTGTATTGTGGGAGACCAGATATAGTGGATGCAGGGTCCGGGGAGACCGGATATAGTGAATGCAGGGTCCTGGGAGACCAGATATAGTGAATGCAGGGTCCGGGGAGACCAGATCTAGTGAATGCAGGGTCCGGGGAGACCGGATATAGTGAATGCAGGGTCCTGGGAGACCAGATATAGTGAATGCAGGGTCCTGGGAGACCAGATATAGTGAATGCAGGGTCCTGGGAGACCAGATATAGTGAATGCAGGGTCCGGGGAGACCGGATCTAGTGAATGCAGGGTCCGGGGAGACCGGATCTAGTGAATGCAGGGTCCGGGGAGACCGGATCTAGTGAATGCAGGGTCCGGGGAGACCGGATCTAGTGAATGCAGGGTCCGGGGAGACCGGATCTAGTGAATGCAGGGTCCAGGGAGACCGGATCTAGTGAATGCAGGGTCCGGCGAGAGCGGATCTAGTGAATGCAGGGTTCGGGGAGAGCGGATCTAGTGAATGCAGGGTCCGGGGAGACCGGATCTAGTGAATGCAGGGTCCGGGGAGACCGGATCTAGTGAATGCAGGGTCCGGGGAGACCGGATCTAGTGAATGCAGGGTCCGGGGAGACCGGATCTAGTGAATGCAGGGTCCGGGGAGACCGGATCTAGTGAATGCAGGGTCCGGGGAGACCGGATCTAGTGAATGCAGGGTCCGGGGAGACCGGATCTAGTGAATGCATTCACTGTATCTGCTCTCCCCAGACCCTGCATTCACTATATCTGCTCTCCCCGAACCCTGCATTCACTATATCTGGTCTGTCCCAGGACCCTGCGTTCTCTATATCTGGCCTGTCCCAGGACCCTGCGTTCACTATATCTGGTCTCTCCCAGGACCCTGCGTTCACTATATCTGGTCTCTCCCAGGACCCTGCGTTCACTATATCTGGTCTCTCCCAGGACCCTGCGTTCACTATATCTGGTCTCTCCCAGGACCCTGCGTTCACTATATCTGGTCTCTCCCAGGACCCTGCGTTCACTATATCTGGTCTCTCCCAGGTACCTGCGTTCACTATATCTGGTCTCTCCCAGGACCCTGCGTTCACTGTAGCTGGTCTTCCACAGTACATAGAACATGGGAATTACATTATTTTAGTAACTATAAACTTCTAAATACCTTTTCTCATCAGCAGTATATAGCCGTCTTGTGACTTCTATCAGTGTCCAGCAGAGTACTGGTTAAAGCTTGTAGGAGGAGTTTTCATTCTCCTCTGACTGTCCAATGATGCTATATGACCCCTGACCCTCTGTCTGGACAGTGCTGATTGGCCTTGTGCATATCACATGCGCCCTCCAAAAAGAAAAAACCTCTCTAGCAATACATATCAAACTGAGCATGTGCAGAGTGACTCCTAGAGCTCTGTACTATCAGCAGATGGATTGGGGACAGTAGAAGGGGAGGATCAGAGCGGTCAGGATCAAACTGCCTTTTTATACAATGCGAAGGATTAACCCCTTAGGTTCCACAGTGAGTATAACCAGCATGCTTTACTGCATATACAGACTGATTGTGCTGTTGTGGATTTAGTAACTTTTTAACATTGAGAGCGTTTAGTTCCGCTTTAAACATTCTTGGGCGGGTGGGAGGAGCTTGGCACTCAGGTCCACAGATCTCGTTGCTCTTGTTTGATATGAGGCCAGTGGACATGTTAACAGGTCGGCATTCACCTGAACTTGTATCGGTTTGCCAGGATTACTCGTTTTCAGGGGCGGACTGACAACTCATGGGGCCCCCGGGCAATAGGGGATCATGGGGCCCCTGTCTCCTTGCCCAAACTCAAAAAAGCCTATGAAAAAGGTACCAGGGGCATCTCATGGGGCCCCCTACTGACCCCGGGCCCTCGAGTTTCCAAATGGTCAGTCCGCCCCTGCTCGTTTTTATAATATATTTGATGTCCCTGTCATGTGTGCAGTCTGAATGTTTTCTGTGAGACACGTCATTCCCTACCTTACTAATGACAGTGGCCTCCTGTACACTTCCTGCCGTATATTCCTCATCATACAAGTGCCGTTCTTCATGTATGTTAAGGCTGCCATCTGTCAAGATCACATTACTAGCTTGGCATGCTTGTGCTGAATTACATCCTTCCTGTACATTCCCTGAGCATTGTCCTTTCAGAGGCGGACAAAGATGTTCACGATTCTGGAGAGAGGCCGACCAATCAGCCAGCAGACAATTTTAGGGTTCCCGGAAGCCTCTCCATTGACCGCAGTAGAAAAGGCTCAAGGCATTCAGTTGCCTGGCTCCTGGGATTAGTCCTGGTGGCTATTGGCGATGCATGTCACGTGAGCCTGCTGCTTCTGTGTTTGCCTGTGTCACGCGTGTGTATCGTCAGACTTCTGAATGCATCCAGTGTGCTCATATTTGAAATATTTTTTCTATGACTTTATTAATTACCAGCTTTGTAAGCCTGACATTTTTGCGGGTCTGATTGTCATGCGTGTCATGGAGCCAGATTGACGTGTGCGTATGATCTGGCACTAAGTGGAAGCAATGTATGTTTGTCATTGGTGAATACGCCACTTAAATGGTGCTCAGCGTGTAGATTTTGCTCCAGCAAATTGCTGTGTATTTCCATAGAAAAATAATGAAATCCCGTTCAGCCGGTTCTCTTTCTAGGAAATATGTTCACCTTAATGTGCCATAGCCGTGTGTCAGCCTAGTTAATACTTCAGTTATATCTGTGTATAAAAGGTATGGAATGTAATTAATAGCTTGTGGCGGGGGGGGGGGGGGAATTAAAATAATTTTTCCAGTGGCTGTGGAGTCCCTGCACCTCCTGTCTTGGTAAATTGCTGAAAGCGGTATTAAACCCCAAACCGAAAATGTAATATGTTGCATCTTATTAATCCTTAGATGTGATGACTGCATTAGTTTTCTTCTTTTTTTCCAGCTTTTCCCCTCTGTTTTCACCTGGTGATCTGGCCAGTAACACACCTCCTGTATTATTCCTCTTATTGTTATACAGGATTTATAGCGCCAACAGTTTACAATATAACGGGAGACAATACAGCTCAATACAAGAGGGTTAGGAGGGCCCTGATCCTGGGAGCTTACAATCTAGGAGGGAGGGACTAGTGGTACAAAAGGTAGTAACTGTGGGGGATGGACTGGTTGGAAGAGTAGAGGATTCCAGTATTAACTGAGGGCAGGATAGGATTCCCTGAAGTGATAGGTTTTTCAGAGATCGCCTAAAAGTGCGCAGAGTAGGCGATAGTCTAAAAAATTGGGGTAGAGAGTTCCAGAGGATGGGGGAGGCTCTGGAGAAGTCCTGGAGACGAGCATGGGAGGAGGAGACAAGGGAGCTAGAGAGCAGGAGGTTTTGCGAGGAGCGGAGAGTACGGTTTGGGTGATATTTGGAGACAAGATTGGTGATGTAATCTGGGGCAGAGTTATAGATGGCTTTATTATTAGAGCGCCCCCCCCAGTCTGGATGAAGGAGCACAGGAGGCACCTTTGGACAGCAGCATTGTCATCTGGGGGGAGGGAAGTATTAAATGTACTAGCAGATACACTAACAAATTGAAGCTGATACTTTATGATCAGTTACAGAATTAGTTTTTTTTTCCTTTTGGGATAAAGGTTTTACATAAATAAAAGCTGATCATTGTAAGCACCCTGGTCATTTGTAAATGGTTTGTCTCGTCTCTGTAACATACATATCGGTGGAGAGTGTCTTCTTTTGAAAAACAGACTTACTGGCTGGATCACCAGATTGAAAATAGAAGAAAGAAAGCTTATAAAAGAAAATGAATGCAGTCATCACATCTAAGAATAGGTCATCTGCAATATAATGTTTGCTTTTGGGTTTAATACCATTTTAAAGTGTATTTACACTTTTGCAGTCAAGTTGGGATAACACCTTCTTTATGTTTTTTATACGCGCCCATTCATATACATAACTTAACAAATAAAAAATGCAGCTTACCTTTTTGTTTGCTCTTTTCTGAAAACTCTAAAATCGAGGTTTTCCTATGTAAGGAGAGGGCTGGGGAGTTATGTTTACCATAATTGACTTTCTGTCCTGTGCTGGCAGATCTTCATTATCAGCTGTAAACTAGATGTGCTCGCTGTTGTAATAAAGAGCTCACGTCTTGGGTGGTACATTGCATGCCCTCTCAGGCCTCGTTCACACCATACGTGCAGAAAGACTGATGGAAACCGATGTGCAGATTTCACTTGCAGAGACGTCAGTTTACATCAGTTTTCATGCGCACTTCAATAAGTTTTATGCACATTGCAGATTCCTGCGCAGAAAAAATCTGCACGTGATACTAGTGTTGTGTGAACACGGCAAATAGAGAACAACAGATTTTGTGTTTCCCTTTAAGAATGTGTGCAGAAAAACTGACATTATTTATTTCCTACAGGTACTTATATAGCGCCGTCAATTTACGCAGCACTTTACATATATATTGTACATTCACATCAGTCCCTAACCCTCAAGGGGCGTACAATCTAAGGTCCCTAACTCACATTCATACATACACATACTAAGGACAATTTAGACAGGAGCCAATTAACCTACCAGCATGTCTTTGGAGTGTGGAAGGAAACTGGAGCACCCAGAGGAAACCCACACAGGCACAGGGAGAACATGCAAACTCCAGGCAGGTGGTGCCGTGGTTGGGATTCAAACCAGCGACCCGAGTACTGCCAGGTGGAAGTGCTAACCATTGTAGTCACTGTGCTGCCCCATTATATTGTACATACATCAGTCCCTAACCCTCAAGGGGTGTACAATCTAAGGTCCCTAACTCACATTCATACATACACATACTAGGGACAATTTAGACAGGAGCCAATTAACCTACCAGCATGTCTTTGGAGTGTAGGGGGAAGCCGGAGTGCCTGGAGGAAGCCCACACAGGCACAGGGAGAACATGCAAACTCCAGACAGGTGGTGCCTTGGTTGGGATTTGAACTAACGACCCGAGTACTGCCAGGCGGAAGTGCTAACCATTTAGCCACTGTGCTGCCCATACTCATCTCTGCACCATGGTGTGAATGAGCCCTTATTGCTTGGCTGGCGATTTTTAGCGCTGGATAAATACCAGTCAGTGATAGGGCACATAGAAAACATTTGTGCTTTCATTCATGCTGCAGTGCAGGCGGGAGGTGCGGTGAAATGTGCTGCGGTAAAAGGCAGACAGTGGCATACAGGAGGATCCTGGATTCAACTGCACAGGAGCATACTGCAGACACATGAATGAAGTGTCACATTGCGACACCTCAAATAAAGTTTAAAAAAAAAGAAAGCAGGAAACCGTGTGATTTGCTTAAACATGCATTGTACCGCAGCTCACCGCAGCGCAGAACTGACAGCTAAATGCTCTCTTTTAGCATAGGGCAGTGTGAACGAGCCTCTAAACCCATCTGTGCCTTGTAAGTTACTAAAGTGTGAAAGACTTCTGATGTCTAGATTGTAAGCTCCAAGGAGCAGGGCCCTCGAACCCCTCGTGTATTGTATTGATACTGTATTGTCTCATGTTCTGTCCCCCACTATAATGTACAGCGCTGAGCAAACTTTTTAGCGCTGTATAAATACTGTATAATAATAATAATGTCTGATTAAAGAGAACCTGTCACAAAGAGTGCATATCACATAGGAGACTTTTTGTGATATGTGACGTAAAAAAAAAAAAAGGGTCAAAAAATAAAGTTGCACCCAAGCACTTAAACCATGGGTAGGAGGAAAGAAAATTGCTTGATTCCATCATCAACACAGTCAATGTTGATGAGGGAAAGACTCTGGCAACACTATTGTTTTTTGCTGGCTGGGAAGGGGGAGGGAAGGCACGGGATCCTTCCTGGCTGGCAGAACACAATGATTACTGCTACCGGCTATAGCTGCAGGCAGTAAATGAATGTAAAAAAAAAAAAAAAGAAAATCTGACAGGCTGGTTCTACCCAGTTCAATTGATGGGTGCAATCATACATGGTTCGAATTTTGATCCGTGTGTGGCTGATTTAAAACCTCATGCACATAGACGTGAGAGGCTGAAAACATGACCATTGTAAAACTCCAGGCATACATGAATATGCTCCAAGAAGTCACAGGTGCCACATACATACTGTGCGTCGGCTTTTACCCCTGCATGCATGTATGATTATTATTATACAGGATTTATATAGCGCCAACAGTTTGCTCAGCACTTTACAATATAATGGGAGACAATACAGGAACAATACAGTTTAATACAAGAGGGTTAGGAGGGCCCTGATCCTGGGAGCTTACAATCTAGGAAGGAGGGGCTAGTGTTACAAAAGGTAGTAACTGTGGGGGATGGACTGGTTGGAAGAGTAGAGGATTCCATTATTAGCTGAGGGCAGGATAGGCTTCCCTGAAGAGAGAGGTTTTCAGTGATCGCCTAAAAGTGAGCAGAATAGGTGATAGTCTGATAGATTGGGGTAGGGAGTTCCAGAGGATGGGTGACGCCCTGGAGAAGTCTTGGAGACAAGCATGGGAGGAGGAGACAAGGGAGCTAGAGAGTAGGAGTTCTTGTGAGGAGCGGAGAGTACAGTTTGGGTGATATATAGAAATAAGATCGGTTATGTAATTTGGGGCAGCGTTGTGGATGGCTTTATATGTTATTAGTGTTTTGAATTTTATCCGTTGGGCAATGGGAAGCCAGTGGAGGGATTGGTAGAGAGGGGTGGAGGACATGAGTGGGAGCCAGTGGAGGGATTGGCAGAGAGGGGTGGAGGACATGAGTGGGAACCAGTGGAGGGATTGGCAGAGAGGGGTGGAGGGCATGAGTGGAGGCCAGTGGAGGGATTGGCAGAGAGGGGTGGAGGCCAGTGGAGGGATTGGCAGAGAGGGGTGGAGGCCAGTGGAGGGATTGGCAGAGAGGGGTGGAGGCCAGTGGAGGGATTGGCAGAGAGGGGTGGAGGACGAGTGGAGGCCAGTGGAGAGATTGGCAGAGAGGGGTGGAGGACATGAGTGGAGGGATTGGCAGAGAGGGGTGGACGACGAGTGGAGGCCAGTGGAGGGATTGGCAGAGAGGGGTGGAGGCCAGTGGAGGGATTGGCAGAGAGGGGTGGAGGACATGAGTGGAGGCCAGTGGAGGGATTGGCAGAGAGGGGTGGAGGACATGAGTGGAGGCCAGTGGAGGGATTGGCAGAGAGGGGTGGAGGACGAGTGGAGGCCAGTGGATGGATTGGCAGAGAGGGGTGGAGGACATGAGTGGAGGGATTGGCAGAGAGGGGTGGAGGACATGAGTGGAGGGATTGGCAGAGAGGGGTGGACGACGAGTGGAGGCCAGTGGAGGGATTGGCAGAGAGGGGTGGAGGACGAGTGGAGGCCAGTGGAGGGATTGGCAGAGAGGGGTGGAGGACATGAGTGGAGGCCAGTGGAGGGATTGGCAGAGAGGGGTGGAGGACATGAGTGGAGGCCAGTGGAGGGATTGGCAGAGAGGAGTGGACGACGAGTGGAGGCCAGTGGAGGGATTGGCAGAGAGGGGTGGAGGCCAGTGGAGGGATTGGCAGAGAGGGGTGGAGGCCAGTGGAGGGATTGGCAGAGAGGGATGGCAGATACAGAACGGTTAGTAAGGTGGATGAGTCTGGCAGCAGCATTCAGGTTAGACTGGAGTGGGGATAGCCTGCGATGAGGTCATACGTGTAGGCGTAGGTAAACATTGATGTACACCAGCATCGGTGTTTACAAAAGTATGGTCACATACAGACATTCACTGGTATGTGACTCCAAAATAAATATATAATAGTGCAGCGCTATAAAACTAATTCCCTCCAAACAGTGTAAGGATCATAAACAGATCAATATATATACATGATACAGTGATAAATTATATGCACATGCGATCAAACAATTGAAAAAAAACGAAAAAAAATCTAAGATCCCCTCCAATCCACATTGGAGGGATCACTTAATTAAAGATAAATAGTGTGTGCCTCCCTAGCCAGGGATACATTGCTAGAATGTGATCAGTGCAGCACACTTGACAAAATTCCACAGTAAAACCCAAACACATCAGAGTCCCCCACATATAAATGCTAAAATTAAATACAGTCCAAAAACATTTGGCCATTTGAGGATTTGCACCTGTGACCACGACCACACAAATACCACCTGTATGTGTTTTGAATATTTGCAGCACGATTTGATTTGTTTTTGGACTGTATTTAATTTTAGCATTTATATGTGGGGGACTCTGATTTGTGTTTGGGTTTTACTGTGGAATTTTGTCAAGTGTGCTTCACTGATCACATTCTAGCAATTTATCCCTGGCTAGGGAGGCACACACTATTTATCTTTAATTAAGTGATCCCACCAATGTGGATTGGAGGGGATCTTAGATTTTTTTTCCGATTTTTTTTTTTTTTTTTTTTTTCTTTTTTCAATTGTTTGATCGCGTGTGCATATAATTTATCACTGTATCATGTATATATATTGATCTGTTTATGATCCTTACACTGTTTGGAGGGAATTAGTTTTATTATTATTATTATTATTATTATTATACAGTATTTATAAAGCGCCAATAGTTCGCTCAGCGCTGTACATTACAAAGGGGGACAGAACATGTGACAGAACAATAACAATACAATGCAAAACATGAGGGGATTGAGGGCCCTGCTCTTTGGAGCTTACAATCTAGGAACTGCACTATTATATATTATTATTATACAGGATTTATATATTATTATTATACAGGATTTATATATTATTATTATACAGGATTTATATATTATTATTATTATACAGGATTTATATATTATTATTATACAGGATTTATATATTATTATTATACAGGATTTATATATTATTATTATACAGGATTTATATATTATTATTATTATACAGGATTTATATATTATTAATATTATACAGGATTTATATAGCGCCAACAGTTTGCTCAGCGCTTTACAATATAACGGGAGACAGTACAATTACAGTACATTTCAGTGTATTTATTTTGGAGGCACACACACACCTCGGGGTTGAGGTATTTAGTGCCAGCAGTTTAGAGATAGGGATTATCCATATAAGCGCAGGAGGACTTCATATCATTCACTGGTATGGCAGGCTGTTCCCTGTTCATGGGGTCCAGGAAAACGCCCCACATTTTACGCTGGGGATGTGTTCAGCTTCTTGCTGTCTGTGTGCATGATGCCTAAAATATGAATATTGATTTTTAACTAGGCAGTCAGCGCCTGGCCCAGCATCCTGCTGTGCACTTTATTGGCTCATCAGTATAAGTGAGGAGAACCATGGCAGGAAACACCGACTTCTGGTAGAATCAGTTCTCTCATAATACTCCACCTTGGGCAATAATAGAGGATGTGTGCAGGAGCTTCAGGCCCCATACACACGGGATGTTATAATAAGGCTGGTAACATTAGCTGTGTAAAGTCACATTAACCACTTCAAGTCCGGACACTTTCACCCTCTTCCTGGCCAGGCCAATTTTCAGCTTTCGGCGCTATCACACTTTGAATGACAATTGCGCGGTCATGCAACACTGTACCCATATGAATTTTTAGTATTTTTTTGAGACAGATAAGACTGTATTTTGGTGGTATTTATTCACCACTGAGATTTTTATTTTTTTTGCTATATAAATGGAAAAGTCCAAAGATTTAGAAAACAAGTGTTTTTCTTATAAAATTTTGCAAATAAATAATCTTTCTTCATAAATCTTGGCCAAAATTTATTCAGTTATCTTTAGTAAAAAAAAATAACCCAAATTAGTTTACAACCAAAAATTATAATTTTTCAAAACATTTTTTTTTATTTTAATTTTAGTTTTTTTAAATATATATATATATTTTTTTAACATACTGTCACCCTAGCAGTACAGTGTGACCATAGTGACTGTACTACTTGTGGGGGGTGATGATTTTTTTTTATTTTTACACTGATTGCTTTTACACCCATAAAGGCTGTAAAATCAATCATTTCTCCTTTTCTCTGGCTGCATTCTTGCAGCCATTGAGAAATACTGTGAGAGCTGTAATTGGTCACAGCTTGTCACATGGTACAAGGCTGTTGTGAATAGCCTTGTACCATGTGACCTCTGTGATCATTTACAGATTTCATACGTAGTAAGCAATGATGTCAGAAGCGACATCTTGCTTACACCTATTCATGTGATCACTAATTGGCCAATCAGTGATCACATGATCGGGACCTCGAACAGAGGTCGTGTCCCGCTGTGTCCTCCGCCCAGATTGCGGTGCCGCGTGCTCCCAGGGCGGGCGCTTTTTATGAACGGCAACCCTCCCCTGCACTGCCACCATCTGGCCGTTTATATACAGCGGCCAGATGGGAAGTGGTTAAAAACTTGAGTTTTTCAGCGTTTTTGTATTAGCGTTTAGCAGCACTTTTTTGTGTTTACATTTTTTAGAGTTTTTTTTTGTTTTTTACCTAAAAAAGTCCAAAAACACTGGTTTGCCGCGATACATGCACACTGGGTGTTTTAATAACGCTGGTAATATTAGCTGTGTAAAGTCACGTTGAAAACGTGAATTTTTGGGCGTTTTTTGTATTAGCGTTTAGCCGCTTTTTTTGTGTTTGCATTTTTTAGCGTTTTTTTGGTTTTGCCTAAAAACGTCCAAAAACGCTGGTTTGCCGCGATTTAGGCTCCATGCACACGGGACGTTTTAATAACGCTTGTAACATTAGCTGTGTAAAGTCACGTTAAAAACATGAGTTTTTCAGCGTTTTTGCTTTAGCGTAATTTTTTTTTCGTGTTTGTGTTTTAGCTTTTTTTGTGTTAATTATTTATTTATTTATTTATTTTAATTAAAGTAATTTTTTTTGGTCAAAAGAAGTCCAATTTACAGCGTTAGAGTGTTTTTACAGCTAAAAAGCTCCTCTAGAAACCCACAAGTCCAGGTTTTTTTTTTTTGTTTTTTTTCCCAGCCAAAAAATGTCCCAGCCAAAAAACGTTGATTCCAGTCTATGTGTGATTGGACACATAGGATAACATGCTGGGGGGGTTTATTAGCTGTAGAAAAAAAACATCAAAAGCCAAAACAGCCTCTGTAAAAATGACCCGTGTGCATGAGGACTTGCTGTGTTTTGCCGCTTTTTTACAGCTAAAAAAACTCCTCTAGAGACCCACTAGTTCTGGGTTTTTTTCCAGCCAAAAAACGATTCCAGTCTATGTGTGCATGGACACATAGGATAACATGCTGGGGGGGTTTATTGGCTGTAGAAAAAAATGTCAAAAGCCAAAAACAGGCACTGTAAAAATGTCCCGTGTGCATGAAGACTCAGGATGATGTGAGCAGGAATGTATTTACCACAAGGCAAACAAGGCATTTGCCTAGGGCGGCATTTTTCAGGGGAGGCAGCACTTCCCCTTGGAAGAAGGGATGGAAGAAGGGACACACGTGGCATGGGGACCTGGTGGGTTCCTTGAGATGCTGTGGGTTTCATGACAGTGTATGCAAAGCCCGACTTTCGTTCCTGGGGATGTCTGGAGCTGTGAAGGTGAGTGTCTTTCTCTCTCTTTTGCCATGGGGGATGGTGGTTGGTGTATGGGGGGCAGTGGTAGTGGAGGGCAGGGGTGTTCTTGGTCAATGTCAGGCTTTTTCTGCAGGGGGGTGCCAATTTTTGTGTTGCCTAGGGCAGCACAAAACCTACATACACCACTGGATGTGAGTGGTGGTGCACCTGATAGGAAAACTCTCACAAGTAGAATTATGTGGGCTGTCACTGCAGACCTCCTCCTGGAATTTCTGGTTGTCATCCTAATCCTTTGGTTCAGTACATTCTGAGTTGGACCCTTTCACAGGACCGGATCTCTAAGAAGTGCAGTGAAAACACTCACCTTCTTCCACAGGACATCACTTCCTCCCTGATGGAAACACTGCACAATGTCACTCACCGTACATTTGGTGAAGAAGGAAGGGACACCATGGAAGGTGGTGAGTATTTCTCTGCCCTGTACAGCGATTCTGTTGCTGCGAGATATCGCCAGTGATTGTACAGTTGCAAGAAAAAGTATGTGAACCCCTTGGGATTACGTGGAGTTTTGCATGAATTGGGCATAAAATGTGCTCTGAACGTCATCTAAGTCACAACAATAGAAGAACACAGTCTGCTGAACATAATGCTACACAAACATTAGATGTTGCCATGGTTTAATTGCACATAACATGTAAACATTCACAGTGCAGGGAGGAAAAAGTATGTGAACCTTTGGACTTAATAACTGGTTGACCCTCCTTTGGCAGCAATAACCTCAACCAAACGTTTCCTGTAGTTGCAGATCAGACCTGCACAACAATCTGGAGTAATTTTGGACCACTCCTCTTCACAAAACTGTTTCAGTGTAGCAATATTCTTGGGATGTCTGATGTGAATCGCTCTCTTAAGGTCATGCCACAGCATTTCAATCGGGTTGAGGTCAGGACTCTGACTGGGCCACTCCAGAAGGCGTATTCTGTGCTGTTGCAGCCATTGTTTTGTTGAATTACTTGTATGCTTTGGGTCATTGTCCTGTTGCATCACCCATCCTCTGCGGAGCTTCAGTTGGCGGACAGATGGTCGTACGTTTTCCTGCAAAATGTCTTGATAAACTCTGGAATTATTTTCCCATCAATGACAACAATTCGTCCAGGCCCTGAGGCAGCAAAGCAGCCCCAAACCATGATGCTCCCTCCGCCATGCTTTACAGTGGGGATGAGGTTTTGATGTTGGTGTGCTGTGCCTTTTTTTCTCCACACATAGTGTTGTGTGTTCTTCCCAAACAACTCAATCTTGGTTTCATCTGTCCACAGTATATTTTGCCAGTAGTGCTGTGGACCATCCAGGTGCTCTTTTGCAAACTTCAAACGTGCTGCAATATTCTTTTTGGACAGCAATGGCTTCCTCCGTGGTGTCCTCCCGTGTACTCCATTCTTGTTTAATGTTTTCCTTGTTGTAGATGTGTCAACAAAAATGTTAGCATGTGCCAGAGATTTCTGTAGGTCTTTAGCTGACACTCTGGGATTCTTCTTTACCTCATGCAGCATTCTGCGCTGTGCTCTTGCAGTCATTTTTACAGGACGACCATCCCTAGGGAGAGTAGCAACAGTGCTAAACTTTCTCCATTTGTAGACAGTCTGTCTTACCGTGGACACATGAACATCAAGGCTTTTGGAGATACTTTTGTAACCCTTTCCAGCTTCATGCAAGTCAACAATTCTTGATCGTAGGTCTTCTGAGAGCTCTTTTCTGCGAGGCATGGTTCACATCAGACAGTGCTTCTTGAAACCAGTAAACCCAAAACAGGTGTGTGTTTTTTAAGGGCAGGACAGCTGTCAGCAACACATCCAATATCATCACACTGATTGGAGTCAAGGTTGGCTCACTCCTGGCTCCAATTAGCTCTGGGAGAAGTCATTAAGCTAGGGCCTCACATACTTTTTCCTCCCTGCACTGTGAATGTTTACATGTTATGTGCAATTAAACCATGGCAACATCTAATGTTTGTGTAGTATTATGTTCAGCAGACTGTGTTCTTCTATTGTTGTGACTTAGATGATGTTCAGAGCACATTTTATGCCCAATTCATGCAAAACTCCACGTAATCCCAAGGGGTTCACATACTTTTTCTTGCAACTGTATGTGTGACACGGGCCTCACTGACCCAGAAGAAGGAAGGGAGACCATGGAAGCTGGTGAGTATTTCTCTGCCCTGTAATGCGATTCTGTTGCTGCGAGATACCGCCGGTGATTGTATGTGTGATACGGGCCTCACTGACCTACAAGAAGGAAGCAGATCTGCTATGATATCTCTCATACTTCTAGATCGGCAGCTGCAAATATACTGAAACAACTAGGAAACCAGAAAGGGCTCAGCCATTGCAACCCACTTCTTACACTCAAGATAGGTTTCCTTTAGGCTACGTTCACACTAGTGTTGTGTGCAGGCGGCAGAGAGGCGTTTGGGAAGCGTTTTTACCGCTTCCCAAACGCCTCTGCCAATTCTGCACATTACAGCACATGGTGCTGTTCTAACGGGAGCGTTTGCGTCGCGTCGTTGCAAAACGGACGCCTCCAGACGAGTCAGGAGGCGTTGAAGCCTCCTATTCTCGTCTATGGTGCCGCTCCGCAAACGCCCGGCCGGCGTTTGCGGAGCGGTAACACCACTCAAACTGCATTATAGGCGTTTGTGGGGCGTTATTAATGCTCGGCAAACGCCTAGCAACCGCCGCTGAACCGCGCATGCGGCGTTTGCGGAGCGTTAAAAAACGCTCCGCAAACGCCGGACCAACGCTTGCCAAACGCTATAGGGGCGTTTGGCAAGCGTTGGTAAAACAGCCAAGTGTGAACGAGCCCTTAAGCTGGTAACTTGTGGCCAATGGGCTACTGATGAACTACAAATGCCATCATGCCCGAAGAGCTCCTTTGTTGTATGTGGCATCCTTTGATCTTGTGTGTCTTTGGTTCGTGCATCACATGTGTGCATAGAATGGGGTGTGGGTTGTTTCCTATTCCTGGTGATTTAGTTCCCTCTGCTGCTGTCATGATGACATATTTGAGGTGCACATCTGGTTGTGCTCAGCGTCCACTTCTTCTATTATTCATCGAGCTCCTCTTGTTATGCAAACTTTGATAATCACATCCCCTCTCTGCAGTCGATCCGACCAGCGTACGTGAGATCCCTGTAGATGGGGAGAAGAGAAACGCAATTACTTCATCCTCGTGCTGTCACAGTGGTGCGTTCGGTGACTCTGCCTGCACCCCGGGGCGGGGGGGGGGGGGGGGGTCTCACGGTTATTCACCATTGTGGGTTTATCATCGCTGACCCCAAATGGCTGGAGGAATCCCATCAAGATCTCTTTCTGCTTCAATCTGCTCCAACAGTGTCCTGACCTTTATCTGTCTTAGCCGTGCTTCCAGCTCAGCAGCCTCACCAGTGGAAAAAAAAAAAAAAAAGCAAAACCCCAAAAACCTGCATTTTTGAATGATAAATCTCAGTGTGCAGATCACCAAATGTGTTTTGTGATAGCGACGGTTCCCTAATGATCTGCAGGAACTCAATGCAGTCATTGGGCCTTTTGTAAGTTCTGTGTCTTTTTGCTCCGTTGTGCAATTTCATCTCTTTTGTGCTCATGATGCATTCATTGCTGTTGCCATCTTTACTGACAAGCCTACAAAAAAAAAAAAAAAAAAATGCTTTTATTTATTTATGTTTTTATTTATTTTCTATCTCAGCCATTTAATAAAGAACAAGCGTTTTTGTTTTCAGTCATTGTCTGTGCTTGGTTTGTCCTCCCTCCCCTGTTCCCAGATTTTGCTGTGTACAGTATGTTGTCGAGTGCTTGCTGCCACCCCGCCCCCTCCCCTAGCCCTTCTCTCTCACTCTGTCTCTCTCCCCTCATTTCCTCATCTGCCTGTGTTTTTGTGTCCCCATGGCTAGGATGCCGGATCAAATCTCGGTGTCAGAGTTTATTTCCGAGACCACGGAGGATTACAATTCCCCGACCACGTCCAGCTTCACCACCAGACTGCAGAGCTGCAGGAACTCCATTAATGTGCTGGAAGAGGTAAGCACAATACCCAGGGCACGTACTGTGTTAGATTGATGGGGGGGCACGGTGCTCTGTGGATGATGTGGAGGCTGTGTGCTTTATATAAACTACCTGCTTCCTTCATTGCTTTACACTACATGAGACCAGACTGACCACTTTTAATATTTAATATGAGAAAGTGCTCGGAGGAATCACAGCTCCACATTATGTTTTTATTGTTTGTGTTATATTTTTGCGCTGTGAATCTACAAATGTGATGAGTAGTTTTGCATGCATTAAGAGCGCCCGCACGCACTGTGTGTCAGATTGGCTTAGCGACGTAGCCGGCATTACACCACGGCTCATACGAGTCTACTGAAATCATCCTGGCCGTTCCACAAGCTGGGATGGATGCATTCAGAGAATACGGTGTTTGTTGCTGGCCGTGGTAAAGACTGCCTTGTTATTTAGGTGCACAGCTTACCCTGGAGAACTAGCTCACATATTTAGCCTTTTACATGGCTTTTAATTCCTAAATTCTTAGAATTGTATTTGTGAAATAATTATATATGCCCCCTTATGTAGCTTTCTTAGTTTTTATTGGAGCCTCGTCCTTTAACTGGCATATCGGAGTTCCAAGGTCAACTGAATTCTGACAGTCAGGTGCCTGACACTGCACACTTACCCCCGGTTCACATCTGTGCGGGTGGTGCCACTGCGGATCCGCACGAAAATCCGTGCATCCGCACCACCCGCACAGAGGAATGCGGACCCGCGGGCGGGTGCCATTAGTTCTAATGGCACGCCGCCCGCACTGGGAAACGCAACTGTACTGGGAACCGAGGTTCCCATGCGGGCTGCGTTTTCCAGAGTAGTGCAGGGACTTCTTTCCCTGTGTGCCACAGGCACGGCAGTCCATTCAAATGAATGGGCTCTCATTCCCGAGCAAAACGCGGCACGCACGGCCTAGCGTTAGATGGGAGACTGCCTGTGTGCTCAACGGCCAAGGGTTAGATGGGAGACTGCCTGTGTGCTGCACGGCCAAGAGTTAGATGGGAGACTGCCTGTGTGCTGCACGGCCAAGAGTTAGATGGGAGACTGCCTGTGCCTGTGTGCTGCACGGCCAAGAGTTAGATGGGAAACTGCCTGTGTGCTGCACGGCCAAGGGTTAGATGGGAGACTGCCTGTGTGCTGCACGGCCAAGAGTTAGATGGGAGACTGCCTGTGTGCTGCACGGCCAAGAGTTAGATGGGAGACTGCCTGTGTGCTGCACGGCCAAGGGTTAGATGGGAGACTGCCTGTGTGCTGCACGGCCAAGAGTTAGATGGGAGACTGCCTGTGTGCTGCACGGCCAAGAGTTAGATGGGAGACTGCCTGTGCCTGTGTGCTGCACGGCCAAGAGTTAGATGGGAAACTGCCTGTGTGCTGCACGGCCAAGGGTTAGATGGGAGACTGCCTGTGTGCTGCACGGCCAAGAGTTAGATGGGAGACTGCCTGTGTGCTGCACGGCCAAGAGTTAGATGGGAGACTGCCTGTGTGCTGCACGGCCAAGGGTTAGATGGGAGACTGCCTGTGTGCTGCACGGCCAAGGGTTAGATGGGAAACTGCCTGTGTGCTGCACGGCCAAGGGTTAGATGGGAGACTGCCTGTGTGCTGCACGGCCAAGAGTTAGATGGGAGACTGCCTGTGTGCTGCACGGCCAAGGGTTAGATGGGAGACTACCTGTGTGCTGCATGGCCAAGGGTTAGATGGGAGACTACCTGTGTGCTGCACGGCCAAGGGTTAGATGGGAGACTACCTGTGTGCTGCACGGCCAAGGGTTAGATGGGAGACTACCTGTGTGCTGCATGGCCAAGGGTTAGATGGGAGACTACCTGTGTGCTGCATGGCCAAGGGTTAGATGGGAGACTACCTGTGTGCTGCATGGCCAAGGGTTAGATGGGAGACTACCTGTGTGCTGCACGGCCAAGGGTTAGATGGGAGACTACCTGTGTGCTGCACGGCCAAGGGTTAGATAGGAGACTGCCTGTGCCTGTGTGCTCCACGGCCAAGGGTTAGATGGGAGACTGCCTGTGCCTATGTGCTGCACGGCCAAGGGTTAGATTGGAGACTACCTGTGTGCTGCACGGCCAAGGGTTAGATGGGAGACTGCCTGTGCGGTTAGTTGACAGGTCAGCAGCTGTATGACCTCAGGTGAGCCCTATGGCTGATGATGGACAAGCCATACTGATGACAGGATTGCTAGGAGGCTACTTACTTTTTCCTGTGGAGATGTGGCTCCCTAGCCAGTGAGTGAGATTCCAGGATAGCTTTTTTTTTCTTTCTTTTTTTTAAACTTTATTGCCAAAACAATGAAAAAAATGAAACGGTGCTTACAGAATCTACAATGGTCCAGGCCAGCTTTAGAGCAACTCTTTTAGGGGGAAGTGGTTTCCTCAGCAAGTTGATTCACATCCTCAGCAGCAGAACTGCCCAGCCAATGTGGCCGTAACTCATAATGCCTCAGCGTATGTTTATCCCAACAGGGCCAACCTATGTGATAAAACTAATATTGCAGTTTTGGGTGGGTGTTGGCTAGCTGAATCAGCCATCAGTTCGTTTGACACTTTTGTTTGGCTTTGCCAGAGTCTGAGCAATTGGACAATACTAAAATTCTGGAGAGGAGATCGCGCCACTGGAGTCCCCGAGAGATTTAAAATCAGTGTAAACCCTTACATATACCCAGTGAAGTGACTGGCCTCAGGTGATACACAGAGATGAAACAAATCCTCCTACATAAGCTGTACCTGTTTATCTGCAGCCTGCTCTTCTCTACATCTGTTCCAAGTGCTGAACGTACAAAGCTTGTCTGAGAGTTCAGAAAAAAAGGGGGTGTAGAGATGAAATTACACTCTGCAGAGCTCACTTAGAAGAGCTCTGAGAGCGGATTGGAAGGAAAGGGCATACCCCCTTCACACAGGAACAGAGCTGAGGCTGTCAATCACAGGTTGTGCCCTCCGCTGTTACCATTTTTCTCTTGGTGTCAGGAAAACTTGTCAGAAGTGACTCAGAGGATCAGAGAGTGTGGACCGGATACATTTTTAGATGGGGATAGGCTACAGAAGGCAATACGAAGCTGGGAACTTATTACATGAGGCTAGTAGAGATCAATGCTATTACCCTAATCCAGTGTTTCTCAACCTTTTTACAATCAAGGCACGCTTTAAAATTAAGGACAGTCCCGAGGCACCCTATTCTAAAACGGGGGACCTCTAGACTGTCCATAATTTTAAAAGGCACCCCATTCTAAAATGTGAAAAACTATTCTAATAGTTTTATATAACACAGTAACATCCACACATGTAGGACACCCAACATTAGAGGGGATTTATTCTTCCAAAGCAAATTCACTTTTGCACACTGGTACTGACTAGTATTCCAATGTTTTTCTTCTTCCTCAGTTTTTCTCCATCACTGAGCTAATGTGACCCCAGCACTGATGGAGAGGGGCGGGGGAGGGTCAAACTAGGAAGTTGTGCAGGCAGCTGACATCCTCCTTATTAACTGATGATGTCATTGGTTGTCAGGTCGCCAATGGCTAGAAGGTCGTAATGGCGCACAATGAAAACCTGTGACTTTGTGTAACTAAAAGGCAGGCTTGTTCCACCCCTGGCTTGTATACAAGTTTTGGGCAATCTCTACACATTTTGCCAAGGCACCCCTGAAGAAACCTCAAGGCACTCCAGGGTGCCTGGGCACCCTGGTTGAGAAAGGCTGCCCTAATCGATGTTCCCACTACAGACTTCTGAGGTCCCAGAGCCGCACATCATACACCAAAGGTCTGCAGGTTGGGCACCAGGGTTCTAGACAGAACTAGACCGGCTAGTTCCAGGGCAGTGTTCAGCTGTTGCAACTTTATGCATAGTTATGTGCTTGGGTGTTGTGGTATAGTGCAGTGCTTTGATGTATCAATGTAGTGCAGTTCCTAGTTGTAGCAGCATAGTGCAGTGCCTAGATGTAGCGGTGTAGTGCAGTGCCTAGATGTAGCAGTATAGTGCAGTGCCTAGATGTAGCAGTATAGTGCAGTGCCTAGATGTAGCAGTATAGTGCAGTTCCTAGTTGTAGCAGAATAGTGCAGTGCCTAGATGTAGTGGTGTAGTGCATTTCCTAGTTGTAGCAGTATAGTGCGGTGCCTAGATGTAGCGGTGTAATGCAGTTCCTAGTTGTAGCAGTATAATGCAGTGCCTAGATGTAGTGGTGTAGTGCAGTGCCTACAGTGCCTAGATGTAGCAGTGTAGTGCAGTGCCTAGAGGTAGCAGTATAGTGCAGTTCCTAGTTGTAGCGGTGTAGTGCAGTTCCTAGTTGTAGCAGTATAGTGCAGTGCCTAGATGTAGCGGAGTAGTGCAGTTCCTAGTTGTAGCAGTATAGTGCAGTGCCTAGATGTGGCAGTGTAGTGCAGTTCCTCATTGTAGCAGTATAATGCAGTGCCTAGATGTAGCGGTGTAGTGCAGTTCCTAGTTGTAGCGGTGTAGTGCAGTGCCTAGATGTAGCAGTATAGTGCAGTTCCTAGTTGTAGCAGCATAGTGCAGTGCCTAGATGTAGTGGTGTAGTGCAGTTCCTAGTTGTAGCAGTATAGTGCGGTGCCTAGATGTAGCAGTGTAATGCAGTTCCTAGTTGTAGCAGTATAATGCAGTGCCTAGATGTAGTGGTAGTGCAGTGCCTACAGTGCCTAGATGTAGCAGTGTAGTGCAGTTCTTAGTTGTAGCGGTGTAGTGCAGTGCCTAGATGTAGCAGTGTAGTGCAGTGCCTAGATGTAGCGGAGTAGGGCAGTTCCTAGTTGTAGCAGTATAATGCAGTGCCTAGATGTGGCAGTGTAGTGCAGTTCTTCGTTGTAGCAGTATAATGCAGTGCCTAGATGTAGCGGTGTAGTGCAGTTCCTAGTTGTAGTAGTGCAGTGCCTAGATGTAGCGGTGTAGTGCAGTTCCTAGTTGTAGCAGTGTAGTGTAGTGCCTAGATGTAGCGGTGTAGTGCAGTTCCTAGTTGTAGCAGTGTAGTGTAGTGCCTAGATGTAGCAGTGTAGTGCAGTTCCTAATTGTAGCGGTTTAGTGCAGTGCCTAGACGTTGCGGTGTAGTGCAGTCACAGCTTCCTCTAGTGCTAGATAAAACCTCAGCTGAGATGGGTAACAGATGATCTGACAGTTTTTTCCTTGTAAGTTGTGCACACAATTTATTATCTGATTAATCCGTTTTTATATTTTGTTTCTTTGTCTGAATCCGGTTGCAGCATATGGAGCGTTGCTTTTGATTAGATGCTTTTTTAATAAAATAAGATTGTATAAAAGACGTGAACAGTGTACAGACATGTCTGTGTCTTCAGAACTAATCCTACAATGTATGTGCTGCTTGGTATGGTCAGGTTGAACTTCTGTGCATGCCTGCAGTATGTGTACTTCTGGAATCGTACGGTATATAGAAACGATCAGAAACTTTCTGTAGCTGCAGCGGAGACCAATCATTTAGCAAAGAGATTCCAAAGACGGTTTTGTGACCGATTGAAATAAATCGGATACAAATGTTGCTGGTTCCTGTTTAAACTTTTCACCATGCGTCCTTGTGCTGTGGAGTGTTGCCATTCTGTTTTAATTGGCACCCCTTCCCAACGCGGGCAAAACAAACACATCTGCTCCTCAGTATACTGTAATGCAGGGCTTGAAATTTCCACTCACCCGCTCGCCAGTGGCGAGTGGAAATTGTGGGGGCGAGTGTGTCCCCCAGGGCCATCTTGCTGAGCAGACTCAGAGCTCAGGCCGGATCTATCATTGGCACTGGGAGCCGTCAGACTGCTCAATAGCTGAGCACAGTGAAAGTAAAGGAAGGAGTGTGTGCTGTGCTCTCTGCCTCCCCCTAGAGTGCAGTACCCGGCTCTGTGAGTGAACAACGAAGTACTGCAAGTTTTTATGGGGTGGTGTCTGTGTGTATGAACATATGCCTGTGCGTGTGTATTTCTGTGTATGTACATATGTCTGTGCGTGTGTATTTCTGTGTATGTACATATGTCTGTGCGTGTGTATTTCTGTGTATGTACATATGTCTGTGCGTGTGTATTTCTGTGTATGTACATATGTCTGTGCGTGTGTATTTCTGTGTATGTACATATGTCTGTGCGTGTGTATTTCTGTGTATGTACATGTGTCTGTGCGTGTGTATTTCTGTGTATGTACATGTATCTGTGTGTATGCGCGTCTGTACGTGCCTGTGTGTGTATACATGTGTCTCTGTGCGTGTGTGTACATGTTTCTGTGTGTATGTACATGTCTGTGCGTGTGTACATGTTTCTGTGTGTATGTACATGTCTGTGCGTGTGTGTACAGGTGTCTCTGTTTCTGTGTGTTTGTTGGTGGCAAGTAACTCTAAGGCCTGGCTAGTAGCTCAGGACTTGAAATTTTAAGCCCTGCTGTAATGCATGTAATAAAGAATACATGCATTGCCCTTCTCTGCTGGAAAATAATGAGGTGAGTGTGTTTTATGTCCCGTAGGTGTGCATGAAGGCCAAATAATGTACATCAGCTTACAGACAAGTTTTCTCATTGGTTTCAACATACATTGAAAATCACTGAGAATGAAAGTCATTGACATCCGTGAGGCTGTGCACAGCTGAGCACTATGTAGACATGCAGCCTGCTTCATCTTTGATGCACTGCCAAGTGACCACATTAACTCTTATGAGAGTTACCCTGAAGGGATCTGTTTCACCATGGGGCGGCACTGTGGAAAACCTCAAGGCAGGTTTGACCAGTGGTTTTGAACTGCTGAAATAGGAACAGGGCTTTACAGTCTGATTGTACAATTCCCCGTATTTAGTTTTAGAAATATCTTCAGGTTTGGGATTGCAAACTATTTATAAAAACCTAAAAGAAGCTGTCATTTAGAAATTATTTAATTTGACCAGGTTGAGAGTGGTGAGTTGGTAGAATTCAACACGACGGGTTCTCTTTTTTTTTTTTTTTTCTTTCAGCAAATTCTCCCATCTACCTTCCCCAATGTTCCCAGCTGCTCTGTTACTTTATCCTGTCCTTATGTCAGCTGCATATATAGCATGCATAGGGTTACCATCTTCTTCCTTCTGGTCTCATGGCCTAATGGCAGGTTTAGTCCCTTTAGCATTTACTGAAATGGCAGAAGAATTCAGGAGAAAGATAACTATCAGTATTTATGTTTTTTTTGTGATCTTTTTTTTTAACTAGACCATATTGCTACAACAAAGTTGAATACTGTCCAAGCCAGACTTTTGAGGTTGTACCCCCTCTTCTCAGTCCAAACAATTCTTATCACTTTGCCTTAAATTGTCAAAGTGAGAGGTTATCTTAAAAGTAAAATTGATCAATCTATACTGAACCTATGGTAAAAAAATACATCAGCTGAAAGGTTAACAGCTAATCTCAGTAGATAAAAATAAAAAAGGTGGTAGAGGAAGGCAGGGCCAAGACCACTAAGGAGGTTTGAGTGATAGAAGAGCAGGGTCAAGACCACTACAGTTAGCATGGTAGAGGAGGGCAGGGTCAAGACCACTACAGTTAGCATGGTAGAGGAGGGCAGGGTCAAGACCACTACAGTTAGCATGGTAGAGGAGGGCAGGGTCAAGACCACTACAGTTAGCATGGTAGAGGAGGGCAGGGTCAAGACCACTACAGTTAGCATGGTAGAGGAGGGCAGGGTCAAGACCACTACAGTTAGCATGGTAGAGGAGGGTAGGGTCAAGACCACTACAGTTAGCATGGTAGAGGAGGGTAGGGTCAAGACCACTAAAAAGGTTTGAGTGGTAGAAGAGGAGCAAGGTCAAGACCACTGCAGTTAGCATGGTAGAGGAGGGCAGGGTCAAGACCACTAAAAAGGTTTGAGTGGTAGAAGAGGAGCAGGGTCAAGACCATCAAGGTTTGCATGGTAGAGAAAGGCAGGGTCAAGACTTCCAAGAAGGCATGAGTTGTAGAAGGAGAGCAAGGTCAAGACCACTAAAAAGGTTTGTATGGTGGGGGAAGCTAGGACCAAGACCACTAAGAAGGTGATTGTGGTAGAAGAAGAGCAAGGTCAAGACCACTAAGATTTGCATGGTAGAGAAAGGCAAGGTCAAGACCATTGAGAAAGTTTGAGTGGTAGAAGAGTAGGGCCAAGACCACTAAGAAGGTTTGGGTGGTAGAAGAAGAGCAGGGTCAAAAGCACTAAGAAGGTTTGAGTGGTAGAAGAAGAGCAGGTTCAAGACCACTAAAAGGTTTGGGTGGTAGAAGAGCAGGGTCAAGACCACTAAGAAGGTTTGGGTGGTAGAAGAGCAGGTTCAAGACCACTAAAAAGGTTTGGGTGGTAAAAGAAGAGCAGGATCAAAAGCACTAAGAAGGTATGGGTGGTAGAAGAAGAGCAGGTTCAAGACCACTAGAATGTTTGGGTGGTAGAGGAAGGTAGGCCACTACCACTAAGATTTGGGTATTGAAGGAGGACAAGATTGAGTGGAAAAGTTGAAAGACGCAAGTAATTTCAGCTGCCTTCATGTGTGGGTCTGCTGATTTTTATAACATACTGTTTTCCCTAAAGGTTAGCTTTGTGTTTTCATCATATGCTTGGTTTGAATTGCTCATGTGCGAGACAGGTAGTTGCAGCTACCACCCCCTTCCCTTTGACAGATTGTATGGGGAGAAGTTTCCCTGTACTATCAGGTTTGAAAACAGTGCAGCCATGCGGGGCTCCGCCCCCACACGGCCGCGTCACTCATTCACAGTGTTATGTGAATGAGTGCCTAGAAGGCCCGACAGCCTTGGCAGATGTCAGCTTGTAATTTTCAATAAACTTATATTATTATTATTATTATACAGTATTTATATAGCGCCAATGGGTTTGCTCAGCACTGTACAGTAGCAAGGGGGACAGAACATGAGACAAGACAGTAACAATACAATACACCAGGGGTTCGAGGGCCCTGCTCCTTGGAGCTTACAATCTAGGAGATATTCCCGTTATATTGTAAAGCGCTGAGCAAACTGTTGGTGTGATATAAATCCTGTATAATAATAATATATAAATCCTGTATAATAATAATAATATATAAATCCTGTATAAAAATAATATATAAATCCTGTATAATAATAATATATAAATCCTGTATAATAATAATATATAAATCCTGAATAATAACTGCCACTGCGCTGTGGTGCGTCGTGATAGTTTATTGAAGCTTCCTGTCAGTATATCTGCTTGCTCGTACATCCCAGGAGACCTGCATGGCAATGCTTTCCAGGCTCCTTTGGATAAAAAATAATTAACCTCCTTAGCGGTATTCCCGAGTGTAGCTCGGGGTAAAATTTCCATACCAAGAGCGGTAACCCCGAGCTACACTCGGGCTTACCATGCGGCGTTGCCCAGGGGGTCCCTGCAGCACTTACCTTGTCCTGCGCTCCCGCGATGTGTCCCCTGCAGCTATCTCCTCCGGCCGATGCCGGAATCCGGCTTCTGTGTTCCGGTCCCTGTGACGTCGGGACGTACAGGCGGCGGGAAATTTGAAATTTTTAAAAAATGTCATTTTTGCTGTCATTGCTGTTTCAATGCATTTCACATACATTTTGTCCCTACTGCTTTGTCCTGTGCCCTGCCTGCATTTTGAATGTTCTTTCTGCCTGGAAACTTAGAAAAGTCCATGGCGTCCAAAAAGCGTCCCTTTACGTCAAAAGCGGTTTTAGAACAGCGATAGTAAATCAGAACCACTTGCAGAATTGAGTGATAATGATTCGTGGGGGAAATTCGTCATCAGACACTGAAAACGATTTTGCGACTTTGCTCAGCGATGTGCGAATTTGCCTCTGTATTTCAAATTTCAGTGTTTTTGGTTTGATTATATTATTGAATTACATTTATTATTATTATATTATTATTTTTTATGATTATTTATTAAATTATAATTTATGATTTCGTGTTTCAAATTTTAACATACTCGGGATGTTTACTAGACTCTTGTTCGGACAGATTTCAGTGAGTTATTCCTAAAAATTACAGCCTACAATAAAAAACTACATATTTCCATGCAAAAAAATGGTACCGCTTTCAGCACAAAAAATCGGAAAGAATCATACCGCCGAGGAGGTTAATGCACGTTTTTTTTGCCTGCAAAAAAGTGTTTTATTATTTTTGTTCAAAAGGTAAAGCTGATCACCAGTCAGGACTGTTGACTTAACAAACCATCTCCACCTAACACCCCCCCCCCCCCTTTGCCTGACATAACCTGTAAGCATTTCTTTTATAACTATATAATTACAATTGTCTTTGAATGAACCCTTCATTAAAGATCTCAGCCACAGGGCTTGAATTTCCCGAGTTCAGAAGGCTGGTCACCAGTGCACTCTTGCAAATGATCTTCTGTATTCCCGGCACGTCTTGCAGGCACATGGGGAACAAACGTTTTTGTGGGAAAAGGACATTGTGGAGTTCAGCCTTGGGCTAGCGGTACAGATGACCCTTAGTGCAAATGTAGGAAGTGAGAACCAGACTGTTCAAATCTCAAGTTCAGAGCGCATGTTTTTATATCGGCCAATCGCGTGTAGGTTTATCAGTGTCCATTCACTGAAAGATGAATTCTGTTTGGTCGCTATCTATTACGGTACTTTACTATTCGCTTTATTGAATAATCGTGTGTGCTGGAATTAGGTGCTGTTTTGTAATTAACAGGAAATGTAGTGGATGCTTTCTGTGAAGTCGTTAGTTAATCAATGGAATGATTAATTGTCTTAGCGATGCAGCCTTGTAATGGGAAATGGTTTTAATTGAAGGTGACAGTTGAGAGATTGGTATATGTAATTATTCCTTACTTAAAAATAGAAGTATATCAGAGTGCCTGTTGAAGATGATTGCTAGAACATAGAATAAATATCAATTCTATCATTTATGAGATTTTCTTTTAGAATCATACATTTATTATTTTATTTATTTATTACAGGTACTTACATAGCGCCGTCAATTTACACAGTGCTTTACATATATATTGTACATTCACATCAGTCCCTAACCCTCAAGGGGTGTACAATCTAAGGTCCCTAACTCACATTCATACATACACATACTAGGGACAATTTAGACAGGAGCCAATTAACCTACCAGCATGTCTTTGGAGTGTGGGAGGAAACTGGAGTACCCGGAGGAAACCCACGCAGGCACAGGGAGAACATGCAAACTCCAGGCAGGTGGTGCCGTGGCTGGGATTCGAACCAACATTGCGTTATGGTGATTCCTGTTATGCTCAGAAAATTTTTATAACGTGTTTCATTTAGTTTCCTGATATTTGTGGATCATTCTAGGAAAAATACTAATCTTGGCACGTTGGATATGTATCCCACAAGCAGTATATGTCCCACCTCATATAATTCCAAAATCCTACTTAAAGCGGAGTTCCCCCCAAAAGGAGAAGTTCCGCTTGAAAGATTGGTCCCCCGCTCTCCATTAAGGATTGGCACCTTTGGGGAGCGGGTACCCAAAATTGACAGGTACCCGCTCCCACTTCCGCTGCGATCGCCTTGGCGATTGGAAGTGGAAGTTGTCCTCTTACCCTCCCTCCCCATAATCTTGTGGGACACGTGACAGGTCCCAGAAGACGAAGGGGGCCATTCAGAATGTGCAGCGCTACTCGCACATGCGCAGTGGGCACCCGGCTGTGAAGCCGCAAGCTGTCACAGCCGGGTGCCCACACTGATGCTGGCGATGCTGGCGCCTGGAATACAGGAAGGCTGGTGAAACGGGCTGCGGGGAGGACACCACAGGAATCGTGGGACAGGTGAGTGGCTGGTTTTTAAAAGTCAGCAGCTTAAGTTTTTGTAGCTGCTTTTATTTTGAGTGGAACTCCGCTTTAACAGTACTCATCCATCTGAAGGTTAAAAAAATGGGTACGCAAGTTCTGCTTTCTTCATCTTCCCTCCCCCACCTTCCTGATTGGACAATGAAGGAGCAGCAGCATGTTTACAGTGCTGGACTGGGAAATATACAGAGCAATACAGCTTACATCACTGACTTTCTCTTTGCACTGCAGGGGAGTGTGGAAAGCTATTAAAGTGGTTGTACACCTCAGAAATGAAATATGAACAAAGCATATCCCTCTATAGTGTGTTCTTGTCTCAATCCAGAGCAAAAATGGTGACGGGGAGGGACCCCCAACAGATTGACAGACTCGGCTCTGTTCCTGTGAGCTGTGAAGGGGGGGTCCCTTCATTCCTTCCAGTCAGCTCTCGGAGCTCTCTTCACTGATGTAACATCAGCTCCTCGCACCCCCCGCTTTTCAGAGCTGACAGATCCTGTATAAATTCTGCAATTTGAATGGATGTAGGGGACATATTGCTGTAGGTCAGAGGTAGGCAACCTGTGGCTCTCCAGCTGTTGCAGGACTACAAGTTCCATCATGCCTCTGCAAGTCATAGCTGTAACTGTCAGTTTTGTAATGTTGCAATGCCTCATGGGAAATGTAGTTCCACAACAGCCAGAGAGCCACAGGTTGCCTACCTCTGACCTACAGCAATATGTCCCCTACATCCATTCAAATTGCAGAATTTATACAGGATCTGTCAGCTCTGAAAAGCGGGGAGGTGTGAGGAGCTGATGTTACATCAGTGAGGAGAGCTCCGAGAGCTGACTGGAAGGAAAGAAGGGACCCACCCCCCTACCCATGCCGTAGGTAAACAGGTACAACTTATGTTGTAGGATGTTTCATCTCTGTGTATCACCTTCACCTGAGGCCAGTCACTTCACTGGGTATATGTTGGGTTTACAACCACTTCAAGATGAATTCCAATACCTACACTAGGCTTATCCATTAGTACATTTAACACGTTTTTTTTTTAATCAATAATATGAATGTATTATTATTTTTTGTTTCTGCTTGGAGTTCTACTTTAAGCATCCTTCGTTGATCACACATAAATGTTTAAAATCCAACCGCGAGATGGAAAAAAAAACTTGTCCCAAAGGGGTTAAATGCTCAATAATTCTAGGGGGTGGAGGAAGAGTCTGTAATACTCATCATAGTCCTCGCCCCAGCGGTCTCCAGACCTGTCCTCTTCTTCTTGGTGTTCTGGGTTGGTGACCGTTTCTTGTCCTCGTCATGTACAGTGCAGGGCTATCAGTCCTGCATTGTGTGCGAGGAGGTGAGCGTGCGACTGTGGCTCAAAGCCCCTTAGAGAGGAGCCTTCGGGAGACCTGTCATACAGACGGCTGAAGCAAGGAATAAGATCAGGATTACAGCTTACTCTTCATTGCCGAGACGTAACAGGAATTTGTGTGTGTGTTTGGGGGGGGGTTAAAGCTGCAGCTTTATATTCGCCTAGTAAACCAAGGGTGTGTTGTCACCATAAGACAGGAAGTATGTTAGGGCTATAGAACACCTCCCCCTCTCCTCATCTGTATCTCATAGGGGAGATATTCTCTAGTCCACAGAGCTGGGGAAAATGGTAGCTGATAAGAGCCAGCACAGGCAGAGTGCACACAATGTTGTCAGCTCTCTACATTTCTGTCAGGATCAACGGGTATTTTTTCACTTATCAAACAGAAATCACAAAACGCTCTCACTGATAGTTTTTATCCACTTCCAGTCCGGACACTTTCACCCCCTTCCTGTCCAGGCCAATTTTCAGCGCTATCACACTTTGAATGACAATTGTGCGGTCATGCAACACTGTACCCAAATGAATTTTTTAGCATTTTTTGAGACAGATAAAACTTTATTTTGGTGGTATATATTCACCGCTGGGATTTTTATTTTTTTTTCTATGTAAATTTAAAAAGTTCAAAAATTTTGAAAAAAAAGTGTTTTTCTTATACAATTTTGCAAATAAATAATATTTCATCATAAATCTTGGCCAAAATTTATTCCTTTATATTTTTAGTAAA